>NW_026652280.1:72711173-72892946 GCF_009828535.3 Hylobates moloch | reverse complement strand
GTGTATGTGTGGGTATGCCTTTGTGTACGTGTGTGTGGTGTGGGTGTGTGGGTGTGTGTGTTTGTGTATATGCGTGCGTGTGTGTGTGTGTGTATGAGTGTGGTGTGTGTGCATGTGTGTGGGGCGGTGTGTGCATGTTTGTGTATGTGTGTATGCACCTGTGTGTTTGTCAGTGTGCATGTGTGTATGTTTGTGTCTGTGGTGTTTGTGTATGTGTATATGTTTGGTGTATGAGGGGGTGGAGGGTGTATGTGTATGTGTATGTGTGTGTTGTGTGTGTATGTGTGTGTCTGCATGTGCATATGTGTTATGTGTGTTTTTGTGTGTGCACTTGCATGTGGGTGTGTGTGAGGGTTGTGTGTGTGCTGTGTGTGTTTGTGTACGTGTTTTTGTGTATGTATGGTGTGTGTTTGTGTGTGTTTATGTGTGTTTGTGTGTATATGTGTTTGTGTGTGTTTGTGCATGTGTATGTTTCTTTGTGCATGTGTATGTGGGTGTGTGTGGTGTATATGTGGGGGTGTGTATTTGTGTGTGTGTATTTATGTGTGTATGTGCCTTTGTGTGTATGTGTGTGTATATGTTTTAGTGTGTGTGCTTGTGTGTGTGTATGTGTGTGTGGTTTTGTATGTGTATGTATGCATGTGTGTGTGAGTATGTATGTGTATGTGTGTGTGTGGTTTGCGTGTGTCTGTTGTGTCTGTGTGTGGCAGCGAGTGTATGTGTGTGGTTATGTATGTGTATGTGTTTCTTTGGTGTGTGTATGTGTGTGGGAGTGGGTGTGTATGTGTGTGTGGTGTAGGTGTGTATGTGTGTTTTTGTGTGTGTATGTGTTGGTGTGTATATGTCTGTGTATGTGTGTTTATTCCTGTGTGTGCATATGAGTGTGTGTGGTGCTGTATGTTTGTGTGTGTGCCTGTGTGTTTGTGTTTGTTAGTGTGCATGTGTATGTGTGTGTGGTGTGTGTTTGTGTGGATGTCTGTGTGTTTGTGTTTGCGTGTGTGTGTGGGTATGTGTGTGTATGAGAGGAGTGTGTATATGTGTGCTTGTGTGTGTGTATGTATATATGTGTTTTTGTGTGTGTGCATGTATGTGTGTATGTGTGTTGGTGTGTATGCGTGTGTGGGTGTGTATTTTTGTGTGTATGTGTGTTTATGTGTGTATGTGTGTTTGTGTATTTGCGTGTGTGGTATGTGGGCTTATGTATGTGTTTGTGTGTGGTGTGTGTGTATGTGTGTTTGTGTGTATGTGTGTGCTTGTGTGTATGTGATGTGTGTTTGTGTGTATGTGTGTGGTTTTGTGTATGTGTGTAGGTATGTGTGTATGTGGGTGTACGTGGGTGCGTGGTTTATGTGTTTATGTATGTTGTGTGTAGTGGTAAGCTGTGTGTGTATGTAAGTGTGTGTGGTGTGTATATGTGTATCTGTGGTGTGTGTATGTGTGCCGTGTGTGTGAGGGGGGCGGGTTGGTGTGGATGTGGATGTGTGGGTGGGTGTGTATGTGTATGTGGTGTGTGCATATGGGCTGTGTGTATATGCGGGGGTGTTTATGTTGTGTGTGCTGTGTGTGTGTGTGTGTGTATGTGTATGTGTGTGTGTGTGTGTGTGTGTGTATGTGTGCATCACTTGCATGCATTTGTGCAAGTTTGGTGATTCTGAGAGTAGCTTTCTCCCATGACAGAATGAGCAAGACTTTCCCATCATCGTAGGGACTCTCATTCTGAAAGCAAACCCTAAGGGAGGGTTGAGCATGAGCCAAGGAGGTCACATACCCCCTTATCCTCCTGACTCTGCCCACCTTGTGTGCCCTGGGCCAGTCTCTGTCTCTCTTCAGATCTCAGTTTCCCAGTTGTCTTGTGAGGGTTTGGAGGTCAAAGTGCTTAAGCCACGGCTCCACAGAGACGTGGCCCCAACTCCCTATCCCCTGGGATGGGTGCGGCAGGGCCTCTCTCACTTGAGCAGAAACATATGGGTCGTGCACTGGCAGCCAAGCATCATCTCCAAGGTGGCACATGCACATGGCACCTCAAGGCTGTGCGTGCAATGTGTGCATGTGAGCCTGTTCCCCAAAGGCTCCCTGTTCCCCAAAGGCTCCCTGGGGGGCATGACTGTCCTCTGCATCCAGGAAGTGGTGTCATCCTCACTTCACAAAATGACTGATTGTTGAGGAGGGGCGGTTCCCCGAAGAGAATCTGAGATGCTGTTAGCAGTAGAAGAGCAAATGCATGTGGTCTAGGTTTTGCACCAGAACTACAAGCCTCCTCTACCTCTGCCTCCATCCTACACAGATAGGGAAATGTCTTAGAAAAGTGACGTGTTTTATTCAAGGTCACACAGTGATTCCATGTCAAAGCTAGCACTTTAGTTAGGATTACATTTGCCTACATATAGCAGAAAAACCAACAGAAAAGTGGTAGAGGTAAGAGGTAATTGTTTCTTTCTCATGTAAAGGAATCCTAGGGGCTGGATGCAGTGGCTCACACCTATAATCCCAGCACTTTGGGAGGCCCAGTGGGGCGAATCATCTGAGGTCAGGAGTTTGAGACAAGCTTGGCTAACATGGTGAAACCCTGTCTCTACCAAAAAATACAAAAATTAGCCAGGCATTGTGGTGCACACCTATAGTCCCAGCTACTTAGGAGGCTGAGGTGGGAGAATCACTTGAACCCAGGACCCAGAGGCTGCAGCAAGCTGAGATCACCCCACTGTACTCCAGCCTGGGCAACAGAGGGAGATTCCATCTCAAAAAAAAAAAAAAATCCTCGAATTGTCCACTACAGAAGTCAGCAATTATCTGTAATTTTGTTCTGAGATCTTAGTAGATGATTTCAACCCTCTAGGCTGTCTCATGGCCCAAGATGGCTGCAGGAGCACCAGCTGGGACCAAGCACGCATATGCATTTCAGATGGCAAGGAGGAGGAGAGACTCAAGGGCAAAGTGGCCCTCACAGATGACACAGGTGTCATCTCCACCCAAGCAGCCTCCCCTAAGAGCCACCAATACTTCCACTCACATCTAACTTCTGAACTTCCTCTGGTCACTGTTTAGCTGCAGGAGAGGTCAGAAATTACAGCCTTTGTGCTTGGTGAATTGCTGTTCTGAATAAAACTGCTTCCCCACTTCCCCTTTTTTTCAGTGTTTGTTTATTCCTAGATGGAGAAAAAAGTCATGGTTCTGACAAAGATTCCCTCTTTGACCAAAGAGTAGTCAGGCTTCACTGAGCCCCCTTCTCAACCAGATTTCAACTTTGTTTTGTTGCCCTGTCCTTGTTTTGAGAAGCCTAGCTTTTTTTTTTTTAGCAATCCTGCTAAAATTGTTTAGTGAGGACCCTGCATCCTTGATATCTGATCAAGAACATATCTCCACCCTTGATGTCTAAGCCCTGGCCTGCCTTTAGCCAGAATCCTACTGGGTCAGGGTAAGAAGAATCCCCCTGCCTCTTGATCTCATAAAATTCTTCTGGGTAATTTTCCATCCACTGACCTCTGCTCGTTGACTATAAATTCTGAGCTGTCTGTGTTCAAAGTTGAGTTCAATCTCTCTACCATATTACAATAGTCATGACCTTTACTTCAATAGTGTTGAACAAAGTCTTTCTTCCTTTAAACTGTCAGAATATTATTTTCTTTCACAGTTCCATACCAAGATGTGTGAGTAAAAACCTGTTTTCAGTTCTCAAGAAGAATGATGGGAAGCACTGTGTGGTTTTTATCTGCCTGTACCTGGTTAGTTCTCAGGGGAAATCATCTTCTATTTCATGAAGGAAGTGAGAAGAAAGAATAATCGTGAAGTTTTTTTTTTTTTTTTTAATATAAGCAACATGTTCCTAAAATGCTGCATTAAATCTGAAATCTTACAAATCAAAGAGGTAGAATGCTTGGACTCCACCATTTTTACCCCAAGTACACTTTGATATCCATGGTAAATACTACTGGGAAAATAATCCACACAAAGTAAAACTGATAATGGTTAAAACTGTACATGGTACAATTTATTATTGACTAAAAATTGATGTATGAAAAAAATGTTGTTGAAAACATTTGACTACTGATATTTTGTCCCAGAAAAGTTGACTGAGTATAAATAATGGTTCCTAGAGAAAATTTACAGTAGCAGAATTTGTAGTCAGTAAATAATGTGGAAAAAAGTAAAATACCTTTCATTAAAAATAGTAATTCTGAGAAAAATAATTCCATTAAACTAAAAATTAGAGCAGATTAATTCAAACTGGTTATTGTGATCTGTTTTCAAAAATAGATCAAGGACTTAAAATGTCAAAATGAAAATTATTATAAAGATAATTATTGGCCAGGCACAATGGCTCATGCCTGTAACCCCAGAACTTCAGGAGGCCATGGCAGGCAGATCATTTGAGGTCAAGAGTTCAGGACCAGCCTGGCCAACACGGTGGAACCCTATCTCTACTAAAAACACAAAAATTAGCCAGGCATGGTGGCATATGCCTGTAGTCCCAGCTACTTGGGAGGCTGAGGCACAAGACTCACTTGATCCGGAGAGGCAGAGGTTGCAGTGAACCAAGATCTCAACACTGCACTCCAGCCTGGGCAACAAAGTGAGACACTGTCTCAAAAAATAAAAATAAATAAAATAATAAAAAAGATCATTATTAAATAATGATAATTAAAATGTCATAATAAATTTCTCAACAAAAATGTTTAAATAATGAAACAATTCTGAGTTCAATGCTTCATTAAGCACATAACAAATTATTTTGTGTGATCCAAGTTCTCTGAGTTAAAATGCCAGGATGAAATGGAAGGGTAAAAAATCATGAGGCCAAATTAACATTTGCCATTTTAAATGATGAGTTAATCCTGTGACTCAGTTTTTAAGTGGGTGCATTAGAGAGGTTATGCTAAAGTGGATTAACACCATGGCTTTGTCTACATAACAGAGCTGATGGTCTTTCCAGAACACAGAGTTCTTCCATATGTGCCTTCCCCATCCCTGAAATTTCATCACCATCTGTGTCCAGTCTGCAGAAAGGAAAGAACATTGAGTCGGGCACATGAGAGGATTTAACCACTGGATCTGGAAGTGGCTACATCTGTCCCACTCCACAACATTGGCAATAACTTGCCACACCTGGTGCATGGGAGGCTGGGAAATGTAGTCCAGCTGTGTGCCTGGGGAAAAGGAGAATGCATTTTGATGGACATCTAGAGCTTTCTCTAACCACAGGTAACTCATGTGGATTTACTGTGTTTCTCAAATATTGACTATCAACCATAGCCATGCAGTGTCATAAGAGCTGGAGTGGGGACAGAGAGCTGACTCAGCAGAGTTTGGGTCTGGGAGAAGCTCTTAGTCTAAAATCAAAAGAACAAACATGGTATAAAGTGCCTGCTGTCCTAACAGAGAAAAGGATAAAATGAAAGTCCTCTGGAAGTTCAGTGACTTACTCAGGGAAGCTGCCTGAGGGTGACAGGAGTTAAGTCCACTCTCAGAGATAAGTAAGATTTGGTTGGTGCAAAAAGATGGCAGCAGAAACTATAGACAGTAGGATGACAGGAGGCAGGCACCATGAGATGGGACAGGAAGCTGCATTTTCCCCAATTTGGCAGTGGAAGACAGAGCTAGAATCAACCCAAAGTCACCCCCTACTGGAAGTGAGTCAATTTCCCTTTGATTCCATTCATGTTTGAAGAGTTAGTTTCTTGAGCCCTTGTGGGACTGTCTTGTGTGCTGTGGGTGGAGAACAGACTGAGGGTGACTCCGGCCTACAGAGAATTTACAATCACATTCGTCTCAAGATAGCCAGTACCTGGAGTCATTTTCAGAGGAGTTTCAAATGCCTGCGAGAGACTGGCCTCTGAACTAAAGAGACCAGAGTGTTGGGTGTTGTTCTCATGAAGGGCTGGACTCAGGTGGGACTGTGAACTCTTTGCTCTGAGTCCTCAACCACTGTCATAGAGCCCCGCGTGTCCGTGTCTGTGAGGGATCAGCTGTGCATGTTTGAAGATGTGCTGGAGAGCTACATCCCTACTATGAACAAGACAGGGACCTGACCCCAGTCATCCTGCAGGTGAGGGCGCTCAACACCACCAAAGCCAACACCATCCCATCTCCACTGTTCCTGCCCCGGTGCTGGAACCTGAGAGAGGGATCTGAACCTGGTGTCGGGGCACACCTGCAGTCAGGATTGCTGCTAGTGCTGATGTGACATGGCTGAGGTCACTTGTTTGAGATGAAAATGAGTCACTGCCCACTTTTGCCTCCCTGGGATGACTAGAAGGACAAAGGGGTCAGGACTCAGGCTATTTTGTTCAAACAGTTCTGGAGCTAAACCGAAATGGTAACATGCCCTGAGAATTTTTTCTTCTCAAATTGACTATTTTATCTTAATGGTCGTGGGAAGAACTGAAATGATCGTTTATTTCCAACTTTAGACAAAATAAATACAAAATCTCAGTTTTTCTAAGGTGGTATGAAAAGTTTATATCTTTCAAACTTTAAGTCACTTATATTTAAAAATGGCAGCTTTCTGTGAAAATTATATATTCCAGTGATAAGCCCATCGCACGTGAGAAAGGGCCCTGTGGAATGGGCTAGGGTAGGAGGAATAAATGGTTTCCATCAGCTCCTGCAGCATTGCCAGTTCATGGTGATAAATTATCAAATGTGCCCTGAAGCCATGAAACAGGTGAAACAAATAGTTTCCCCCCCAATACATCTATGTTAATAGAATTTAAAGATCAGAGGACCAGTTCTAAGATGAAATATTCAAGCGAAATTATTTAATGTATATATGTGTGATGGAAAGTTTCACTTTACATAAACACTGTGGAAGATATTGCTTCTTCCATAATTCCAGAGTTTTTGCCCTACAAAATTTTGTGGATTTGTAGTGAAGATATTTGTTCAGTCTGACGGGTCCCTGAATTCCATGCCCAATAAGCTGATTTTCAATCTCAATAATACCCATTAATTCCATGTTTTACATCTGAAAACCATCATTTTCATCACTGTTCTGGTCATATCCTAAGCAAATCTCAGTTTCTTTGTCCACATGCATTATCTTGAATATATTATCATCTCCACTTAGGTTTTGCCCTGTTTGTGATGTATTCGTCAAATGTATAGCCACCATGATAATAAAAAAATAACATTTTCTACTATCTCGTTTGTCCCTCAGCTTTAAAATAGCTACCACCATCTCACTAAGAGATATTCGTTAATCTGCACATACCTCATGTTTGTCTGGGAAGATAAAGATAAAGGCATGACAGTAAAAGTGTGTGCTGGTGTCTGTGCTGCAGGCTGGAGCAAGGCTGCACCCATTGTCTTGTGATGGCATCCTTCCCCTCTTCTTCCAAGGCTGCCTTCCTATATTCCCTCCAGTGTTAGGTATCAGATTTGACCAATGTCATCTGAGTTAGTTGGGGTTGGGGATATAGCAATTGCTTGGTCTTTTTATCTTGGTAAAAATACATATCAGAAAATTAAAATAAAAGAAGCTTAGCTTTAAAAACATTTTTTTAGCTGGATGTGGTGGCGCATGCCTGTAATCCCAGCTACTTGGGAGGCTGAAGGACAAGAATCTCTTGAACCTGGGAGATGGAGGTTGCAGTGAGATCAGACACACCACTGCACTCCAGCCTGGGCAACAAGAGTGAGACTCCATCTCAAAAAAAAATTTTTTAACAGAATTATTGAGATATAACTTCCATGCTATACAATCCACCTATTTAAAGTGTACAGTGCAATTGTTTTTAGTATGTTCACAGAGCTATGCAATCACAATTTCAGAACCTTTTCATCACCCCCACAAGGAAAATCTGTACCCATTTGCAGCCACTGCCCATTTCCTTTGCCCCACAGCCCATGACAACCACTAATTACTTTCAGTCTCTATGGATTTGCCTATAAGAACTCACACAGTATGTGGCCCTTTGTGACTGACTTCTTTCACACAGCCTAATGTTTTCAAGGTTAATCCATGTTTGTAGCATGTATCAGTAATTCATTTGTTTTAATTACTGGACACTTGGCATGATGTGGTTACACAGTATTTTGTTTATCCATTCGTCACTTATTGTTACTTGGATTGTTTCCACCTTTTGACTATTATGATTAAAGATGTTATGAACATTCATATACATAGCTTTTCATAAATGTCTAAGTCCCTTGGGAACATACCTAGAAATGGAATTGCTATATCATACAGTAACTCTATCCTTAACTTTCTGAAGAACTGCCAGGCTGTTTTCCAAAGGGCTGAATCATATAATATTCCTACCAGTAATGACTGAGATTCCAATTTCTCCTATTCTTGCTAAACTTATTATTACCTCTCTTTTTAGTTATAGCTGTTGTAGTATATACAGAGTGGCATTTTACTGTAGTTTTCATTTGCATTCCCCCAATAAATAATAATGTTGAGTCTTTTATGTGCAAAGAAGATACACAAGTATCTTCTTTGAAGAAATGTCCAGTCAGATCCTTATCTCATTTTTCCGATTCTTTTGTGTCATTGAGTTGTTAAAAGTTCAATATATATTCTGTACACATGTCCCTTATTAGATAGATGATACACCAATATTGTGTCCCATTTGGTGTGTTGCCTTTTCTCTTTCTCAGTATTGTTCATTGATGCACAAAGGTTTTTAATTACATGATATCCCATTCTCTTCTCTTCCTATACACTTGCTCCTTTCATGTTATATCTAAACAGTCATTGCCTAATCTAAAATAAGGAAGTTTTATCCTTATAATTTCTTTTAAATTTTTTTATAGTTTTAGATCTTATAATTGTGTCTTTGATGTATTTTGGGTTAATGTTTGCGTTATTAGGAAGGTGCCTAATTTCATTCTTAGTGTGTGAATATCCAGTTGGACTAGCACCATTTATTGAACAAAATATTATCCCCTGTTGAATTATCTTTACGCCATTGTCAAAAATTAATTAACTGTATGCTATGGTTTATTTCTGGACTCCTAATTCTATTCCATTGGTCTACAGGTCCATTTTTATGCCATACCATCTTCATTACTGTAATTTCGTAGTGTGCTTAGAAATCAGGAAGTGTAAATCCTCCACCTGTGTTCTCCTTTTACAAGATTGTTTTGGCTATTCTGCACCTCTTGTATTTCCATGTGTCTCTTGAAATATGCTTGTCAATTTCTGCAAAATTGTCAGCTGAGATTTCGCTATGGGTTGTGCTGAGTCTGGAGATCTACTTGTGCAGTGCTGCTGTCATAACCGTCTCCTAATCCATGAAAACTGGCTTTTAAAAAATTTACTAGACCAGGTGCAGTGGCTCACGCCTGTAATCCCAGCACTTTGGGAGGCCAAGGCGGGTGGATGACCTGAGGTCAGGAGTTCGAGACCAGCCTGACCAACATGGAGAAACCCCATCTCTACTAAAAATACAAAATTAGCCAGGCATGATGGCACTTGCCTGTAATCCCAGCTACTCAGAAGGCTGAGGCAGGAGAACCACTTGAACCCGGGAGGCAGAGGTTGCAGTGAGCCAAGATCGCACCACTACATTCCAGCCTGGGCAACAAGAGCGAAACTTCGTCTCAAAAAAAAAGAAAGTATCATAGCTTCCACTGCACAAATTTTGTATTTCCTACACTAAATTTATTATTAAATATTTTACTTTTGATGGTATTATAAATTTAATCTCTTCCTTATTTTTATTGTCCTTTTTATTAATACATAATTATATACAATTATGTTAATGACATACATTTATAGAAATACAACTTATTTTTAAGACATTTATATTGCCTCCAGAAACACTGCAAGATCTGTTTATTTGTTCCACTAGTTTTTGTGTTCCCTAGGTTTTTCTGTAATCATGTTCACATCCTTTGCAAATAGAGATAATTGTACATCTTCCTCTATAATCTGTATGCCTTTTATATATACTTTTTCCTCTCAGGAATGAAAACTTCCAGTAAAATGTTGAGTAAAACCGGCAAAAGCAGACCTTGCATATCAAGTTCCTCATCTTAGGAGAATATATGCAGTATTTTATTGTGAAGTATGATGCTTTATACAGATGCTATTGATTACATTATGGAATTTATTTTTTATTTTGAGTTTTTTATTTAATCATGAAAATATGCTGAATTTTGCCAAAAACCTTTCCCTGCACCTAATAAAAATCATACGGCTCTAACATTTCTAATACACAGGTAGTGAAGAGAAAATCATGGGGCATACATGTCACAGGGTCACTGCCTTGGAATCATCATCAATATTTGAGCCTTTTGTCATCACTTGTTTGGGATGGGGACTCACCTCCAGTTTCACAACAGCCAGGTACACAAATCTCTTTTTTATTTCTAGTTTCTGTTTTTATTCATGAAAGGATGTTGAATTTTGCCAAAAGCTTTCCCTGCACCAGTAAAAATCAGCTTGCACAGCGCTTTCTTTTAAACTAACAAATCATTTTCTTTTCCTCTTCTTCTGTCTCTCTGACACATACACACAGATCCTCTTTCATTAGAATCAGGATTTAACATTTGTGAAGGATGAAGGGACGAACAGCCAAGCCCTCTTGATCCCAGCTATCCTTGTATCTGGCTGTGGTAAAACTGGAGGTGAGTCCCCACCCCAAACAAGTGACGACAAAAGGCTCAGATATCGATGATGATTCCAAGGCGGTGGCCCTGTGACATGTATGCCCCATGATTTTCTCTTCTCTTTACTACCTGTACATTGAAAATGTTAGCACTAAAAAGAGGTTTGTGCCAAAAATAACATACATCAAGTGTGTGCTGCTAAAATGCAACAAAAAAGGTAAAAACTTTACTTACCACAAAATGTGTTAAAGAAAGTATAAGATGTTTGGTTCAAACCTTGCTGATATCGGTTTACGCATTTGAAAGTCCTGTTCCTGGCTTGTTTTTTTGAGGCGTTGCATATCCCTTTTCTGTTGAGGAGTCTGGGTGCTTGTCATTTTGCCTGCTTCCCTCAAGTGCATGAGCTTCCTGTTCTACATTTTGTCCTGTTACAGGTAAGAGGGCTCTGGGGATCACCTCTGTGTCTTCATCAAGGAACCTGTCTACCTGACTGTTATCAGAATTGCAGAGCAGGGCCAGCAGTGCTGAGTATAAAATACAAAGTCCAAATTGTACAGAGACATCATCTGCAAAAAGACTGTGGCACTGAGTATTCTAGAGTCCCCTAAATATCACTAACTCTACTGTGTAAAACGTGCCTTGAATTGATAAAGGTACTTTGGAGAATGAGAAACAAAAAGATACATGCGCACACACACACAGAGACATATTTCACATGTACAGAGAGAGAGACAGAGAGATACACACATATATTTCAATAAACTGACTCTCCTGTGATCACAGGGGCTTACAATTCCAACATCTGTGGGGCAGGGTTGTAGACTGGAAACTCGGACAAAATTCAACGTTGCAGTCTTGAAGCAGAATTTCTGCATCTCTAGTAAATTTCAGTTTTGCTGTTAAGGCCTTTGACTGATTGAATAAGACCTGCCCACATCACCCTTATTTAAAGTAATCTGATTGTACATGTTAGCCACATCCACAAAATAACTGCACAGTAACAACTAGACGATCGGTGTGTAATTACGTAACAGGTACTACAGCTTGGTCAGGTTGACCACAGAAGACTAACAATCGCAGTCCATGAGTGAGTCTCTTACTTCCATTATAAAAAAATACCTGAGACTGGGTAATTCACAAAGAACAGAATTTTATTTCTCACAGCTCTGGAGGCTGGAAGTCCAAGATCAAGGCACTGACAGGTTCAACGTCTAGGAGGGCTACTCCCTGAGCTTTGAAATGGTGCCTTGTTGCTGTGTCCTCCAGAGAGGACAAGAATTGTTTGAAGTCTTCTTTATAAGGGACTTTATCACATTAAGAAGGGAAGAGTCCTTATGTCCTAAGCATCACCCAAGGGCCACACCTCTTAACACTATTGTATTGGAGACTGTTTCTACACAAGACACAAACATTCAAACCATAGCAATCCACATCCCCCACCCTCAACTGGTACCCATATACATCTTCTCAAACCATACTTAATCTCCAGACAATAAGAAGGTCATACATCCATCTAACGTGGTAGCACTATCCTGTTGAAGACAAATAAATTCCTTTTTTTCAGAGGAAGAAGCAAAGTTCTTTGGTGATGTCCACCCTTCTCCTTGATATCCTGTAACTTAAACACTGGGTGTATAGCTAACTAATATTAATGTGTCTGATGGTATATGTTGTGTTATATGATGAGAGGTTAAGAAACTGTATTTCACATACACACAGTCTGCAGTCGTTGTGGAATTCCTTGGTTGGTTTCTTGTGCTGAGGCTTCTCTGAATGGCCATGGGATGTTTCTTGTCTTTGAAAGGCACATGGAAAGGCAGTCATGTGGTAAACATTTCTCCTCTGACCGCTCCCACGCCGGCATCAGTGGCAGTTTTACAACCAGCTCCAGAGCTAGGACTAGCCCAACCCTATCTCTACCACCAGCTCCAGAGCCAGCATCAGCTTCAGGGCCAGAGTCAGAGTCAGCGTCAGTTCAGGAGCTTCACATGGCTGCAGAGTGGCTCTAGCACTATCTATGGAGTAGACTCAGCACTGGCACCTTCCCCAGAGCTAGGCCTAGTGGCAAACAGATGTAGAGGCCACGTTAATACAAGCTATTGCATCAGCTCTAGAGATAGAGGCAGCTCCAGCTCCAGAGCCAGTTCTAGGGTCAAGCCAGTGCCACTTTTGAGCTGCAGCCAGTTCAAGCAGCAGCTGTAGAATTAGAGACCACATTATCCCCAGCCCCTGCACCAGCCTCAGTGCTACAGCCAGCTCGGCGGCCAGCCTAGGATGAGAGCCAGTGCCAGCTCCAGAGCTACAGCCACATCTTCAGCACCTCCAGCACCAGCTGCAGAGCCCTCCTGTGCCTTGCCTGGGAGGTTAATTATTTGCAATAGCTGGTTCCTAAAAATATACTTTATGGGCGCCTGTATTTTATAAAACTTATGTGAAATAGAGTTTAGCTTTTAAAATGTTTTAAATTTTATAATTTAGAGGTATTAACTGCATTTGCTAAGTATGCACCACCACCACTATCTAATTCCAGTCCATTCCATTATCCCAAGCAGAAACCCAGTACTCACTGAGCAGCAACTCCCCCAACCCCACCCCCTCTACACCCGGGCAACCTCTAAGCTGCCTTCTCACACTATTCACTCCCTGTTATGGATTTGTCGTAGAAATGCAATCATACAATATGTGGCTTTTTATGTCTGGCTTCTTCCATTTACATAATCCTTCAGAAGTTCATCTACATTGTAGTCTGAAACAGTACCTAGAAAAAATGAACAAATTCCTAGAAATGCAAAAATACCAACACTGAATCAGAAAGAAATAGAAAATCTAAATAGACAAATAACAAATAAGGAGATAAAATCAATAATTTAAAAATCTCCAAAAAGTGAAAAGTTCAGGGTCTAATGACTTCATGAGATAATTCTACCAAATATTTGCCGAGGTGTGGTGGCTCACACCTGTAATCCCAGCACTTTGGGATGCCAAGGCAGGTGAATCACCCAAAGTCAGAAGTTTGAGACTAGCCTGGCCAACGTGGTGAAACCCCATCTCTACTAAAAATACAATAAATAAATAAATAGCTGGGCATGGTGGCACATGCCTGTAATCCCAGCTACTCGGGAGGCTAAGGCGGGAGAATCACTTGAACCTGGGAGGCAGAGGTTGCAGTGAAATAAGATCATGCCACTGCACTTCAGCCTGGGCAACAGAACAAGACTCCAGCTTCTCACACACACAAAAGATAATTCTACCAAATATTCGAAAAAAATGAATACCAATCCTTCTTGAACTCTTTAAAAAAACACTTCTGAGCTAATTTTATGTGGCCAGAATCACTCTGATTGCAAAGCCAGAAAAATAAACTACCATAAAAGAAATCTATGGGCCCAAACCATAATGAACATGAGTGCAAAAATCCTTAGTCAAATCATGGCGAGCCAAATCCAACAGCACACTAAAAGGATCATACACTATTGCCAAGTTGGATTTATCACAGGGATGCATCCATCAGTGTAACACAAAGCATTAACAAAATGTCAGGAAATACATGATATTTTAAGAGATACAGACAAATTATTTGATTCAATATCAATTCATGATTAAAACTCTTTAAAAATTGTTATAGAAGGATCTTAACTTTCCCGCTAAGATCTGGTGCAAGGAAGAATGCACACTCCTACCAATTATTTTTTCGATATATTTTATATTGAAAGATTAATATAGTATAGTTATAGCCACAGCAGTTAGGCAAGAAAAATAAATGAAAGTCATCCAAATCAGAAAGGAAGAATTAAATCATTCATATTTGCAGATGACAAGATCATATATATATATATATATATACATTAAAAATCCTAGAGACTCAAAAACAACAAAAACAATTTTAAAAACCATTAGAATTAGTAGACAAGTTCAGTAAATTTGCAGGAAACAAAATCAAAATACAAAAGTTACTTGCATTTCTATACATAAATAATCAACCATCTGAAAAGGAAATTAAGAACACAATCTCATTCACAGCAGCAGTAGAAATACATTACCTAAAATTAAACTTAACCAAAGAGATGAAAAATTTGTACACTGAAAAAATACAAAACACTTATAAAGGAAATTAAAGGCAGCACAGGTAACTGGGAAGATATCTCATGCTAATGGACTGGCAGCATTAATATTGCTAAAATACCATAATATCCAAAGTGAACTACAGTCAGTGTAATCCCTGTGAAACTCCAATGTCATTCTCTACAAAAATAGAAACAAATTCTAAAATTCATATGGGGAAATAAGAGACCTTGAATAGCCAAAGCAATATTAAGCAATGTGAACAAAGATGGAGGCATCACACTACCTGATATCAAAATACGTTACAAATCTACAGTAATTGAAAGAGCATGATATTTCCAGGAAAACAGACATATATCAATGGAAAAGCATACAGAGCCTCCACACCAGTCCATCCTTCTGTGAGCAGCTGATCTTTGACAAAGGTGCCATGAACACAAAATGGGGAAAAGCTAGACTATATAACAAATTGTGTTGGAATAACTAAAAATCCACCTGTATAAGAATAAAACTTGGTCCTTATTATACACAATACATAAAGATCAATGCAAAATGAATTAAGTCTTTAAACATGTGACCTAAAAACATAAAACTTCTGGAAGATAAACATAGGAAAAATATTTTTGACATTAGACTTGGCAATCACTATTTTTGCATATGATTCAAAAGACTGAGGCAACAAAAGTGAAAATAGACACACGGAATGACATTAAACTGAAAAGCTTCTACACATAAAAAGAAACAAGAAGCAGAGTGAATAGACAACCTATAGAATGGGAGAAAATATTTGCAAATCATATATTTAATAAGGGGTTAATATTCAATATACGTGAAAAACCCAACAGCAAGAAAAGAAATAATCTGATATAAAAATAGGCAAAGGGGCCGGGCGCAGTGGCTCACACCTATAATCCCAGCACTTTGGGAGGCCAAGGCAGGCAGATCACCTGAGGCCAGGAGTTCGAGACCAGCCTGGCCAACATGGCGAAACCTCATTTCTACTAAAAATACAAAAAAAAACCCAGCCAGGCATGGTGGTGCATGCCTGTAATGCCAGCTACTTGAGGGGCTGAGACAGGAGAATCACTTGAACCTGAGAGGCGAGATCGTGCCACTGCACTCCAGCCTCAGTGACAGAGTGAGACTGTCTTAAAAAAAAAAAAAAAAAAAAGTGAGAATGACCTGAATAGACATTCTCAAAAGAAGTCATACACATGGCCAACAGGTATGTGAAAAACTGTTCAACATCACTAATCATCAGGAAAATGCATATTAAAGACACAATGAGATATCACCTCACACCTGTTAGAATGGCTAGTATCAGAAAGACAAGAGATAGGAAATGTTGGCAAAAATGTGCAGAAAGGAAATTCTTGTACACTGTTGATGTAAATGTAAATTGGTAAAGCCAGTATGAAAAATAGTATTACGGTTCTTCAAAAAATTAGAAATAAGAACTGCCATATGATACAGTAATCTCACTACTGGGTATATATCCGAAGAAAATGAAATCAGAATCTGCACTTGCATGTTTATTTCAGCATTACTCATAATAGTTAAGATCTAGAAACAACCCAAATGGCCCTCCATGGATGAATGAATGAAGAAAGTCTAGGATTACACATGCCAAGTATGCACAGAAATGAACACACACACACACATTATTCAGCCTTAAAACAAGGAGAAAATTCTGCCGTTTCTATCAGGGTGTGGAGGAGGGAAGAAATGGGGGACGTTGGTCAAATTTTGTGAAGTTTTATTTATGCAGGATGAATAAATTATTGAGATTTAATGAACAATGTGACTACAATTAACAGTACCTTATTGTATATTTGAAATTCACCAGCAGGGTAGATCTTAAGTGTTTTCACTACACACACACACACACACACACACACGGTGTAACTATCTGATGTGATGAGTATGTTAATTTGCTTGCCTGTGATTATTTCACAATGCATATGGATATCAAACCATCAAATCGTCTACCTTAAATATATACTCTTTAATTGTCAATATTTTTCAATGAAAAATTTAAAAGTCACACACAATTTACAAAAACTGTAAAAATACAATTTTTAGTTTTTATTTAAAAAAACAGCAGTGGGAAAAAAAGATGTGGATGAACTCAGGCACTGGGCACAGTGGCTCTCGCATAGGAGGTGTCCACGTGCTCACAGAGAGCTGCAGCAACTCTGCTCTTGCAGACAGAGAAGGGAGCGAGTCTGCTTCTTAAGCCTGTAAGGGTGCTAAAGTCTTCTTTTCCAAGACATGGAGTTTGGAGAGCTTTGCTCTCATTAGCTGAGCTGAATTTTCTAGCTGGCCGAGGTTCAATGTATACCCATTAGGTAAAGCTTGCGTATTGTGTTTCTCAAATATTAGACTTCTCAATACTTTCATCTGCTTTATGATACAATCACAATAATTGCAAAAGTACTGCTGAAATTTGTCACTATGGTCAAAGAGCTGCCCAGCACATTTCATGAGCCTATTATTCTTTCTTGTATGTGTCAAAGCAGAAATTATTCTCCCTGAAAAAAATGGAACCATGATCTTCACCCCCAGAGACCTTATCCTCACCCCTCTATGGACAAGGAACATTTCCACCACAGATTCATTTCTTAAATTCAGAATACACGGCTCACCCAGATGCCTCTTTCTTTTGAAAGTGTTAATTAAGACCATTGCTGAACACAGAATATTCTCTTTACAGGGTTCTCAAAGCTAGCTAGTTTTCTTTACAACTCTCATATTTATGAATTACAAATTGAAATTTAAGGAAAACTTTTTAATATGCTTTTTGTGCTAACTTGGCCTCACGTGGGTTATTTTGTCTATTTTTACCTGAAAATATTTGATATCTGCCATTCTCTTCTCACACACAAAAAATACATATTTCAAATGACTCACTTTCTTCTTAGGATTTCAAGTAAAATGGTGAAAACTGCTCTTCAATATCCTGCAGCAACTGAAACACTGTATCTTTCCCGGCCTCATCCAAGCCCACTTCCTGGGTTTTCCTTCTCACTCTCCTCAATGATTATTACTCAGGATTTTCTATGTCATTAAATCCTTCTTATACTTCTTTGCCCAGTTAATTTAAAGTCACATACTTGGATAAACTCCATTGTCTGAAAATTATTAGAAGCCCAGATTTTTCAGGAAAAAAAAAAATTTAGCCATATCTGCACATTTTTTTTTTTTTTTTTTAAAAAAAAAAAAAAAACACTACAAAAAGCACATAAAATGTTGAGCTATCTGACCAGCTTAAGGCCAGATAGTGTATTCCTTTCACAGCAGGCAGAGCCGATCCTGGATATCCTGGGATCACGGCCCATAAGGACGAAGGGGCTGACTGTAGGAAAACAAGCAGTGACCAGGGCAGAGGTGTTCACCAGCCACCAACTGGAATTATGAAAAAGACTCAAAAATAATAAAAACATGGAGGAGAAGGTGTAAAAAAATACAAAGGTGCTCACTAGGACAAGGATGCTTTGGGTGACTCTGCACTCAGGGGAGGATCTGAGGGAGAGGTTGGTGCTATGAATGTGCTGGACCCGCTGCTTGTGACTGTACAGGATGAAAACCATGGAGCCACTGGCCCAGGTCATGAGGCTCAAACACAAAACATCATAGGATGATGACAACATCATACGTGGTAATCCTGTAATTATGTTATCAACTACTACAGAACAGAATCCCAAATCCTTTTTCTTTGTGTTGTTTTTGATGTTCCACTTCCCACTCACATGCATAGGAACAATGATATTTACCAGCATGTTTAGGATCCAGTACAGGATGTTGGAGGACCCAATGTATTTAAGAGCTTGTCGTTTCAGCTCTGCCCACCTGGAGTCTGGGGGAGCCGATGGTGATGGCCTGGAAGATGCTCAGGAGGCAGGTGGTGCTAATGCACACACCCCTGCCCACTCTGTGAACACAGAAAACAACTTTGCATCCAGGATCACTGAGGAAATGTTTCAATCCAAAAGCAGACATTGTCTATGGGACTCCTTTAGAGAGTATGACCAAGGAATTGGCTACAGTCAGGTGCCTGTGAGTCAGATCTGTGGATCTTAATATGCATCTAGTGAACTACAGGAAACTGTAACAATGAAGAAGAAGGAAATTCCCCAGGAGTCCAACTATGGTCCAAGATAAGAAGATCATGCCTATTGCCAAATACCTGGGGTCATTCGTCATTTTCCAGGGACCGATAATCCCATTGAGAGTGAGAAGATCCGCAAGGAAACATAAGGCCTGTTTTACTGTGGCAACACAAGTCCACTCTTTTCCAGCTACCATTGTTTCTCATCCAGACATTTTCAATTAAATTCCACTTTTGCATAGAGTTTTGTTATTATATATATATATACATACACACATAGATGGATATATACATATACATTTAGCCTATGTATGTGTATGTATGTATGTGTATGTAAGAGGATCTTAGGCATAGGATGGCTAAATGACATTTCTACAGTCACCTCCTTGTAAAAGGCTGTGTCCGGGGTGGGGCACACTGGCTCACACCCATAATCCCAGCACTTTGGGAGGCCGAGGTGGGTGGATCATGAGGTCGGGAGTTCAAAACCAGCCTGGCTAAGATGGCGAAACCCGGTCTCTACTAAAAATAAAAAAAATTAGCTGGGCGTGGTAGCACGCACCTGTGATCCCAGCTACTCCGGAGGCTGAGGCAGAGAATTGCTTAAACCTGGAGGGTCGGAGGTTGCAGTGAGCCGAGATTGCGCCACTGCACTCCAGCCTGGGTGACAAAGCGAGACTCCATCAAAAAAAAAAGAGGCTGTATCCGGAATTGACAATGTACTTAACCACTACACTGTCTCAACATTAGATATGTTTATTTTTTAAATAACCACCATATTTTCTTAATATTTTTGTATATTCTGCTAGTTTTTTATTTTTTATTTTTTATTTTTTTTGAGACGGCGTCTCGCTCCATCACCCAGGCTGGAGTGCAGTGGCGCAATCTCAGCTCACTGCAAGCTCCGCCTCCCGGGTTCACGCCATTCTCCTGCCTCAGCCTCTCCGAGTAGCTGAGACTACAGGCGCCCGCCACCACGCCCGGCTAATTTTTTGTATTTTTAGTAGAGACGGGGTTTCACTGTGGTCTCGATCTCCTGACCTCATGATCCACCCGCCTCGGCCTCCCAAAGTGCTGGGATTGCAAGCGTGAGCCACTGCGCCCGGCCTCTGCTGGTTTTTTAAAGAGTAGTTGTTTGTTTTGATTTTCTCCAATCGTGATTATGGCATTTTTTCATTTAAATGCAATTGGTTATTTTACAAGCAGATATTATCTATAGTGATCTAAGTAAAATAAAGATATGCTGATTCCAATATAACCTCAAAAGAATAATCATACAAGATCAAATAAAATTACTGAATGAACAAATGTGTCCATATTGAAAATGAAAGAGGAGACTCTTATTATTCAAGAAGAAGCACATGATGGAATGACTGGGTGCTAAGCAAGGGGACATGGAACATGAGTAGGAGATAAAATGCTGCAGAAGAGGCACTAAGTTACCATTAACGTGAAAAGAGAAAATTAGTATTTGTGAATGCAAAAAAGCAAAATTATTTCAATGTCATAATTGTTAAAGATATTAAAACATAAGCTCATTATGCAAAAGAAAAACTGGAAGTAGGAAAAATTGTTCACTGAATCAATTTAAATAATACTAAGATGATTACTACACCTGTGAATAGCATTAGAACATTTTAAACCAGAAAAAAATAACAAAATAATTAAGATCAGAAAACTGCTGAAGATGATGACTTTAAAATACAAAAACCTGAGGTCAAATTTTTATTATTATTTGCTGACTTCATGAAGAACAGAAGTCTCACCGTAATGAATACACAACAGATGTTTCTGCCACCACACAACCATGGTCTCCATTAAGCATATAATATGGCCAGACATGGTGAAAACTCCATCTTTATTATTTTTGAGCAGAATAAGGTAATTCAATCAGTTATATCTCATGCACTATCACAGGCATGGAGCTGTTGTAGGAATACCTCTACTACTCCTGAAAATGTTGTCCCTGACTCTTGTCGGGAAGATAGAACAGCTGGCAAACTAACCTGCAAATTATACTAGAGGACTTAAAAAGACAACTTTCTTGACTCTTCGAAGCCAATAATGAGAATAGTAAGGGTTACATTACATTACATTAGAAGCAGTTAGAGACTGGTTCACTGTCTTGCCTCCATTCCTTCTCCACAAGTTCAGCCCATGGCTCAGTGATTGCTTCCTCCTTCCTGTGTGGCTTTGGCCCTGCTCTGTTTCTAGCCCAGAAGAATCCCTTTTTCAGACAAGAGCAATTACCCCATCTCCCAGTATGCTTCCGATCCTCACAGATTATGCCTCCTACACCAACATACAAAACGCTCCCCTGATTTCTTCCTGTGTTGGGCCAGTGGGCTCGGGGTGATGGTCAGGACAGCCAGTGAATGTGGGAGGAGGCAGGCAGGTCTGAGATATGGATTTGGGATCCTGTGATCTCACCTCCCCTCAGAACAGCAATTATCGTTTCACCTGTAGCAATAATGACAGTACGTACTTAGGGAGCTAACGATAGTTTAAGAAACTTTGTCCCAGTTACCATTTATGCAAAACAATTACAACTTTCTAGTGAGCGCCTCCAGATCAAGGAGAGTGTTTGGGAGAGGCTGTCATTGTCCAGGATCCCTGGAGGGACAGGTGCTCTCATGAGGGGAGCAGGAAATGCTAAAGGCTGAGACATGAGGGGCTGACAGCAAAGCAGGTTTGTCTTACCAGACTCTGTGCTTCCCTGAGATGTTCACCTGCTAATTAATTAAAATTGACTCTAACTAGAATTATATTTAAATCTAATTTTCTGTTAATCCTCAGATTCCTAAGCCAAAAACTATTATTTAATTATAAATAGAGAAATGGGATCATACAGAGAATTTGAGAAGGATATGTCAACAGGCGACCATGCAAAGAAAACCTCGAAGTCAAATATTGATATGACATATAAATAGGAACAAATTTGTGCAATGCAATGAAAATTAACGTGCAAATGTAGATGTTATATATTTTAGGAATACATATTTTATCAACATTTACCTCCACAGAGTTAGAAATTCTAAACTGTACAATATTTGTAGAAGAAACAGAAACATTTGCCAGAGTCCCTCTCACACAGAAAAAAACACTGAGTTCATATAATCCAGAGAGAAATTTTGCTAATAAAGTAATTGATAAACTGATGCTACCTAGACTATTGAAGAGTTTTAAATTAGTCAACCCTCCCAACAGTTTTTAGGAAGGGTCAATAAGGATGATTTGAGAACTTCGCCTGGATTGACATATACAGAATATTAGAGATACACAGTACATATGAATATAAATGCAAAAGTTTCAAATATTACAAACCACTGTGTCAGCACATTGTAACATACAATGACCAAGTGCCCTTTACACCAGAAATACAAGTGAAATTCAGCATTTGGAAATCCATTAATACAATTAATCACATAATAGAATCAATGAGAATGTCACATGTTCATGTCCGTAGGTTTTTTTTTTTTTTTTTTTTGAGACAGGAGTCTCACAATCTGATACCGAGGCTGGAGTACAGTGGCATGATCTCAGCTCACTGGAACCTCTGCCTCCCAGGTTCAAGCGATTCTCCTGCCTCAGCACCATGAGTAGCTGGGATTACAGGTGTGCACCACCATGCCCAGCTAAATTTTTGCATTTTTGGTAGAAACCAGGTTTCACCATGTTGGCCAGGCTGGTCACAAATTCCTGATCTTAAGTGATCCATCCACTTCAGCCTCCCAAAGTGCTGGGATTACAGGCAAGAGCCACTACGTCTGACTGTTCACAGATTTTTTTTTTTAAAGATGTTGCCAAGATTCAGCCGAAAATGATATTTGAAAAAAATTCAAGTGATAAGGATTTAGAGTAAAATATTTCTTTTTTTTTTTTTTTTTTTTTTTTGAGACGCAGTCTCGCTTTGTCTCCCAGGCTGGAGTGCAGTGGCGCAATCTCGGCTCACTGCAAGCTCCGCCTCCCGGGTTCACGCCATTCTCCTGCCTCAGCCTCTCTGAGTAGCTGGGACTACAGGCGCCTGCCACCACGCCCAGCTAATTTTTTGTATTTTTAGTAGAGACGGGCTTTCACCGTGGTCTCGATCTCCTGACCTCGTGATCCGCCCGCCTCGGCCTCCCAAAGTGCTGGGATTACAAGCGTGAGCCACCGCGCCCGGCCTAGAGTAAAATATTTCTGAATAACATAAAAATAGATTTGTACAAATGAAAAAATAATGACACTATATCTTTGGGAAAGAATATATAACAGTATCAGAAGGTCAATGATATTTTAGTCAGTTTATATATTTTGACTTTAATATAGACCCTATCTGATTGCATTCTGGAAGGATGAAAAAACACATATGAACATTCTTGGTTTCCCAGAATGACGTGACTTGTGTTTCAGTGTTTATGAGAGCCAGAAATGTTGTTGGTTGTGTCTGTCTCAAAGAATGATCAGTGCTGTATGGGGGCAATTGTCCCCTGGTGGAGGGACAGGGGCCAGGGAACCACCAAGTTCCTAGGGTAGCGACTGGGGAGGCTGCCAGTTTTGCAAGTCTGCAAAAGGGGTCAAGGGCAACTGCACTGGTGGTGCAGAAGCGGCAGCGGTACTGGAGAGGTTGCTGCTATCCTGTCCACAGCGTGCAGGGATGGGACCCTTGGAACACTTTGGCCAGGATGGTAATTTATCAGTCAGCTGACTTGTGGTGAGATGGTACTGCATTGCTGTGCTACACAGCTGCCAGTCAAGAGTGTTTGTTCCAAGTATTTCTCCTTCCTGGGAGTTGAGGGAGTGAGTGGCCTCTCTCATTCGGATGATGCCCATGTGGTGGTGAATAATAAGGAGTATTGAATCCTCATCTGCCTTTTGGAAATGGCCAGGATGTGGGCTATGGGAACCCCAGCCTCCACTGAGAGCCAATGAGCAGCCAATATCTGAGCTTCTCTGGCTCCTTTTTTATACCAGGCTAAACCATCTATGGAGTCTGAGGCATATTGGACCATGCCTGAGGTTTCTGTGAACTGGAGCAAGATTGCCTTGTAGGGTTTGTGGGGGCTGCTCCTTGAAGGAAGAATCTCTTGGCCTCTGCTCCTAAGGAGCTTCCTCTGGGCTGAAGGCAGTGATGGGGTCTGCAGGGGAATGGTGCTCAGCAAAGTGACAGACCCAATGCACCATGCCAATCTATGCAACAGAAATCTAGCCCTCTCCAAAGTTTTCCAGTCTCCCTGTGCCTTAGCAATAATCACTGCCTTGGAGGGGTGAGCCTTCCACCAAGCCACAACGGCCCATGTGAGAAGAGGCAGAGCCTCCTCCCTGACAGTCAGTTCCTCCTCATCACTTTCTCATTCATCACCCCAATCTTATCTGTACCCTTGACACTGTGACTCCAACACTTATAGGAGCATCTCTGTTGCAGAGGGGGAGCACTTCCCTGGTTTCATGGATAAATCTCGCTCTAAGTACCTTAGGGTTTTTAGCAAATTATGTATTTTGGGGTTCTTGGCCAGCCCCATCAATTGGTACATTTCCACTGCTGTGAGCAGCAGCTCAGCTTTCATATCAGAAACCCTTAATAACCAATCTGTTCCTTTTTTCTCCCTTTCGTTGCACAATTTTTTCTAGGAAATTTTGCATTTCCACAATGGTATAATTATGTGTCTCCATCTTGTGTTAATCTGGACATCTCCTGATATTTTGGGATTTGGATGATGACCAGGAATACTTGGGGAGGAGGAGGCTGACTCTGCATTTTGCCCCATCTTGTAGGCTGCCACTTTCTGCTCAAGGATGTCCCAGTTAATCTTGGAGGGGCCTGGGTCAGTGTCTACCAAGTTAGGGCAACAGGGGCTGTTGATGTGGTACCCAAGTCTCAGGACTGCAAAATTAGAGCCTTGGCATATTTGTGGGCTGCAGTACTTAGGAGTGCTCAGGCCATTTGGGTGGGTATTAGCTTAACTAGTAGCTACTGTCACCATCAGTCACCAAAGGCCCAGACAGAAAAGCACAAACAGGGGATCCACCTGCATGGGTCCCTCCGGGTAGGCCTCATCCTCAGGGGTTGGATTGCAGGCACGGCTTCCAAGACACAACCACAATGTAAAAGTTCAAGGGGTTTCATTACTTACAGATCCTGAAGCTGGACAGGGCAACCAGAGAGAAGCAGACGGAGCCTTCTGTCCCAAGCCTCATGTAGCAACCATGCCCATGCAGGAGATGACTTCCCTGTTTAAGGGTCGTTTGGTGTAGGGTTCCTAACTGTACAGGCTTCCTTTCTATTGGGTGCCTTAAACAACTCTGGCAGTGAGAGCAGTTGAACAGTTCAGCAGGAAGCTGAGGTTAAAACAGAGCTCCACAGAGGGACTTCTCTCTCGGTCAGCCTTGGCCGGGCCTAGGCAGTTATCAACTGTTTTTTCTCCATTACTTTAAAGACAATATCTTAGAAAAAATGGATAAATTTCTAGACCCATACAACTAAGACTGAAGCTGAAGAAATACAAAACCCAAACAGACCAATGAATAAGGAGATTGAATCAGTAATTAAAACCTACCAACCAAGAAAAGCCTAAGATCAATAGCCTCACTGATGAATTCTACCAAACAATTAAAGAAGAGTTAAGGCAAATCCTTCACAATCTCTTCCAAAGAACTTGAAGAGAAGAAAATACATTCAAACTTATTTTATGAGGCATTATTTTCATTACAAAGCCAGATGAAGACACTACAAGAAAACTACAGTTTAATGTTCCTCATAAACATAGATGTAAAAATTCTCTATAAAATGCTAGCAAACTGAATTTAACAGTACATTGAAAGGGTTGTACAACATAAGTGAGATTTACCTCCAGGATGCGAGGATGGTTCCACATAGGCCAATCATTAAATCTGGTACACCACATTAACAGAATGAAGAATAAATTAATAGAATTATTTCAGTGCAGGAAAATCATTTGACAAAATCCAACACCCTTTCATAATTTAAACTCTCAGAGACTATGTATAGAAGAAATGAATGTCAAAATAACAAAGGGCTTGTATGACAAGCCCACAGCTAACATTACACTCAGTGGTGAAAAACAGAAAAGTTTTTCTTTAAGATCAGGAACAAGACAAAGATGCCCACTCTCACCTCTTCTTTTTAGTGTTGCTTGAAGTCCTGAATAGAGCAATTAGCCATGAAAAATATAAGTTATCCTAATTGGAAAGAAAGAAGTAAAATAAAATAATATCTATTTGTATATGACATGTCATCATATGTCAAAAACCCTTCAAATTCCATAAGGAAAAAACTATAAACACTAGTAAATAAATTCAGTAAAGTTGGAGAATGCAAAATCAGCATACAAAAATCAGTTTCATTTTTATACACTAACAAACTTCTAAAAAGAAAATTAAGAAAACAGTCTCATTTGTAATAACAAAATTATTATTAAATACTTAGGAATAAATAAACTTGAAGTGAAAGAAGTGTGCACTAAAAATCATAAAATATTGGTGAAATATATTAAAGAAGACACAAATATATATAGAGAAAGAGCTTTTGTGTTCATGGATTGGAAGACCTATATTTAACTTTATATTGTTAAAGTCCCATATTATATCAAAATATCTATGGATATTATGCTATCGCTTTCAAAATCCCAATGACAACTTTTATAAAAATAGAAAAATATAACTCGTAACATTCATATAAAACCATACACAAATAAACTCAAATAACCCAAGGCAATACTATGAAAGAAGAACAGTGCTATAGGCATTACATTTCCCGAGTTCAAAATATACTAGAAAGCTATTATAATCAAATTGGCATGGTATTGGCATAAAAATAGACATAATAACCAGTGGAGGAGAATAGAGACACCGGAAATAACCTACCCATATACAACAGATCTTTAAAAGGGAGCCAATAATACACAATATGGAAGGGACAGTCTCTTCAACAAATGATATTCAGAAATGGTATCCACATGCCAAAGAGTGAAACCATGCCATGATCTTATACCATACACAAAAATCAAATCAAAATCTATTCTAGACTAAAAAACTGAAAAGAAAAAAATTCTGGAAGAAAATGTAGAAGAAAAATTTCTAGGCATTGGTGTTGGCAATTATTTATTGAATATGTCACAAAAATACAGACAGCAAAAGCAAAAATAAACATGTGTTACTACATTAAACGAAAAAGATTTTGCACAGCAAAGGAAACAATTAACAAACTTAAAAGACAATCTACAGAATGGGAGAAAATAGTTGCAAACCCAATATTTTATACACTATTAGTATTTAAAATATATAAGAGATTTGTATAACTCAGTAGCAAAAAACAAAAACAGAGAAACACCAAAAACCCACAAATAAGCAGATTTTTAAAATGGGCAATGGACTGAGTAGACATTTATCCAAAGAAGACATACTTTGGTCAAAAGGTATATGGAAAAGTGCTCATCACCCTCAATCATCAGGAAGATGGAAATCAGAACCACAATGAGTGGTTTACACTACAGGGGCATGCCTGGGAATTTGCAGGGCCCCCAGTTGCTGGGACTAGCTGAGGAGGTGGGGAGCTTTTGTCAATGGATCAGAAGGTAGAGTCTCACCAAGACTCAGTTGGTTCTGGATATGTGCAGGCCCTCAAGTTTGCAGGGCTGGATGCCCTGACTTTCTGTTCCTTACAGGGTACTGGGAATCTGTGAGTGACATTGTGGTGTGGTTGAATGGACAGGCAGGTAACATCAGAGGAAGTGGAAAGTAGCTAAGGGGGTTGTAGGGGTTGGTTTGGTTGCCTATAGATGTCAGTAAAGGTGGATTGGCTTCTCAAGAACCCACACCAGCAGCCTGCTTCACTGTAGTCCCAGGCCTGGATTCAGTTCCCAGAGCCTCTTGGCAGCACATAGCTGGGTCAGCCCCACATCTCCAGCCTTCAAGACCACAGCTCAGCTCTGGACACTGGACCATTTCCCTGGGGTGAGCGGGACCCTTCATTGGGCCTGTGAGCTCCCTCCCTGTGCCATGCACTGCAGGTGGTGATTGGAAGAGGGCATGGAGCCACACCCCACACTGCCCTCCTGCCCGAGCTGGGACCAGCGGCTTCTGGAGCACATGGCTCCTAGTGTCTCCTATCTGATAACACATCAGCCATCTGTGTATGGCTTTCTAGTTCCAAAGAATCTGACCTTCTCAAAGAAGTGAGGACAGACTCTTTTGCTGTCCTTTTCCCTGGACTCCGGAGCTCCTGGTTCTTCAGCACATCCCAGCTCATCCCCTCACTGTCTCTCCTGACTGTCCAACCTGACCTGCCCTCACATCTAAAGCCTGCAGCTAACCTAGAGGGCTTTAGCTCTGTCCTGCCTCATTTGTCACAAAGGTGGCTTTAAAACATTCTAAATAAATTACTCTGACCTCCCTGTTGGAAAAAGTGTCTTGTTGATAATTTCATTTTTTTTTTTTGCAAAAGTTAAGCAGTAGATACAGTTGGAGGCATATTATATATTACACATGACCACTGCTGAGCAAATTTAGACCACCTTTAAGAACATAGACTGTCATCTGAATCTTTTCCAAAGAAAAGTAAGAAAGATAAACTCACATAGAAATGTGTTATTATTGTGAGAATTTGCAAGTATTTTCTATGGTGTTTCAATGCCAATTATATTACTCTTACAATCAGAGATTATACTAAAATAACAGGGGTTAACCACCCCAACCACCACAGAAAAGTTTAATACATTCTATGGGATCTTTATTTGACCACATTTTAAACATGTCTTTATTGTGGTAAAAAAAAATAATAATAATCCCATGAAATGTACCATCTTAACCATTTCTAAGTGCACAGTTGAGTAGTGAGTATACTTGCATTGCTGTGCAACCAATCTCCAGATCTCTTTCCATCCTACAAAACTCAGACTCTATACCCATTAAACCAACAACTCTCCATTTCCTCTTCCCCCCAGCCCCTGGTGACCACCATTCTACTTTCTGTTATAACAAATTGAGGAGGCACTGAGAAGCACAATTGTCCAGGGACATATAACTGAGGAAAGGGAGGTGCTAGGCCTGAACCCAGCTCTGTCTCCTCAAAGCCGGGCCCTGGCCGCACCCAGGCCTTTCCCAGGGGCTGTGTTGCTGTAAGTTGTGCAGGTAGGGACATGGCATGGGGGTGGAGGATGACCCACTGGCAGCTCAGAAGAGACTGTGGGGAGGTTTTGTCTGAGGAGGTAGCCCAGAAAAGCGGATCTCAAAAAATAAACTCACTTCCTTGATGACAGGCCTCAATGGAACCTGGAAACCTGGCAACCAGACACCCACATTCCAGAGATGGCCCTTTTCCCCTGCTCATTTTGCTGCAGACAAGAAAGCCGGATGTTCTCCTGCTCCATCTCGAGTGCCTGAGGTCCTGGACTTGGAAAAACTCAGGGTGAGAGTCTTTTCTGACCGCAGATATTTGCTCAGCCCTCAGCCATGACACATCAGGAATTTTGGGCAGAAGGACCAGAAGGTAGCTCAGGGTGGCCCAGGGCATGAAAAGCTACATGAAGCCACCAGTTTGACTCCATCTGGGCAGCCACACAATCCCTCCTTTTGTGTGTGTGTAGGGAAGAGTTATGTGGGGTTGGTCTGTCCTGGGCAGGAGAGAGTTGTTGGAGGGTTAGAAGCCTGGTGGGCCCCTCATATTCACATCTCAGGGCTTGGCTGGACAGTGGGGATGGAGTGCTGCAGCGATGTTAATGATGTCAGTCTCAAGCCCTTGAGCTGTCATCCCGTATGATCCTGAGTTGATGGTCTGTGCAGACACAGATCTGTGCCTGATCTGGGGAGCAGAAGGTCACATATAGCAGAAGAAACAGTGACGATGGACAGGCAGGGGTGTGACGCCTCCTGACCTGGCAGCAAAGCTCTATGGAGGAAATGAGCAAGGTGTGGTTGACAGAAATACTTTATCTCCCCTGGTGAGGGGCAGGTGCTCCACACTGCCAGCGAGGGTCAGTGCTGGATTGGGGTGAGTGCAGGTGCAAAGGGATCCCTGCAACCAGAGCGTGGAGATGGCCCAGGGAGGCCTCTTGCTCAGATGCCAGGCAGGTGACTCCAAGGGTTCCCTCCCAGATCCTTTGCTCTTGAGTGGCCACAGACTCAATCCCATTGAATCTGGGCTTTCTCTCTTCTTCTGGCTCCCTCATCCAATCAAAGCCTCACCAGGTGCAAGATCAACTTTTATATATTGGATGGAATATGTAAAATAATTAAATACTGTTATTATTTTATGTTAGGCCATGAGTATTTTGGAGTCTGGAGAAGAAGGAACATTTACTGGTGGGTTGGGAGTTAATGGCTTCACACTGAGATATGTACTATTTTAGGTGCCCATAACACATTCAAGTAGAGTTTACACTTCACAGATGAAATCTGGACGTGATTCTTAGACATCGTTACTACACAGTTAACAAAAAATTGGAATAATTGAATAAATGCATGAGAGTTCCAAGACAGTGGAGCGTAAAAGAGGAAAAACAGTCTAGGAATGAGTCCAGCTACCTAATTAAAACATGGGCAAATTACCTGAATAGGCAGTTCTTCAAATAAAATATGTAAGTGGCCACAAGTACACAAAAATATACTCAGTTTCCCTCAGGGTTGTAGACTGGCTAGTTTAAGGAAAACATGTGCAAACAGGGGAACTTATTTATATCACTGTGGGGCTGACTGTTGAGTTTTATCATGGTCAGCAGCTATGGGATATGTGGGATCTGGAGTCAGTGGGATGAGGGACAAGCACGCTGTATCACAAGCAACACCGTGGCAAGAAAGGTTTAATCAAGCCAAAGAGAGCAGATTACAACCAAGCTACAAACAACTTACATAGGGCCTAGATGCTAAGGCAGCAACTACATTAATCAAATTTCTGACAACCTTATTTTGAGAAAAGGAGGTAGACAGCAAAGTGTGCATTGTGATTCATTTCATAGTTAGGAAGCTAAGCAAGTTGCCAAACTGATGTATGTTAATAGAAATCAGAACAGATGCTGCATAGCATAGGACTGATATTGATGAAAAGTTCAAGAGCAACATTTCAGTGTTACAGTTATGGCTCATATATTGATAAGGTTGTTGGATGCTGTTGGGAGGGAGAGTATAGGACTCTCAGCATGTCTGTGACGATCTTCCATCTCATTCATTCCCTTAGGTAGCTATCTGTTTTGGGTGACAAAAGCCCCTTGGCAACAAAATTCTAGTGTTGGGAGTAGTCCACTCCCTGACTCTAAATTCTAAAGATTTTCCTGCCCAGCTACCTATCAGGGGAACCTGCCCCCAATATTTCAACATAGGTTCTTTCTATTTTCCATAAGTGTTGGCCAGCTGAGAAATAAAGAGAGACAATATAAAGAGAGGAATTTTACAGCTGGGCCACTGGGGGTGACATCACATATCAGTAGGACTGTGATGCCCATCTGAGCCTCAAAACCAGCAAGTTTTTATTAAGGGTTTGAAAATGGGAGGGGGTATAAGCACAGGGAGTAGGTACAAAGATCACATGCTTCAAAGCGCAAAAAGCAGAACTACTAATAAGGGTCCAACAAAGATCACAAGGCAAAGGGCAAAAGCAGAACTACTGATAAGGATCTATGTTCAGCGGTGCCCATATTGTCTTGATAAACATCTTAAACAACAGAAAACAGGGTTCGAGAGCAGGGAACTGGTCTCACAAATTTACCAGGGCAGACTTTTTCCCCACCCTAGCAAGCCTGAGGGTACTGCAGGAGACCAGGGCATGTCTCAGTCCTTATCTCAACCGCATAAGACAGACATTCCCAGAGCGGCCATTTATAGACCTCCCACCAGGAATGCATTCCTTTCCCAGGGTATTAATATTAATATTCCTTGCTAGGAAAAGAATTTAGCGATGTCTCTCCTACTTGCATGTCTGTTTATAGGCTCTCGGCAGGAAGAAAAATATGGCTCTTTTTGCCCGACCCCGCAGGCAGTCAGACCTTATGGTTGTCTTTCCTTGTTCCCTAAAAATCGCTGTTATTCTGTTCTTTTTCAAGGTGCACTGCTTTCATATTGTTCAAACACACATGTTTTACAATCAGTTTGTACAGTTAACACAATTATCACAGTGGTCCTGAGGTGACGTACACCCTCAGCTTAAGAAGATAACAGGATTAAGAGATTAAAGATAGGCGTAAGAAATTATAAAAGTATTATTTGGGAACGGATAAATATCCATATTAAAATGAAATCTTCACAATTTATATTCCTCTGCTGCAGCTCCAGCCATTCCCTCTGTTCAGGGTCCCTGACTTCCCGCAACAGGTACCCACAGTCTTCCAGGAGTGACAGCCTGTTTTTCTTTAAACAGATTTTTTTTTCAAAGAACAGTATAAAATTGGCATTTCTATTGTGGTAAAATGTACATAACATAAAATTTACCCTCATCTATTTTAAGTGTACAGGTCAATGGTATTAAGTGCATTCATAATGTTGTACAATCATCACCACCATCCATCTCAACAGGTCATTTTGCGCTGTAAGAAGCATCCCTTACACAATAACAACTCCATTCTCTCTTCCCCCCAGCCCCTAACAACCACTATTCTACTTTCTGTCTCTATAATTTTGACTACCCTAAGTATCTCACAGAAGTGGAACCATGTAGTATTTGTCTTTTTGTGGCTCATTCCACTTAGCCTGATGTCCTCAACATTCATCCATATTGTAGCATATGCATTTTTAATGTTTCGAGGAAACACCAGACTATTTCCCACAGCAGCTGTACCATTTGATATTCCCACCAGCAGAGCACAGGGGTTCCATTTTCTCTACATCTTTGCCAACACTTGGTATGTTCTTTCTTTCCTTTTTTGATGGTAGAAATACTAATGGTTGCGAGGAAGTACCTTGTGGTTTTGATTTGCATTCCCTTAATGATTAATGATGTTGACCATCTTTTCCTGTGGTTTTTGGCTATTTTTATATCTTATGTGAAAAAAAAGTCTATGCAAGTTCTTGCTTATTTTTTAATTGGGATGTTTTATTGTGGCTGAGTTTTAGGTTTGTTAGTATGTTCTGGAAATCAATCCAAAAAAGATAGATGATTTGCAAATATTTTCTTCCATAGTTTGAGTTGGCCTTTTTACTCTCTGGATAGTTTCTTTTGATATACTTTTTAAAATATTCATGAAGTCTTCTTTGTCTATTTTTTCTTTTGTTACTGTGTTTCAGGTGTCATGTAAAAATTACTGCCAAACCTAATGTTGTAAAGCTGTTGCACTTTGTTTTCTTCTAAGAGTTTTATAGTTGTAGGTGTTAAATTTAGGTCTTTGATCCATTTTGAGTTAATTTTAGTACATGGTATTAGGTAAAGATCCATGTTTATTATTTTGCATATTGTGAATATTACATTTTCTCAACACCATTTGTTGAAGAGACTATACTTTTCCCATTGGATGATCTTGAAACCCTTATCAAAAATCAATTGACTGGCTGGGTGCAGTGGCTCACACCTGTTATCCCAGCACTTTGGGAGGCTGAGACGGATGGATCACGAGGTCAGGAGATCGAGACCACCCTGGCTAACATGGTGAAACCCCGTGTCTACTAAAAATACAAAAAAAAAGTTAGCCAGGCGTGGTGGCGGGGGCCTGTAGTCCTAGCTACTCAGAAGGTTGAGGCAGGAAAATGGTGTGAACCTGGCAGGCGGAGCTTGCAGTGAGATCATGCCACTGCACTCCAGCCTGGGTGACAGAGCGAGACTGCATCTCAAAAAAAAAAAGTCAATTGACCATAGATGTCTGGGTTCTTTATTCTATTCCATTGGTCTATATATCTTAGGCAGTACCACACTATTGTGATTATCATAACTTTGCATTAAGTTTTGAAATCAGGAAGTCTGAGTGTTCCATCTTGGTTCTTTTTCAAGACTGCTTTGTCTACTCAGGGTTCCTTGAGATTCCATATGAATATTAGAATGGGTTTCTCTATTTCTGCAAAAAAAGATTATTGGGATGTGAATAGGGTTTGCACTGAATCACTTTGGGTGGTATTGCCATCTTAAAAATAGTAAGTCTTCTGATCTGTGAACATGGGATTTGTTTCTATTATTTTATTTTAGGTCTTTTTCAATTTCTTTTATCAAAGTTTTGTTATTTTCATTGTGCAAGTTTACCTCCTTGGTTAACTTATTTCCTAAGTACTTTGTATTTTTTATGAGGTTGTAAATAGAATCATGTTTTTAATTTGTTTTTTAGTTTGCTTATTGTAAATGTATAGAAATGAAACAGATTTTTACTCTGTATTGTTCTACTTAGCTAAACTCATTGGTTATTTATAGGGTTTTTTTGGTTGAATCTTTGGGGTTTTCTACGTATAAGGAGACTTCCAAAAGTTTGTAGGAAATGGAACTAAAAGATAAAAATTAAAAATGTAAACTTTATTTCTCAACATAAGATCCATCAAGTTCAAGACACTTTTATTGGCAATGATACTAGCCATTTAGTACATCCCTAAATAACTGAAGGTCCTAGAAATTTAATCATGTTAATGCAATATTTTCTACAATATTAGGTGAAGACAGAATTAGTACCTTTAAATATTTTTTAAGATTGGAAAAGAAAAAGAAGGCCGGGTGCGGTGGCTCACACCTGTAATCCCAGCACTTTGGGAGGCCGAGGCGGGCTGATCACGACGAGGTCAGGAGATCGAGACCATCCTGGCTAACGTGATGAAACACCGTCTGTACTAAAAATACAAAAAAAGAAAATAGCCGAGCGTGGTGGCGGGCGCCTGTAGTCCCAGCTACTCAGGAGGCTGAGGCAGGAGAATGGCGTGAACCTGGCAGGTGGAGCTTGCAGTGAGCTGAAATCGCATCACTGCACTCCGCCTGGGCGACAGAGCGAGATTCCGTCTCAAAAAAAAAAACATTAGGACTTAGAGATGCCTAATGAATTCTCACTGAAACTCATAAAATTACTCTTGTTCCATGAGAGAAATAATGAGGAGCATTGTCATGAATGAGAAGGACTCCCTGGTAAATAATTTCCCAGTTGTTTTTCTGCTAAAGCTTTGACAGACTTTTTCAAAAAACTCTCAAAATAAGCAGGTATTATTCTTTGGCCCTCCGGAATGTCAACAAGCAAAATGCCTTGACCATCTCCAAAAAACTGTTGCCATGACCTTTGCTCTGGACCACTTCACTTTTGCTTTTACTAGATCACTCTACTTCTTGATAGCCATTGCTTCGATTGTGCTGTCTTCAGAACCATACCAGGAAGCTTATATTTTATTCCCTCTTACAATTTTTTGAAGAAACGCTTCAGGATCCTGACTGCACTTGCTTACAATTTTTATTGAAAACCAGCTGATCTGGGTGCATCAATTTTGGTGCCTGTTGAGTTGAAAATAGCCCAATTTAAAATTTCAGTCAGAATTGTGTAAGCCAATTGAGATTTCTATGGTGTTGGCTATTTTTTCTGCTGTTAATCGTCAGCCCTCTCCAATTAGGACATGAACAAGAATTTTTTCCTCGCAAATCAACTTGGATGGTCTGTGACTCTAGGCTTCACCTTCAGCAGTGTCTGGTTCCTTCCTAGAATGAGTTTTCCGCTTGTAAACTGCTGATTTTTTTGGAGCATTTTCCCTATAAAGTTTTCATAAAGCATCAATGATCTCATTAGTTTTCCACGCAAGCTTCACCATGCATTCGATGTTTGTTCTTTGCTTCATTTTTAGCGGAATTTATGTTCTGATAAGCACTCTTTTCACACTGCTGTCTTATCCTTCTTAGTGCTTCAAACTGGACCATGTTCAGACATGTTATAATGCATTAGGATGAATTTGTTTTGGTACAAAACTACTTTGGAAATCCATGCATGGTTTTTTCATAATATGCATTTTCCATGAACATTTTGAAGACCCTCCTATAAAATCACATCATCTGTGAACAACTAATATTGAGAGTGATCCACTCTGTTTCTCTGAATTCTGATGATTTCCCTTCTCAGGTATCCAAAATCTTCTGGCCTTGTTTCTTTTTCAAGAGCAGGTTAAATTTTTTTCAAAGTACACATTTTATTTATACAGATTAGTGCAATTTGAACATGAATATGGTTTGCAATTCAATTTATACAGCATCATGTGGGGGCTGGTTGTTCTGACCACAGGTGGAAGCAGACTGATTGGACTTAGTAAGGGAAATGACAAACATACTCACAATTTATAAGCAATCTAGATTAGCCAGGGAGTGATTTTTTTTTTCTTAAACAATGTAGTCCCAAAGTACAGACAGCTTCTCCCTTCCTTACAGGCCAAGTCATAGAAGAAGCAAGCTTCTGAGTTTCAGCTGTGTTTCTGGGTTTTAGGCCTAAGTCCTTCTAGTCCCAAGGTTTCTGTGACAACAAAACAAGGATCAACTTGCCTCTGACACTCCTTTCAGCCCCAAATTATTTTTTTACTCCTATTTTCTTCCTATCTCCCAAGTATCCCTGGGATACACTGGACCAAGCAGAACAGGGCTGGGGTGCTGAAGTCTTCCTCTGGGAGGACTGATTACAGTATCCCAGTGTCTTCTCCACTGCCGTTCAACTATCTAGGTCCAATTTAATGCACTCATCATCTCAGTCATTGGCTTTCTGTGTGGTGAGCAGTGGGACCTAGACCCAAACCCCTGGTGTTCCAGTAACAAGGGGAGATTCAGTGCCACATTGCCACTTGCAGATTAAGAGCTCTCCTGGTCTGACAGTTCACAGGACTGAACAGCTATAAGAAGACGGGGACAGCCTTGGCAGAAAGAGTGAAGCTGTCACAACTTCTCTTTCTAGAATCACCAGGCCACCCTGTATGGTTTGTGGTTCCCTTCATTCCTTGGTCAATGCATGGCTCCCAGGCACATGAGATTTAAAGGCACACCCACCCATCCCACTTCATGTCTTCAGCCTGTGGTGATCACATCAACAGTCCCTGAGGTGAGAGAGGAACTCTTAGGGTCCTCTTTCATCCTTCCCCCTCCATTCAGGAAGTCCCACCTGATGGAGCTCGCAAAGAAAGAACAAGGGTCTCGTCTCCCTACTCACTGTCTGTCGGACTGGATTTTGTTTCACCCTCAGCCCCTGACTATAAGAGCTCTGGCCCAGGGATGAAGCTGACATGCCTCCCATGGTCAGTGGCAAGTCAGAACACTTCTGCAGAGGGAACCCAAATCACCAGGGGAGTCTAATATTCACACTGCAGACCCTGGTACTCACTGGACTCAAAGCTTCCCAAACACAGAGTTTCTGAGATAGAAGAGGCAGGCTGTATAAAACAAACGAGTAAAGACCTTTGTCTCTGTCCCACTGGTTCCAGGTTCTGCTTGTTTAGTTGGACAGCAAGTCTCACCTTCCTGTGATAACCCATGCTCTTGAATAATCTATTTGCTGTCTCACTTGCCTGTGATGCAAGTCCTGTTTCATAACCAACCCCAGTATTCCCATAAAATTAGAGTCCAGCTTGGAATCTGCCTTTCCCTCCACACCAGCTGGACCATGAGCTCTGAGAGCAGACAAGGTTTGGGGACCCATTGAACAAATCCACGCATTCCAAGAAACTCACAGACTCCTTCACACCACCCAAAGGCCTCAGAGTTTGGCCCAGAGGCCGCAAGGCAGTACTCCCTGGGAACGAGGCAAATAGAACACCAGTGCCACATGAAAGCAAGTTATGTGGACTGAGGAGATCACATAAGCAATGTCCTCTATGGCAACAACTCGGATCTCCTGGGTAGAAATGGGAGGAAGGAATAAAATGGCCAAGTACAATTAGAAAGTTTTCCTATAATAAAATGCATGCCTGGACTTCTCTAGGGAGTAACACTGTAAATCAGTCAGCCAACACAGGGCCCATTCAGAGCTGACAGTGAATCCAGAAAGGCCTTCCACTTGTTCTTGATGAGAACCCACACTAGGTGTGTGCCTTCTGCCATGTGTGCCGTGGGTCAGAGTGCATCTGATGGGCCCTGGCGTTAAGTCCGACTTCTTGGCACAGCAAGCCACAAGCCTAGTGATTCTGATGACAATAAATGTCCTGTCACAATTTGCGTCTCCATTGGAAGCCCAAGAGAGGGTTTCTCAATGCTTGGCAGGTCTGACACTTGGGTTCAAAACTTGCAGCTCTCCTTTTTCAAAGGACTTAAAAAATTGCTTTCCTCTGCAGGTCCTCAGCGTTTGAGTTCTTATTTTGTTTTTTGGCTGGAAAAAATTGTAGTGACATTCACTGCAGTTCCCAATCCCAATCCCATATCTTGGGAGGAGTTGCATTCTCATCTGCTGGGCTTGGCACCAATGCCCTGTAAGCATGTGCCGCTCTACTGTCTTTCAGTAGATTTTATCTGGTACCAGGGAGAAACCAACCCAATTGTGCCAAAGGCAGTTTTGTTTTGTTTGTTTGTTTAATTTATATAAACATAGAAGCTGACCCTTCTGGTCTTAAAGCTTGAAACTTGTATTTGTCTTATCTGAGTTCTTTCCTGAGGAAATCACCTTCAGGCCTCTCAAAAAAGTATCAAAAAATTGAAACTCATCAGATCACCATGTCCAGACACGAGATGCTGGACCTGGACTGCTTATTCCCCTTCCCCAGTTCCTGTTTTCTTACACATTGTTACATTTCTTCCCTGCTGTATAAGCCCCTAGTTTTAACTGGTCAGGGAGATGGATTTGAGGCTGAGCTTCCATTTGCTTGGCTGCAGCACCCAATGAAAGCCTTCTTCCTTGGCAACAGTCGTCGTCTCAGTCATTGGCTTTCTGTGTAGTGAGCAGCGGGACCTAGACCAAAAGCCTGGTGTTTCAGTAATGAGGGAAGATTCAGTGCTACCTTGCCACTTGCAGATCAAGAGCTCTCCTGGCCTGACAGTTTACAGGACTCAAAAGCCGTAAGAAGGCAGGGACAGCCTTAGTAGAAACAGTGAGGCTCTCACATGCCAGCAAAGTCTTAAAGGTCTCAGCACCAACTTCTGGTCAGGTTTTGGCTTCTAAGGCTGACTTTCCTTTGGAAACTTCGTATATTTCAGAATGGAAAGAGCCCTGACCTGACAAGTGCAAGCAATTTGCATATCAGAATGCAGACAGGACTGGAGGCAGGAGCAGTTGGCTGGGGTGAGCTGGCACAGGCAGGCCGTAGCTGGAGCTTGCTGTGGAAACTGTTGGGGCTGCTTGGCAAAGCCCACCGATGGCCAGCCGGTGTGTGTGCTGGTCAGTAAGGCTCTGTCTTGTGCACTTCTAGCAGACTGAGGTGAGGGATCCAACTCTGCCTCCCGAGTTCAAGTGATTTTCCTACCTCAGTCTCCAGGCTAATTTTTGTACTTTTGGTAGAGACAGGGTTTCACCATGTTGGCCAGGCTGGTCTCGAACTCCTGGCCTCAAATGATTCACCTGCCTCCGCTTCCCAAAGTGCTGGGATTACAGGCATGAGCCACTGTACCTGGCCCAATTTATAAATTTTAAAAGAATTGTTGATCTCTAGTTACTACTGAATCTTCTTTCCCAAACTTGTACTGCCATAATTTTCATTTGTACAAATCTATTTGCATGCTTTTTATAAATATTTTATAGCAATTTGATATTGATTGAATTTTTAAAAATACAGTTTACTGTAGAATTCTGGCAATGTCTTTATGCATCTATGAAGATAAACACATGACATTCTTATTAATTCTATTAATGCAGTTAATTATATTAGTGGATTTCTTAATGCTGAATCTCACTTGCATTCCTAGCATAAAGGGTGCTGGTAATGACATAATATTTTAATGTGTTGACACAATGGTTTCTAATATTTAACAAATTTTCTTTTATATTCATATATTCCACTTGTCTGCAATTTTTTTTGGCTCAATCCATCTAACAGTCTCTTATCACCCCATATGCCTTTTCTAAAATCCATTGGGAAGATTGACTGCTTTATAACTCTTGAATAGTTTAAACGTCATTGGTTTATTAATTAGTCTATCTGTAGAATTTTCCTCCAGACTATACTGACTTGGTGCTTTTGTGTGTGAGGGACTCAGAAATGTTTCTGTTTCTTCTATGATATTTTACAGTTTAGAATCTCTATCTCTATGGGGTAAATGTTCATAAAATGTATACTCCTGGAATATATATTGTCTACATTTGCACATTAATGTGCATTGGAGTGCACAATTTTGTCCCTATTTATTTTTCACATTAATATTTGACTTAAAGTTATTCTTTGTACCATAACCTGTTGACATATCCTTCTCAAACTTACATTTATCTATTTATTACAAAGGATATTTTAAAGAATACAAATGAATAACCACATGAAGAGAAACACAGGAAGAGGTTTGGGAGGGTCCTCAACACAGGAGCTTCTAACCGCACGGAGTTGGGGTGAGCCACCCTCCTGACACATGGATGTGTTTCTGTGTGTAAACCCAGAAGCTCTCCAAACCTTATCCTTTTGGGTTTTTCTGGAGGTTTTCATGCAGGCATGTTTGATTACATCATTGCCCATGGGTGATCAACTTAGCCTTCAGTTCTCTCTCCCCTCTCTGAAGGTGGAATGAAGCCAAAAGTTTTAACCCTCTAATCACATTGTTGGTTCCTCTGGCAACAGCCTCTCATCCTGTGGTTTTCCAGGGATTTTCAAAAATCACTTCATTAATATAAACTCATGTGGTTGAAAGGGGCTGATTATGATAAAAGATGCATCTTTCACCTTTATCACTCTGGAGCTCCACTGGAGCTATTTCAAGAACTGGGGACAAGAGTCCAAATATTTTAACAAAAGATAATCCTATTGCTCCTGTCACCTAGGAAATTACAAGGGTTTTAGGAGCTGTGAGCCAATATCACAATCTCCCTTCCCACTAAACTGGGAAGGTACTCAAAATCAGGCCCTCTGCAGTTTGTCTCCATTGTAACTTGGTTATGGCCTTCTAAAAATCCATATTTCTTGCCCACGGGTCAACTGGAAAATCACTCTGGATTTGGATAGATAGCACCCTGCTCATAAGAAAAACCCATGATGGGCTGCACTGTGCAGATGACATTGTCCTTCCCCAAACTGGAAAAAACTCCATGGTTTTCTGAGATACAATTTATGTTACTCAATGTCAAATACATTAGGCAATTTAGACATAGAGATCCATTAAGTACAATTAAAATTCCAGAAATAAACCCATACACATACAATTGATTTTCAAAAATGGTGCCAAGAATAGGGAAATATTCTTTTCATAAATTGGTGCTGTGACAACTGAATAGCCACATACAAAATACTTAAGTTGAACTGCACTCCATATTATAATTTACCAATATGGCTCAAAGACTTAAATATAGGGGGCAAAACTATAATACTCTTAGAAGAAAATACAGTGGAAAATACTCCTTATTTTGGATTTGGCAAAGAATTCTCACATATGGCATTAAAAGGAAAATCAGCAAAATAAAAACATAATTTGGACTTCATCAAAATTAACAACTTTTGTGCTTCAAAAAAGTGAAAACACCAGTTGGGAATCTTGTGTGCTGTTGGTAAGAATGTAAGATGCTGCCGTCACTAGGGAAAAGAGTATGGCTGCTCCTAATAAATAAATAAATAAATAGATAGATAGACAAATAGAAACCGTGTAGACCATGTAGATAGACAAAAAGTAACCATGTGATCCAGCAAGTCCACTTCTGAGTATACCCCTCCAAATGAAAAGCAGCAACTGAAACAGTTTTTTGCTCAGCTATGTTCACAGGAGCACTACTTACAATAGCCAAAGGTGGACGCAATCTAGGTGTCCACGAAATAAATGGATGAACAAAACGTGGCATCTTCCTGCAATGGAATATTATTCAGCTTTAAAAGGAATTAAAATCTGAGACATGCTACAACATGGTGAAGCTTGAGGACATTATGGTAAGTGAAATAAGCCAGTTAGAAAAGGACGAATATTGTATGATTCCACTAACATGAGGTTCCCACGGTTAAATTCAAGGGGTCAGAAAGAATGGGGGTTGCCAGGGCCTGAGGTGAGTGGTGAACGGGGAACTGTTCTATGAGGTAGGGTTTCAGTTTTGCAAGATGAAAACAAGTCTGAAAATTGGTTTCACAATGTGAACTTAGTACCCAATACTAAGAAGAGGACATTTAAAAATGGACGACGGCGACGAACAAATTCTGCGAAATGCAACTGTCCTGTCAGGGACCAGCCTGGGCTGAAGTCAGGCCAGCTCAACCACGCCCCCTCCGGCTCCACTGTCATTCAGGGACGAGGGGGCGGGGAGGTGCAAACTGTCCAATCAGGAGCTCCGCTGAAGAGTTGCCTTGCCACGCTCCGCCTGCGCAGTGGGGAGGTCGCCATGGCTTCCGACTCTGGCGCGGTCTTTTCATCTGCTCCGGAGAGCCCTAGGTGGCTCTGGGCATCCTTTGTTGCACTGTGACCTGCAGGTACTGAGAGATCCGTAGGGAGGACACTGGGACACCCTCGAAGCTGGGAAGTAGTGTGTGGCCGGGTATACCGAGGTGAAGGGTCTGGTTGGAACCGGCTGTGGCCGCGGACCGAGGCCTCCTCGCGGTCAGCCCGGGATTCTGCGACGCGAGTGCACTGGGGGCGCAGCTTGGCCCTTGGGCCTCTCATCCGGGGCTGGCAGGGCAGCCGGGCCACAGCGTCCCATCCCGTCCGGTCCCTGCGCGGCTTCCTCGGCCGACTCTGGGCATCGCTGCGCCCTCAGCCCCGCGTGTCCCCTTTGTGCAGTCGTCGGGGAAGCATCCTTGCTCTGCCTGCGGTGTTCCTGCGTTTGAGAATCCGTTTGAGTCCCCAAATGGATTGTATACATTGTGGCTGGATTTATGTGACTTCAATTTGTTCTTTTTTGAAAAATATTTTGACTCTTTTTGGGTGCTGGATTTGTAAGTTAATGGGTTAATTAGGATGGGTTCAAATAAATTTGGTTTCCAATAATTAAGTGGCGAGTTGGTTATTCCCTTGGTCCACTGTGCTTTCCGGTGGGTGTTCTTCAGCAACGTTTGGGTTAAAACCTTAAGGTGAATCTAGGGAGTTTCCTCACTTGTGAGAAATGAAGCTTGGGGTGTAGCATTACCTCACTGCCAGGGGACAGGAGGAGCTTCCAGAGCTCCTGCTGTGACTGCTCAGATGCCCCTACCCTCATCACCAGGGCCTGACCCCGTCTCTAAGGGTCACTGCTCACAAGCTTGGGGATGTGTTTGACCTTTCGAATGTGGGTTTTCCTTTTTTAACGATGGGGAAGCAGGGTCCTTATCTGAACTGATTAGAAAGTTTTTGTTTCTTCCCTTTGAATTCCCTGATCACACATTGCCTCCGTTAATTTTATTCCCTTGTGTGAATATGTACGAATTTTTAGTTTCTTGGGGGAAAATGTGAACTGCCTGCGAAATGTCGGTATAGCAAGAAAAGCCTGGAACGAGCAATTTTTGTTCTTTTTTGGAGTGAGAACCTCAAGATGTGAGATCAGGGTACTTAAGTTTTTACGTACTTTTTAAAAAATATCACTTTGCATGTGCAATGTAGTCCTTAGAAAATTTTGAAGTTTTAAAGGCTATACTGTTCATTAGGCAATTGAATTCCTATTTTAACGGATAGGAGGGAAGTTACGACAAGCATCTGTATATTCATGAAAATCCTACTACACTGAATATATTGATCCCTATTCCCCAGTGTATTAAAATACTCATTCCTGAAAATATCCCCCAGTGTTAGTGTTCCGAGCGGCGCAAGGTCAGACATAACCACGTCTAGGCACATTTGTGTCTTAACACAAAGTCAAGCTTTTATTGATGTATATCCAACCGTAAAAGCCACAAAGTATGTGCAGCTCCCTAAGAGGCAATTCTCCTTAGTACTACTTCATTCGGTAGAGCCACAGGCACGCAGGCTCAACCATACATAGTAGCATACTCAATATATAAATGTTATAGATAAAAACTTCACACTCAAAAATGAAAAATACCAAGCCGCCTTGGTAATTAATTTCTTGCCAGCTTGTTCACAAATTGTTTTACAGAGGCTGACACGGGTTTTATAGTGGGCAAAGAAGATTGTTACAGTGAAGATGACAAAGTTCTGTAAATGGTCCCAAAGATATTTAGATCAATTCCAGAATCCAATTTTTAATGTATTTATCAGATTCCAATCTTACTATGAGCCTTCACTAATGTGGCTGAAGGTCTTTTTGAACATTTTGAGGTAGGTGCATCTTTTATGTAAGCCATCTAGGTCTTTCTCAAATGTAACTTACTCAAAAGTAACTTTTGCACCAACCTAATATTTTGTGTTTAGTACTGCTATACCATATGTTAGTGCCTCAGTGGTATGTTTTAGTTGTGCTAATTCTGTATAGAATTTATTACGAGCTTGTTCAAGTACTTTGAAATTTCTTTGTATGTGTTTATCTGTGTGATGTCTATCCAAGAGATTTTTTGTATGTTGGAGGGCTATGATGATGGAAAATCCCTACGCCATTTCTTTCATGTAAATGGTAAGTTTTGAAGTGTTTGTGAGGGTGATGTTTATGACAAATACCAGTTGGATACATTCTGATTGTAAGTATGTGTTGTGATTTTCTTATGTGGTTATAATAGGTTAGTGTTTTTGTTTGTTTTGTTTGTTTTCTGAGCAGATTATCCAATGGAAATTTCCTAAGTCTGGAGTCATTGTGGGTATTTTTGTGATGCTGATAGGTGAGTAGTCTAGTTTAGTTACTATATTCTGAAAGGTGTAGTATTTGACCATTGGAATACTAATTCATTTTGTACAAGATAACCATCAATAAATAATGGTCTTTCTCAGGTGGTTATTTGTAGGTTGTGTCTTTTATGCTAGTAGTGAGTCTCCTCCGCTTAATTTGAGCAGATTTGATAAACATTGCCCCGAATCGTCACATCCTGAAGGTTTGGATGTATTCAGTTGATCTGTAGCTGCCTTGTCCCAATTTTATGTAAATAATTTTCTGCATTGTATTGTATTTCTTATGTCATTCTAAGTCTGAGTTAGTAAAGTACTGTGCCTAGTACATTGTGTTTGCAGTAAGTTTTTCACCATAAAGTTTCTTAATGTAGAGAGGTTGGTTTTTAAGATGCATACTTTGTGATCAATATTGTAATTGAATCCTTTTGATACTCTGTGAGGTTATTTATGAGTCATCAGTTGTATTTTATTAAATGTCTGTGAGATAGATGAGAATGTGGATGTGGCAGTTTACATGTATGAGTTAAGTTTATGTTTAAAATAAAATAGGTCTTTTAACTTTCTGAATTTCTGCTTCTTGTTATTACTGAAATGACTAAGTTTGAAATAATTTCAATTGCTGCAAATATTTGTAGCACTTTTCTTAAATAATATTTATCTTGTGACAGTAAGTTTGGTAAAATGAGCTATTTCTCAAATTCTGGTTTCTCAAATTGTATACATTATGGTTGGATTTATGTGACTTTAATTTGTTCTTTTTTGAAAAATAATTTCGACTCTGCTGGGTATTGATTTGTAAATTAATCTTAATGGGTTAATTAGGATGGGTTCAACTAAATTTGGTTTTAATAATGTAGGTGGTGGGTTTGTTATTCCCTTGGTTCACTATGCTTTCCAGTGGGTGTTCTTCAGCAATGTATGGAGTTCTGGCTTCCCCTGTCAATTATTCATGGTCCAGGGACTCAGGGTTTAACATAGCATTTTATAGAAGAAATGTCTTCAACTATAAGTATAGGTAAGTGGGAGTCTACTGTGGTGGCATTTTGGTAAATAGGGTGTTGGGATGACCACGAAACCTTTATTCATGATCCATTGGATGTTTGGATTATGGAGAAAAAATAATTTAACATACTTAGGTCTATGGTTGTGACTTTATCCATATTTGTTTTAGTTCCTAGTGTTTTCATTAGCCAATTGATTTAAATTGTATGTTTTCTCTGTCTACATATTCAAAATAAAAGTTTAAATCATCCTGAATTTCCAGTGGGCACATTTGAAAAATAAGTTAATTTTGTACATATTTGGTTTTGTCAGTAAATTTGTCTAATACAGTCATATTTCTTGGTTCATTTTGTGTAAAGAATGTGCTAATAATTTCTGTTGTTTTGTATGTGGGTGTAAATGATCCAAGTACTAGTGGTAAGTTAGATAATAGAAGATTGTAGGCTGGGCATGGTGGCTCACGCCTGTAATCCCAGCACTTTTGGGAGGCCAAGGAGGGCCGATCACTTGAGTCAGGAGTTCGAGACCAGCCTGGCCAACATGGCGAAACTCTGTCTTTACTAAAAATACCAAAAAATTAGCCAAGCATGGTGGCTGACACTTGTAATCCCAGCCATTCTGGAGGCTGAGGCATGAGAATCACTTGAACCCAGGAGGCAAAGGTTGCAGTGAGCCAAGATCGTGCCAATGCGCTCCAGCCTGGGTGACAGAGCAAGACTCTGTCTCAAAAAAAAGCATATTGTAGGTATCTGGTATGTAAGTACATGTGAATATTGTTCCCATTTTGTTATAGTTTATAAAAAATGCTTGTCTCTAGTGGTGCCTAGGACTATCATGGATTTCTGGAAGATGTTGACTTCCAGGAATCAGTATTTTGAGTAGGGACTCTGTACGTTGTATCTCCTGTGATTATTGGGTACCAGTGTGGTTTTCGTGGTTGCCTCCAAAGTGAGCCTGTTCTAGTTTCCACCAAAGAGTCGCATTTTCAGTTATGATGATGTATCTGTTTCCATTTTCTAGAAAATCTTTAACTTCTCCCACTTTGTTCAGTGTATGATTATTATGCCAAAAGCCAACATTATTTGACAGGATTGCATCTCTTTAATAAGGCTAAAAAATTCTTACCAGCAGCATTAGATAGGGAACACAGATTACACTGAAGAATCTTAACTGATCCTGTCACTTTACGAGCACTATTTTTGAAACACACACTAAAACAACACAATATTAGGTAGCTTGGATGTATTATAGCCAAGTTTGCCATCTATGCTGTGAATTTAGCATGTGTTGTATTATGCCAAATTCTGAATTATGCTGTTTCCATTGGTTCAGTTTGGTTTGCGAAACCTGTTGGCCTTGCCATGTGTAGCCATTTTAGTAAGTAACTTATATTGAAGAATGAGTGAGGGATAAGGTTCTTCCCCCGTTGGATAATGAAATATAGCTCTAAGGTATGTTGATGTGAAACATGTTAATGTTGATTGTCTCTTAAAATACATATATATTGAGTAGTGTCAATTCTACACATTCTTTTTGTGAGTTCCTCATTTGTGGTATTTAATTGGTATCCTTGAAAGCAAGTATACTTATATTCAGGACAAGCTCTATCTACATAATGTTGTGTTGTTTTAGTGAGTGTTTCAAAAGTAGTGCATGTGGAGTGATAGGATCAGTTAAGATTCTTCGATGTCGTCTTTGTTTCCAGTCTGATTCTGCTGGTAATAATTTTTTAGCCATATTAAAGAGTTGTAATCCTGTCAAATAATTTTGGCTTTTGGCATAATAATCATAGGATAAACAAAGTGGGGGAACGCGGAAGTTTCCAAAAAACTGAAAGTTAGGAAAGTTAGCTAGATAATAGTTATAGTGTCTGATCCTCTCCTGCTGTTATTATGTCATAGTCTAATGTGTATCTCGGTAGATATTTTCCTGTGGAGATCTGAAACGTGGGTGTATGTAATATGAAGTAGTTGGTGTGGTAGCTATGTCCGGTGTTGTATCATCTCTTGGATCTGCTTCGTAATCATAATCCTTCTTTCAAGTCTGAGATGGTACTAGAATTTGTGCCAAGTATTAACAAATAACTTGTAGGAGTATACTATCATATTTAAGCGTGTCATGTTAGATCCTCCAATATATGGTTCTCTCTGTGGTACTAGGATTGGTGTTCAGTCTAATATATTGCTTTTTATGTAAATCGGTTCATGTGTCTGTTTCTATTAGCATTTCTCTATCTATTATGTTTCCTCTCCATTGGTTTGAGATGTGACTGAATTCTTGCTTGATTGTACCTATGTTAAGTTGGGTGGGTCACAAATCGTTTTGTCATTTATGCATTCTTCTAAGATGTGTTTAGGAGTATATGCAAAGTGTTTATAAAGACGCCTTGGCTGAACGTGTGTGGAAACTCTTCAGACATTGTTTTGGGTCAAACAAATATGAACAAAATAGCCTAAATGAGACCCCTGACCTTCTAGCAATTCAAAAAATGATATATTTTCATAAAGTATGTATTGTGGAACGTGTTCTGGTAATCCTGTGATCTTAGGTGCTGTGTAATCTTGGCATTGTTGGACATGTATGTGTTCATGGCTCAGGAATTTTTATGGTTGTGTTAAGAGTAATGGTAGTAGGCTGGTTGGGTGTGGTGGTTTATGTCTTTAATCCCAGCACTTTAGGAGGCTGAAGCGGGAGGATCACTTGAGCCTAGGAGTTCGAGATCAGCCTGGGCAGCAAAGTGAGACCCCGTATCTACAAAAAATAAAAAAATTACCTGGGTGTGGCGATGTCTGCCTGTAGTTCCAGCTACTTGGGAGGCTGAGGCAGTAGGATCACTTAATCCCAGGTAATGGAGGCTGCAGTGAGCTTGCACTCCAGCCTGGACAACAGAGTGAGAACCTCTCTCAAAAAAAAAAAAAAAAAAAAAAAAGAATAATAATAGTAGGAAAGGAAGTAGTACTAGTGGTAGTAATAGTTTCTGCTATTTCCCATGTGTGTCTCCTAAAATATTTTAATCTACTTCAAGCCTATGTTTGATATTATTTGATATGTAAGCATTAAACATAATGCTGCAAATCAAGATATAGTACTCTGTGGATGTTTAAGATCTACAGATTAAGATAAATTTTATCAGCCAGGTGTGATGGCTCATACCTGTAATCCTAGCGATTTGGGAGGCCGAGATGGGTGGATCAACTGATGTCAGGAGTTTGAGACTAGCCTGGCCAACATGGTGAAACCTCGTCTCTACTAAAAATACAAAAATTAGCTGGGCCTGGTGGTAGGCGCTTGTCTGTAATCCCAGTACTCTGGAGGCTGAGGCAGGAGAATCACTTGAACCCAGGAGGTGCAGGTTGCAGTGAACCGAGATTGCACTCCAGTCTGGGTGACAGAGTAAGACCCCGTCACAAAAAAAAAAAAAAAAAAAAAAAAAAGGTAAAAATTTTATCTTATACTTTTTCTTTTTCTTGAGCCAGGGTCTAACACTATTGCCAAGGCAGGAGTGCAGTGGTGATCTCTGCTCCCTGCAACCTCTGCCTCAAGAGATTCTCCCACCTCAGCCTCCCTCCTGAGTAGCTGGGACTGCAGGTATGCACCACCATGCCTAGCTACTTTTTTGTAAAGATGGGGTTTTGCCAGTTTTTCATGCTAGTCTCGAACTCCTGGACTCAAGCAATCCTCTCTCCTTGGGCCTCCCAAAGTGCTGAGGTTACAGGCCACCGTGCCCAGCCTGAAACACTTCTTTCTTTGACAGTGTGGTAGAGGGTTGCTTCTAGCAGTGGTATGGCTGCTAGATTAGGTTGGGATGCATCAAACAAAGTAAGGTAACTATATGGATTTTCTTATCTCATATTAAGCAGTTTAGCAATACAACTTATATAGTAGGTTAGTAGCCAAGCGAGGCCACTCCAGTCCTCAGGGTCGGTATGTTCAGCTAAGCCTTGAATGGTTCCTAAGGCTGCATTTAGTTTACAAATATAAGGAGCAGAAAACTGGTTGTGGCACCTAGGTTCTACAAGGTCTGGTCTGAAATGGTCTGACATTCCATTCTGGGCCTACTTAATTGGGCCAGCCCACTGCAGCTAATTCTTCACGTAAATCTGATGAGATGATTCTGAAGACCCTAGGTGGTGAAGAGGCTGACAGTGAAGAAGGTGAATAAGGTAAGATGTACAGGGGTGATGGAGATCTTAGGCTAAAGGTGATCTTAGAAAAGCTAAGTCTGAGTGCTGGAAGTACCCTATAGCTGTTGGTCTGCAAGTTACTAATCAATACTGTGCTAAGTAAGCAGATAGTGTAATTTATAATTTGTCTGCAATTGAGATGTCTGTTCTTATGGTACTCTGGTTTATCTAGTTACAATCTCTGTGGTGGCAATAACAAGACAATAAAGTTACTATGATGGCTAGTATGAAGTGAATGAGAAAGGTGGTGAGACCAGTTGAGAAGCTACACAAATTTGTAGCTATGTTGTTGTCTTGAGTAAAGTATTTATTCCAATGATGGCTAGAAGTAATGCTGTAGTTTAAGATATTAGCTTAATGTCTAGTAAAATTGGCTTGAATTGAAGTACACCTTCAGTTATTCTCAAGGAAAATATTAATGCAGTGACTAGAAGAAAACGGTGTAGTACCAATATTGCAGAAAGTATGGTAACAAATCTAGGTCAGGTGAGAATTTGGAGAAAGGCTGTGAATTTTGTGTAATTTTTACTCTCCTCTTTTTCCTGCAGTCCCATAAGTATTTCTGTGTCCGTTGATTACAGTGTGCTCTTGGGGATAGTGTTGTCATTTAGTCTCATGCTCATTTTGTAAGGTATAATATTTGCATCATGTTCTTCCTTATTCTTATGACCATTAAGATCAGTTGATTAAGAGATGAGTGGGGGTTGCTCTTAAGGAGACTTTCTCTTTGATTTAAGTTAAAACATGCCAGGTTAAGAGCATTTTGGAATGTGCTCATTTTGTCTACGGTTTTTAATTATCTTTTTACTAATCCATTAAATCTCTCCATTCTGCTGCTGCGAGGCTATAGGATAGGGGGAAATACCATTGTAAACCCAATCACTCTACCAGTGCTTGTGTAGCCTTTGATGTCAAATGAGTTTCCTGATCATTTTCAATTATTTTAGGGGCTCTGCAGTGAGCTGCCCAATTTCCTACGGCTGAAATGTTAGATTTGGCAGATGGTGGGCTAGCCACTATTGCTGTACCAATCCTTGTATATGTGTCCGTCATTGTTACTGCATATTTTTTGCAGGTAGGGTGATTTAATGATCCCATAAAATCTATTTGTAAGCAGAAGTTAAAGGTGTCAGGTTTAGATCTGTCTTTGGGTTTAGTACATCTGTAATTGTCTATGTTTTACATTGCTCATGATTAGCCATAGCCTTTCTAATTTGGTGCCACATCACCTTTTAATTTCTGTCTGCAGCCATTTGTACAGTGTATGCCTAAATGTCCTTTTTGCTTATGTAATTGTGTTTATAGAATATAAACTGCTTTTGGTGTCTGTTTAATTTTAAAGTCATCTCCTGTTTTTTTTTATAACTATTGTGTGGAGTACCTGTGGTATTTCCCATTCATAGTCTGATTTTCTCCCAAGTTGTAGAGGTGGTGATGAATATCTCCATGAGTTGTCTGGATTTCTGTGTCGCTTTAATTTAGGTGTGCTTTGTGTATCAATGGTTATGTTTCTTGTTCATGTATCTACTGGCTATTAAGTTTTATGGTCTCTGAATTATCATTTCAGTGTGGCAATATCAAAATGTGTCACAAATATCTTAATTTCGTTTGATAATTCATATACTTCCTCCCAGTGAGATTTGGACCATATGTTTTTACCATTGATTTTTAAATTATTTTGTTTCCATTTATGTGACCATTGATAGGGCTGTGCCATTTGTGACTGCTCATGAGTCTGTGAAAATGTAAATTTTCTTTTGTTTTTCTGATATTGAGTGTCTGACTCCAGGACAGCTGCAATCAGTTCTGCATGTTGTACAGAAAAGTGATTTACCTCATTCCTTCAGGATTGTTTGGTCCTGGGAACTGAGTGCTGCTGCTGTCCATTGGTTCTGGCCTGAGTCTTGGAGGCTGTTCCATCTGTAAACCAGGTGTTAGGCAAGACATTAGACCAGACTGGGCCCCATTTTTCTATATTGGCTTGGATTCTCACTGTCCCTGGAATAATTCTGGGAGGTCTATTTCAGTTTTGTGAGTCTTCGCCATGAGGAGATGCAGTTGACCCTTAAAGCCAGTATCTCAACGTTGGATGTACCATTGCCATGTGAACAGCTTTGGATTAATTTGGATACCTGTCATTTTTTCAGGACTCAATTTTATCCAGTGATGGAGAGGCATATGGCATCTAATTGTAATGTTGTTGCCAGTCAGAGGCTCAGTGTTTTGGAGGGCTTTATATGTGAGCCATATGCATTTTTCAAATGGACTGTAATTATTATTAGAGTATGCGAATTTTGTTTTCCAAAATTTGACCAGCGGGAAGGATGTAGAATATGGTCTCTTTTCCCATAATGGCTGTGTTCCATGTTAATCACTCATCAGAATTACCAAGCTGACTTAGGAATCTGGAGATGAGTAATTCAGTGTTTGCATTGTGGTGATATAGTCTTTGAGCGTTTTGAGTACTTATGTTTGTTCTTGCCTCCATGTGAAGTCTTGGGATTTCCTAGTTATCTTATATGGCTGTCTCAGGATGATATTTAAATAAGGTATATGCTGTCTCCAGTATCCAGATAACCTTATTATTCTCTGTGCTTCCTGTTTGTTGTTTGCTGCCTTGCAGGCTTTTACCTTATCTATTACTGTGGTTGGGTTTTTTTCTCTCTTGTGATGACCACTGAACTCCCCAAAATTTGTAATTATTGTGTGGGCCTGTAGTTTTGTCCATATTAATAGTCCATCTCAGTGATTTTTTTTTTTTTTTTTTTTGGAGACAAAGTCTTGCTCTGTTACCCAGGCTGGAGTGCAGTGGCACGATCTCAGCTCACCGCAACCTCTGCCTCCTGGGTTCAAGCGATTCTCCTGCCTCAGCCTCCTGAGTAGCTGGGATTACAGGCAAGTGCCACCGCCCCCAGCTAATTTTTTTTTGTATTTTTATTAGAGATGGGGTTTCACCATGTTGGTCAGGCTGGTGTCGAAATCCTGACCTCATGATCCGCCTGCCTTGACCTCCCAAAGTGCTGGGATTACAGGCGTGAGCCACCGTGCCCGGCCCCATCTCAGTGATCTTAAACGTGTTATTGGGATTTTCCTTAATCTTTTTATGGTCATTGTTTACCATTATACTGTTGTCTATGTATGATTTTATTATCATTGTGTACTATTTGATTGGCCCATGTGTGATGATAAAATGGAGTGAGCCATCATTGGCCTGTTTAAATATCGTTATGGTAATCTTTTAAATTGGTATTTTTTGCCTTCCCTGTAGTGGGAAATCAGAAAACTGGAGAGACAGATAGGGTCACAGGAGGGTTTGTTACTTAAGGTGTACACCAGCTCAGCAGACTCGCGTCCAGAAAGACTGAGCACAAAGAAGGCAAGTGCCTTTTATGCATCCCAAGGTGGGAAAAATGTGAAGAAGGAAGCGGGCTTACAGAAGCGAGAGCAAACGATTAATCATCTTGTGACATTTCGTACATCTTAGGAAAAACATGTTTTGTAGCTTGTGTTTATCTGTCTTGTGACCTTGCAGCTGCACATCAAGAAAAATAGGAACTTACAGAACTTACAAAATATGCGGAGGGTAGATATGGTTACTGTTTCACAGAGAAGCAAGTAGTATTCTTTCTTAACTCCTACTTGGGGGTTGGGCTATTTGGGGCCCATTTCATCTTAAACTTTAAATAGCAATTTTTGTTATATGGTAGAGAAGCTTTGATTTTCTTTAACTCTCTACTTCATTCCCCCCTTTGGTGCTTTTTATGAATGAGTTTTTATAGAAAGCACCACTATTATCCATTTCTTCATGGGATGGCATATATTCTTCAGGTAGAGGCTGGTACTTAGTTAAAGCCATTATTTGGGTGGTAGTTTGTCTTGTTACAATTGCCTCTATAGTTGACTGAATACTTCTGATTAAAAGGGAGTATCAGGCATCCGCCTAAGATAAAGCCTCCTATTAGGTTTTAAATCCACCAAAAGATGAAAACCATCCTCCGAAGAGGGAGCCTGGAGACCAACCTTTTCAGGTTTGGACTGGAACATGAGCCAACTTTTGCATCCTCATAGTGATTTCCATGACAGCTTATCATCAATTTCTAGACAGCAGTTTGTTAAATTAACTTCCCACATACTCCTCCTTCTGAGGCCAAGAGGTAATCTAGTGCCAACCTATTTTGATAAATTGCATTTCTCATTTTTGTGGCTTGCACTGCCAGCAAACCTAAAGCCCTTGATGTTTCATTGGTTATCATTGCAAGAACAGGCTGTAACCTTATGATATGGTTGATCATGTAAATGGTGGTATGATATCCCCATGTTCCATCTTCTGCCCAGTTGGCTGGCCCATAGTATTTAATAGTTCTTTCAGGAGGCCAGTCATTATCTTTCCAGTCTCCTATATTTATATCCTTTTTAATGTTTGTGTCTATTTTTGAGGCTATGCTCCTTTTGGTTCCTAAAATACATGATTTCCTTATATTTCTTTGTGCCTGTGTTAAATCATTCCATTTGATTTCATCTCTGAATTTTGTTGGGTCTGAGTATGGGCGGACAGATCTCCAGGCTAATGTGATCCAGTCCCAGAGGGATGTGGCACGTCTTGGGTGATTATGATTTATTGATGGGTTTTCTGCTAATGCAGTGATTTGATGCATTTCTGTGCCTGATAGTGTCATGGTATTTTGTTCCATTATCCCATAGGTGGAGGAGCCAGTCTATGGTCTGTCTTTGGCAAAAATCTATTGTTTTTTATAAATTCTCCTCCTGGTGTATTCTCTGTCCTCACTGATGTCCTGAGGTCTGTGATTTCCATGGTTATAATATATAACTCTTTCTTTTTATTATAGTGTTTGATGCCTATACCCTCCTCAGGGGTCTTCATAATCTCCTGGGTCCTCTGGATGGGGGTCCTTTGGTCCCAGAGGTTCCTCTCTGAAAGTTACATCTGAAAGGATTTACTTTTCCTTAGGATTCTGTGAGCTAACTCTGCCTTTCTGGTGATCCCTCTCTATCTGTGAGGTACTTTGCATTAAAGATGCAGGTATTTCTTCTTGTGGAGTTTTGGTATGTAAAAGTTTACCATTTTTAGGGTCCCTCAAGTCCAACTGTATATCCTCAGGGGTGTGTAGAGGGTGTCTTTTTCTGACGCCAACTGTTGGTTATCATGGATCCTCAACACTAGTGTATTTGGGTGGTGAGCCCTTTGGCAAGCTTGCTTAATTTTCTTTCCTAGATCCCACATTATGAAATATTAGTTGCAACTTTATAAAGTTGCTTAATAATAGATATTTCCATTTCCAACCTTCACCAGCCATAGGAATTGAGACTATGCAATAATCGACTTCCTTTTCTTTCTGCCAAATTGAAAATTTGTTTTGCCAACTACTGTCTCGTAAGTCAAGACCCTGCTTGGTATGAGCCTTTCTGGCTCTGCAGGCTTCCTAGGTTGGCATCAGCCAAAACCTTGTCAGCCTTTGAATCTGCATAAAATGGGTGGGTTCTGCCCCATCACTCAGGGCATTCTTTGGGGACCAGGCATTCAAGACAAAGCAAGATTAGCCACCTAATTGGAAATCCAAAATATAGTAAAAGAATTACACAACAAAAAAGATAAAGGGGTATTGCATATGGCTTTTGGACTTATACAGCATAGGTTTTGAATTAATTTTAACATCTGCTGTAATGCACTAATTGACAGTCCTTCATGGGATTAATCAGTACTGAGACATGAATTAAAGTTATACCTGGAGATCCCACTAAATGTAAGTATACCATGTAATCTTAGAGGAGTTACTGAATATTAAATAGAGGACAAATAATTATGCCTTGCCATAAGCATCAGAATTGTTGTCTTGCTTAAATTCCCCATGGTCATAGCACTCGTTATCCTAAAATATTTTCCTAGTGAGAAGAGAAGCTCTGAATCAATGAGTCATAAACTAAAATCACATTAATATGTTAGTACTTTCAAATTGGCTTAACAAAATGGAACCCAGGGAACTTACCACCTCTTGCCGCATCCCACCCCCCCCCACCACCACCATTAAATTCTGTATGGCCCAGTATTAATTAGAGCCTTCAAGAATTGAAACCCGTTGTACAAACCTGTGTAGTGAAGAGGTAGTTGTCCCTAGTGCTTCTTTTAACAGCCCAATTTGGCCTGTTTTTAAACCTGGAAAAATAAGTGGCTACTCATTATTAGATTACTGGATTACTACAACCTTGATGATGTCACATCCATTAAGCCCCTGTACCCAGTACCCAACATTATGGAAATGACTGACTCCATCTAATCAGCAGTTGGTAAATACCCTGCTATCACAGATTTAGCCATGTCTATTCTGATCAGTTACTTTTCAACATTATCTTACCTGATGTTTCCCTTCATTTTTGAAGGGACACGATATACTTCTACCTGGGTGCCATCAGGGACTCTCAGAGGCCTTGCGTTTGTTACAGTCTCTGTAGGCAAGATCTTAATTGCAGCCATTGCCTTTGTCCAGGGTGACACCGAGGTTAAATTCTTAGAAATTATTTGGTAACCAGAGGGTTGCCATGTGCCTGACATCATGAAGAAATAGCTGTTGTTTTTCTCAGTTCCGACAATATCTTTTAGGTTTTTAAAAATATTTTGGAGGCAACATAGTCCTCCTTTACAAATTTTACTTAAGCCTGTTTATGCTGTGATTTGCAAATTGGCTCTTTTTGAATGTGCGCCCCTACTACAAGGGCGCTAGTCTCTGTTTAAAATTGCCATATGACAGGCACTCCTGTTGGTGCCCTCACAGACTCCCTATCTATAGAGGCTTTAGCGACCTCCTCTCATGCCTCCTGGAGTTTACCCATGATGGTCATAAGTTACCATAGGCTTCTGATGGAAGATACTGTCCTCAGCTCCACAGTGTGCTGTTAGAGCAGCAATTACCACTCTGTACTGTGCTTTTATAAAAATAAGCTCTCCTAGGTCCAGACCATGTGATTCTACTCAACTGCCTTGGGTTTTGGAAACACCACCATTCCCGAGAGTCTTTTTGACATGGAGCCAAGCATTAACCTTCAGCATGTCCTCCCTGCAGAAGGGGATGGCTTCCTTTCAGTCCTTTGCCACATATGTTGCTGGAACAGGTCTCCCCTCGCCTAGCCACCTTGCTACCAAGTGACAAACAGTAGGGATTTTGCCGACTTTATGGACAACATTGCCACTTTCATACATCATGGAGCTCTCATCAGATAGGTGACTGATTTTTATTCCTATATCAGGATAGACCTGGGTAAATGACCAGATCTAAGAATCAGCATAACTGACCAAACACCTCGCAGTCATCTTTGCACTGGCCAACAATGAGCCTCATTTGCACATGTTTACACACATTGGGGTGATTGTCTTGAGTTGCCCCTTTGTGGTAAAAAGAAAACACTCTGGATATCTCTTACTTCATAGATTCCCAAAATATAAACCAAGTTAACACATTTCTACATGTAACAAGTCCACTGTGTGTGATCCTTCAGTACACTCCTTATTCACATCGGCATTCCAGATGCTATGGATACTAACCAAGGCTCTCATTTCACTTCTCAGAAGATGTAGGGATGGGCTTTTGAACGAGGCTTTCTATGGAACTTTCACCGCCTTTGCCAGTCTCAGGCTCAGAAAGCACGGTAATGGCCTATTAATAAAATAAGTTCAAATTTTAATGAAATTTCCATAAAAGGTTGCATATTTCATTCATCAGTCCATCAGTCATTTATCAGAAGTGAATTGTTGTGAGCCTATTTTAATCTGTTTTGTCTTTTTCTAATAGACTTTTTTTTTTTAGAGCAGTTAAGGTTTAGAAAAAATTGAGAAAGTCCAGTGTTGCCACATAACCCCTTGTCTCAACACAGTTTGTCCTACTTTTTATATCTTATTAATGTGATACATCTGTTACAATTGATGTACCAATACTGATGCGTCACAGTCCATGGTTTACATTAGGACTGACTCTGTTATACAATCTGTAGTTTGAACAAATGTATAATGACTGGAGTCCATCATTTCTGCATTATTAAGAATATTTTCACTGCCCTAAAATTCCTCTGTGCTCCACCTATTTATTCATCCCTTCCTGTCATCCCCAAATCATTGACAAGCAAAAATAGTTTTACTCTCTCATAGTTTTGTCATTTCCAGAATGTCATACTTGAAATCATATAGCATGTAGCCTTTTCAGATTGTCTTTCACTTTGTAGTATACTTCTAAGTTTCCTCCATGATTTTCATGGCTCTATCCCTGATTTCTTTTTATCACTGAACAGTATTCATCCTATGAATTCACCACAGATTGTTTATCCAGTTTCCCATTGATAGATGTCTTGGCTTACTCTTTTTTTTTTTTTTTTTCTTTGAGACGGAGTCTCACTCTGTCGCCCAGGCTGGAGTGCAGTGGCACGATCTCGGCTCACTGCAGGCTCCGCCTCCCAGGTTCACGCCATTGTCCTGCCTCAGCCTCCCGAGTAGCTGGGACTGCAGGCGCCCACCACCACGCCCAGCTAATTTTTTGTATTTTTTAGTAGAGATGGGGTTTCACCGTGTTAGCCAGGATGGTCTCGATCTCCTGACCTCATGATCCACCCATCTCAGCCTCCCAAAGTGCTGGGATTATAGTCGTGAGCCACTCTTAAGGTTTAGAAACAGATACACAAATTACATTCATTTGCAGATTTTGACACGAAGTTTTCAGATCAATTGGGCAAATAACTAAGAACGCAATTGCTCGATCAGATGTTAAAAGTATGTTTTATGTTTTAAGAAATTGCCTACATTCCAAAGTAGATGTACAGTTTTCCATTTCTGTCAGCATGGAATGAGGAGTTCTGTTGTTCTACATCTTCATCATCATTTGGTGTTCTCTGTGATTTGAAATGTCGACATTTCAATAAGTGTGTAATGATCTCATTCAATTTTGTTTCCAATTCTCTATTGCCCTATCTGAATGGTGATGTGTATGTTCTTAACTTTTGCCCATTTTTAATTAGATTGTTGTCTTATTGTTTTAATACTTCTTTTGGTATTTTGGATGCCAGTTGTTTATAAAATAAGTGTTTTGCAAATAATTTCTCCAAGTCTGTGGCTTATATTTTCATTCCCTTCCACCAGCTTTCCCAGAGCAAGAGATTTTCATTTTAACAAAGCTAAACAATTATCTAAAACTTCATCATCAAACCTAAGGTCACCTAGATTTTCTCTTATGTTCTAGAAGTTTTTCATTTTATATCTGTAATCCATTTTGAGTTAATTTTTGTGAAACATGTAAGGTCTATGTCTAGATTAATTTTTTATGTAGCTGTATACTATTTTCTGCACTATTTGGTGAAATGACCTGTCTTTTCACCATTGAATTGCCTTTGGTTCTTTATCAAAGAACAGTTTAGTGTGCGTGTATAGGAAAGCAGTTGACTTTTATTAACCTTATATACTTCAACTTTGCTATACGCTCATTAGTTCCAGGAGTTTTCTTTGTTCTTGGGAATGTTTTGAGATTTTCTATGTAGACAGTGATGTCATATGCAACAAAGACAGTTTTATTTCTTTCTTCCCAATTTGTATAGCTCTTATTTCCTTTTCTTGTCTTACTGCATTAACTAGGACTTCCAGTATAATGTTAAATGGGAATGCTAGGAAGGGCTTTCCTTGGCTTGCTCCTCATGTTACCAGGAAAGCATATAGTTTCTCACCATTCAGTATAATGTTAACTGCAGATTTCTTGTAGATATTTCTCAAGAAGAGGAACTACTTGCTGTCATAAATGGATGTTAGATTTTGTCAAGTGCTTAGATTTTTTCATTAACTGCATTTCATTTGTCATATTAGTAATTTTTGTTTTTTTCTGTTACCTACGTTACAGATGTAAACATTTGTCAATTTTACTGCTCTTTTCACGAGAGCAGCTTTTGCTTTTGTTGATTTTTCTCTATTGATTTTTCATAATTTTATTTATTTCTTGTCTTTATTATTTATTGTCTTGTGCTTACTTTGGGTGTAATTAGCTCCTCCACTTTTATTTTTTTAAGGTATACACCATGTGTTCAGTATTGTAAATTTTCCTCAAAAATGCTGCATTTCACCAATTTTGATTATTTTAATTTTCATTGAATTCAAAGTAATCTTAAATATCTTTTGAGATTTCTTTGTTCCCCTATGTTTTTTGGAAGTACGATTTTTAATTTCCATGTATTTGTGAGTTTTTAAGCTCTATTATTATTTCCTGATTTGATGCCATAGTATTTGGAGAGCGTATTTTGTGTTACTTCTATTTCAGATTTGTTAAGATGTGTTTTATGTTCCAGAATGTGGGCTATCTTGGTCAATTGTTCCATGTGAACTTGAGAAGAATGTATGTTCTGCTGTTGCTGGTTGAAGTATTCTGTTTTTAAATTAAGTCCAGTTGTTTGAGGATGTTCTATTCAATGATGTCCTTCCTGAGTTTCTGCCTGCTAGATGTTCTGATAGCAATAAAAGGTTGTTGAAGTCTCCAACTATACTAGTGGATACATGTATTTATCCTTGCAGTTCCGTCAGTTTTGCCTCATTATTTTGCCACTTAGTTTTTATATACACACACACCAAGGATTGCTTTGTCTTCTTGGTGAACTGACCACTTTGTCACTAGGTAATGCCCCTCTATCACTGAGATTTCCATGCTGTGAAGTCAGCTTTGTGTAAAATTTAAATACAGCTATGTCAGCTTTCTTTTTGTTAGTGTTAGCATGCTGTATCTTTCTTCACTCCTTTATTTTTAATGTATCTGTTTCTCTATATTTAAAGTGGGTTTCTTTTTGACAGCAATGTTTTACCCAGTATGACAGTATCTGTCTTCTGTTTGTTGTATTTAGAACGTGTGTTTAATGTGATTATTGATTTAGTTGGGTTAATGTCTACTTTTTTTAAAACTGTTTTCTACTTCTTAATTTTTTCCGCATTTCATTATTTTTCTACCTTCTCTGCTTTCATTAAGCATTTGACCTGAATCCATTTTTTCCTCCCCTCTTAGCATATCAATTATAGTTTGTTGTTGTTTTTAAGAGTTTTAATGATTATGTTTGATTTTGGAGTACAAGTTCACAATCAACCCAAGTTTTCTTTTGATTAACACTATACTACTTCACTGGTTAGGCAAATACCTCATGAAAAAGTATTACCAATTCTTCCCCCTCTGTCCTTTGAAACATTGTAGTCATACATATCATATATCCATAAGCTAAAATTGCAGCCAAATACATTATGGCTGTTTATATTTTGAATAAACCTTCATCTCTTAGATTAAGGAAAAATTTTATTTTACCTTCATTTATTTCTCCTCTAATGTTTTATTTTATCATTTTCTTTTTGTGAGGAATTTGTTCTAATAGTTCTTTCAAAGCAGGTATACTGGTGACAGATTTTCTTATTTTTTTCTCAGAAAACTTTTATTTCTCCTTCACTTTTGAAGGATATTTTTACTCCATACAGAAATCTATGTGGGTAGTTTTTTTTTTTCTTGTGTTTTAAATATTTCACTCCCATCTCTTTTTGCCTACCTGGTTTCTGTAACGAGCCCAGTTTAATTTTCATATGTGTTTATAACTCTGATGTTGAGGTTTCTTCCCCCCATGTAACTTCATTTAAGATGTTTCTTTGTCTATGATTTTTTTCCAGTTTGTATATGACAAACCAAGGTATGGTTTTGGGGATATTTATATTGTTTGGCATTTTCTGAGATTATATATGTGCTTTGTCGTCTGTCATTAATTTTAGGAAATTGGCAGTCATTATTGCTTCAGTTATCTCTTCTGTTTATTTACTACCATTATATGTATGTTCCACTTTTTATAACTTTTTAACAGTTCTTGAATTTTGTGCCATTTCTCCCCACCCCACCACCTCGGCCATTTCAGTTTTGGCAGGTTAGACTGTTTTTCAAGATCACTGATCTTTCTGCAGACATTTCCACTGTACTGATAAACCTCTAAGGGTATTTGACATTTCTGTAACAGTGTATTTTATGTCTTGCATCACCTTTTGATTCTTTGTTAACATTTTTTTATATCTCTGCTTAAATTGCTTATCTGTTCTTTTATATTCTTCACTATTTCTGTGAGAACTCTTAGCATATTAGTCATGCCTGGTTTATGTTTCTGATCTGATCATTCTAACATCTCTTCTATATTTGAACCTAGTTCTGGTGCTTAACCTCTCTCTTCTGTGTTTTTTATTTTATTTTTTCTTTTTAATTAAAAAAATAGAGACAGGGTCTTGTCATATTGCAGGCTGGTCTCAAACTTCTGAGCTCAAGCAGTCTGCCTGCCTCAGCTTCCCAAAGTGCTGGAATTACAGGCATGAGCCACTGTTCCCGGCCACTTCTCTGTTTTTAAAATTTTTTAGTATTGCTTGTAATTTTTTTTTTGGAAAATTGGACAAGATTTACTGGGAAAAAGAAACAAGTAAATAGGCCTTTATTGTGAGGTTTTAGGTTTATCCTGCTGGTTTAGATTGTGTTTTCTATTTTCAGTAGTTGTAGACATCAGAGGACACAATTTCCTTTGGTGTCCTTGATTTTCTCTTTCTGGTCACCTTTGGGGTTCTTTAGACACTTCAATAAAGTTTAGAATGTGCGGAAATATACTTTCACTGTATCCAGCTGTTTTTAAACAGAAATCCTAATGACATTGGTAAGATGGGGGTGGATGGGAAACATGTTATAGTCCTATGATTTGATCTTAGTCTTTTAGTGATCCTGTGCCCCTGAGGTGTGATATTCTGTGGTAGTGTATCTGGAATTGGTGGGTTCTTGGTCTCACTGACTCAAGAATGAAGCCACGGACCCTCATGGTGAGTGTTACCGTTCTTAAAGATGGTGTGTCCGGAGTTTGTTCCTTCTGACGTTCGGACGTGTTCAGAGTTTCTTCCTTCTGGTGGGTTCGTGGTCTCACTGGCTTCAGGAGTGAAGTTGCAGACCTTTGCAGTGAGTGTTACAACTCTTAAGGCGGTGCGTCTGGAGTTGTTCGTTCCTCTCGTGCAGAGTTATCCATTCCTCCTGCTGGGTTCGTGGTCTTGCTGGCCTCAGGAGTGAAGCTGCAGACCTTCAACGGTGAGTGTTACAGCTCATAAAGGCAGTGCAGACCCAAAGAGTGAGCAGCAGCAAGATTTATTGCAAAGAGCGAAAGAACAAAGCTTCCACAGTGTGGAAGGGGACCAAGCAGGTTGTCGCTGCTGGCTGGGGGCAGCCTGCTTTTATTCCCTTATTTGGCGCCACCCACATCCTGCTGCTTGGTCCATTTTACAGACAGCTGATTGGTCCATTTTATAGAGAGCTGATTGGTCCATTTTGACAGGGTGCTGATTGGTGCATTTACAATCCCTGAGCTAGATACAGAGTACTGATTGGTGCATTTACAATCCTCTAGCTAGACATAAAAGTTCTCCAAGTCCCCACTAGATTAGCTAGACACAGAGCACTGATTGGTGCGTTTACAAACCTTTAGCTAGACACAGAGTGCTGATTGATGAGTTTAAAATCCTCTAGCTAGACATAAAAGTTCTCCAAGACCTCACCTGACTCAGGAGTCCAGCTGGCTTTGCCTAGTGGATCCTGTGATGGGGCTGTGGGCGGAGCTGCCTGCCAGTCCCGTGCCATGCGCCTACACTCCTCACCCCTTGGGCGGTCGATGGGACCGGGCACTGTGGAGCAGGGGGAGGCGCCCGTCGGGGAGGCTCAGGCAGTGCAGGAGCCCACAGGGCCGGGGGTGGGGGTGGCTCGGGCATGGCAGGCTGCAGGTCCCGAGCCCTGCCCTGTGGGAAGGCGGCTGAGTCCAGGCGAGAATTCGAGCACGGCGCGGGCGGGCTGGCAGTGCTGGGGGACCCGGCGCACACTTCGCAGCTGCTGGCCCGGGTGCTAAGCCCCTCACTGCCCAGGGCCGGCGGTGCCAGCCGGCCGTTCCAAGCGTGGGGCCCCCTCAGCCCGCACCCACCCAGAACGCCCACCTGCGTCCACCCGCGAGGGCTGCGCGCAGCCTCGGTTCCTGCCCATGCTTCTTCCTCCACACCTCCCCCACAGAGGGTGCCGGCTCTGGCCTCAGGTAGTTCAGAGAGGGGCTCCCACAGTGCAGCATTGGGCTGAAGGATTCCTCAAGCGTGGCCAGAGTGGACGCTGAGGCCAAGGAGGCGCAGAGAGCGAGCGAGGGCTGCCAGCATGCTGTCACCTCTCAGTAGAATGAGAAATACATCTGGTCTTTGTGTGTGATTCCTAGCACAGAGCTCTAAATCCCTTGGAATTTCGTGAGTGATAAGGGTGATAGGATCTACATTGTTTGCAAATTATCCACTCATGGAGACCTACATAACTTTAGAATGAGGATTGGTGATCATAGAAAGACCCACCCTTGAACTTTCAGCCCTAGTCCCCAATTTCAGAGGAGAAAAAATGGGCTGGAGAGTCAGTTATTACTAGTGTCCTGTGATTTAATTATTCACATCTATGTAATGAAGCCTCCAAACCTCATAAATGTTGGGATTCTGAGAAGTTGCATGTTGGTAAACACATTGGGGTGCTATGAGGGTGGCATAATTAGGAAGTGCATGGAAACTCCTCACTGTCTCCCCATACTTTGACCTGTGCACCTTGTTCGTTTGGTTATTCCTGAGTTGTATGTTTTGTAATAAACTGGTAATACTAAGTAAAGCACTTTTTCTGAGTTCCGAGAGAAGTTCTAGTGAATTATTGGACTATAAGCAGGTAGTGTGGGAACCTTTAGATTTATAGTTGGCTGTGTAGAAGTGTGGATAGCCTGGGTACTTCATTTTGTGGCTGGCATCTGACATGGCAGTAGTCTTGTCTAAGACTAGGCCTTAACCTCTGGAGTCTAATTCCGGATGGTTAGTATCAGAATTGAATTAAATTTTAAGATACTTAGTTGGTGTCAGAGAGTCGGAGAAGTGATATTGGGAAATACACCATATATTTGATGTTGAGAACACAAAAAACTTGATCTTCATACATGCTTCTCAGTCCCTTCCCCCAGGTCACTTCAGCTTTGACAAAATCTTAATACGTTAAGCTTTGTTGAAATAGATTCTTTTGAGGACAGACCTTTGAGGACTAAGCTCTGATTTTTTTTATCTTACCCAAATTCCTACCTAAGGGGTCTAGGGAGTCATGCCCTACAAACCATAAATTCTCATCAGATGGGTTTTATTTGACCCTATATATTGTGACTTACTTTTCAGTCTGACTCTGGCATAACATTATGAGATAAGGAAAAATATTTAATGCTAAAATATATTTCCTTGCCATACCTTGAAATTGCCCTGCAAAGTCTCTTGTGGGAAAAATCCACATTCTGTAAAGAATCCCCTTCCCCCTTTGTTTTCCTTCCTTTGTTTCCAGATCCAGGAGATAATCAACTAAGAGCCAGGCACCCTTTTAAGTCTGATAAGAAACAATTTACAACCTGCTCTCTCTGAAGTCTGCTATCTGCGAGCTTCCCCTGCACAGTAAAACTTGGTCACCACAATCTTTTTATCTTTAACCTGAACATTCCTTTCTGTCAATCCCAGATCTTTAGACAAACTCAACCAATTGTCAACTAGAAAACATTTAAATTCACCTAAAGCCAGGAAGTCCCTGTTTTGAGTTGTCCCGCCTTTCTAAACCAAACCAATGTATTTCTTAAATATATTTAATTGATGTGTCATGCCTTCCTAAATTTTATATATATATATAAAACCAATCTGTACCCCAACTACCTTGGGCACATGCTCTCAGGACCTCCTGAGGGCTATGTCACAGGCCATGGTCACTCATATTTGGGTCAGAATAAATCTCAAAATATTTTACAAAGTTTAATTCTTTTTGTCGATACTTTCTTCAAAAAAAAAACACATATCCTGGGAATACAAAATGGCTACTTTTCATTTTTGTCCCCCAAATTTTGAGACAAAACTTGGCCTTGTGACTCTCAATTCTTTACTGGATCTATGGAGAATAATTGATTTTATATTTATTCAGTTTTTACTTGCATGGATGAGAATGACAACTTCCGTGTTCCTTACTTGTCAGACAAGAAATTGGAAGTCTCTGACTTTATTTTGTTGATGTTTGATGATTGACTTGCAGAGACCCAGGGGCCTTCAGGACAGCATGGCGAGCAGCTGGTTATGATTTGGCTTTCTGCAAGTCTCCTGGCTTCTCATGTTTGTGAATGGGCATAGGAAAAAAAAAAGTTTACGCTCTTAAAGGTGTATTTATTTATTAAAACCTTGTTCAGATTTGAACCCATATTTCATGAAAAGCTGAATGATATGGTATGTCATAAGGTATGAGATACAAGCATTTTTAAACAAAGAGTTGATGGGCTTAAAATTTGTTTCATTTATATAACATTTCTCTTACTTCTCTAAGGTGGTCTTCAGTCTGCCTTTAGAGAACAATAAGGCTTCAGATGGTCAATAGAAGTAATTTCCATGTGTTTATGATAGTGTTAAATTTATGAGGAAATGAATGTGGACAGAGAGTCATATTTCTGAAAACCAAGTCATACACTAAATGTTTGGAGACCACAGAATTATATGTGAACTGTTTATGAATTGAGCATGGATTCCTAGTACTGCCAGTCTCACCCGTTTTCCTATAAACATACCTGGGTTCTTTTAGGACTTAGTCTCCTTTGAGGATGTGGCTGTGAACTTCACCCTGGAGGAATGGGCTTTACTAGATTCTTCACAGAAAAAACTACAGAGATGTGATGCAGGCAATCTTCAAGAACCTGGTCTGTCTAGGTAAGGATATCAACATTTCTCTACTTAGTTAAGTAGAGAAAAGGCGTTTCTTGCTCGACAGCAGTGTTCTAAAATTTGAAATGTAAAAAGGGAATCTTTTGCTGCTTAAACAAGACAGGGTCACAACTAATCTGAGCCTAGAATGTTACAGTTTTCTATAATTTGTAATAATTTATCATGTATCTGCATCTGCATTTTAGAGAAAAAGCAGAAAGACCAGGACATTGAAGATGACCACAAAAACTGGCTGAGAATTCTAAGGTGAGTTGCATTCACTAGAGTAATTAGTGGCCCATGAGAGAATTTCAGAAACAAACAGGCAAAACAGTAAGCATAGCTTCAAATGTATTCATTCTTACAAAATTTTCACCAAAAATATTTTAAGATGTCATAGATACTCAGAGTGTTAAAAATAAATCACTTTGAAAGATATTCAGAGTCACATCTGTGACTGTTGTGATAATAGCTATGATCAAATCTTCCAGAGCATTGAGTATATTAACTTTCAAACAATTCAGACAGGGCAGATAATCTATACTTCTTCTGAAAATAGGTAAAATATGATCATAATACCTATTAATAAACACAAGATAATTAATTTAAAAAGCCACTAATAAGGTGCTACTTATTTTTTACAGCAGCCAGGTGGTTGAGAGACTCTCTAAAAGTAAAGATGGTATTCAGTGTAGAAAACCACTAGCCAGATGACGTATCTTAATATGAGCAAGGTAACTTCTACTGGAGTAAAACCACATGAATGCAGCACATATGGGAAAGTCTTCATGCAGCATTCATCCCCTAATAGGCACAGGAGATGTCATGGTGGACAGAAACAAAGCGAGTATCAGGAATATGATGATAAACCATATAAATGTAAAGAATGTGGGAAAACCTTCAGTTATCACCACTGCTTTTTCAAGCATGAAAAAACACACATTAGAGAGAAACCTTATGTGAATGTAAGGAATGTAGGAAAGCCTTCCTTTATCACACAAAATGTCCAGGACACGTAAGAATGCATCCTGGAGAGAAACTATGTGAAGTAAAGAATGTGGGAAAGCCTTCCATTATCACAATTTACTCCAAATGTATAAAAGAACTCACACCAGTAAGAAACCCTATGAATGTAAACACTGTGGAAAAGCCTTTATATATTACCAGGCTTTTTGAAGACATGAAAGGACTCATAGTGGAGAGAAACCCCATGAATGTAAGTATTGTGGTAAGGCCTTCAGGTATTCAAGTTCTTTTCAAAAACATGAAAGAACTCACTGGAGAGAAATCCTATGAATGTAAACAGTGTGGTAAAGCTTTCAGTTGTTCAAGTTCTTTTAGACAAGAGGAAAGAACTCACATGGGAGAGAAACCCTGTGAGTGTAAACAGTGTGGCAAAGCCTTTCATTTTTTAAGTTCTTTTTAACCACATGAAAGGACCCACGCTGGGCAGAAACTTTATGGATGTAAACAATGTGGTAAAGCCTTCAGATTTTCTAATTCTCTGGGACTGCATGAAAGAACTCACACTGGAGAAAAACCTTATGTATGTAAACAATGTGGTAAAGCTTTCATTTGTTCAAGTTCTTTTCGAAAACATGAAAGAACTCAAACTGGAGAGAAACCCTGTGAGTGTAAACAATGTGGTAAAGCCATTAGTTGTTCAAGCTCTTTTCAAAAACATGAAAGAACTCACATTGGAGAAAAACCCTATGAATGTAAACGATGTGGTAAAGCCTTCAGTTATTCAGCTGCTTTTCAACAACGTGAGAAAACGCACACTGGAAAGAAACCTTATGAATACAAACAGTGTGGGAAAGAAAGCCTTCGGTTTTTTAAGTTTTCTTCAACCACATGAACTCACACTGGAGAGAAATCTTATGAATATAAACCACATGGGAAAGCCTTCAGATTTTCAAGCTCTCTTCAACTGCATGAAAGAACTTACACTGGAGAAAAACCTCATGATTGTAAACAATGTGGTGAAGCTTTCAGAAATTCAAGCTCATCTCAAAAACATGAAAGAACTCACTGGAGAGAAACCCTATGAATGTAAACAATGTGGTAATGCATTCATTCAAATCAGTTCCTTTCAAGTGAATGAAAGAATTCATACTGGAGAGAAACCCTGTGAATGTAAAGGATGTGGTAAAGCTTTCACTTGTTCAAGTTCCTTTCAAAAACATGAAAGAACTCATACTGGAGAGAAATCTTATGGATGTAAACAATGTGGAAAAAGCCTTTATTTCTTCCGTTCACTTTTGAGGGTATGAAAAGACTGCAGAAAAAGCCTGAGAATGAAAACAATGAACAGCCTTCAGTTGTTCCACTTATTGTGAATGCATAAAAGAATTTATACTGGAGATAAACTGCTAGAATATAACACTGCTGTAAAGCCCTGTGTTGTCCCAGTTTCTTTTGAACACAGGAAATAACTTACATTGGTTGGAAACCATATGAATGTAAACATTGTGAGCAAGCCTTCAGTTGACCTAATTCATTGCAAAGACAAGGAGTCCTGCTGCAGTGAAATCTGTAAAAAACATGGGAAAATGTTCAACTCTCCTCTACAAAGTGAATATATGAAAGGACTCAGTGGAGAGAAATCCTATGAGTGTAAGAAATTTGGAAAAGCCTTCACACAGTCTTTCAGGCACACAAGAGAATGTATCCTGGAGAGAAACACTATAAATGTAAAGAATGTGGGAAATTCTTCATCCCCCCAGTTCATTTTGAGACCAGGAAAACATTTACACTGGTGAGCAACTTCTTAAACTAGAGCCATATGGGAGTGCCTTCCATTGCATGTGTAACCCTTCACCCTGGGGTCCTTTTTAGGATGAATTCAAGGACTGAGGAAGAAGGACTTGGACCTCAGATAGGCCTTTCTTAGAACCCAGTTTGAAATTAGAAAACACCCTTTAGGGCAGTATCTGCCCTTAGTTCGGATACATGACTGGGTAGAATTCAGAGGGATCCTAGAGTCTATCTTTAAGTTCATATCAGTGTCCATGGGTCAGATATTTGCAAATGCCATCTTTCTGAAACAAAGTTGCATCTCATAGTTCTCTCAGTTGGAATCTGCCTGTGGACATTCTAATTTATGGGCATTGGCATCATTTATTTCCAGAGTTCTCTTGAGGTCATTTCCAGCCCCCACTTTCTCATTGCAAACACATGCTACAGATGCTTGCTGGTAAATGTGTTTAAAAATTCTCATGTTTCTCACACTGGAAAGTTTCTCTGTAGCAATCCCAGGTGGCTGTACACTGAGAGCACTGAAGAAACAGTGGCAGAACCTGTGTCCTGAGAAACATGCTCCTTAAACAGTACTCACCATCATCAGCACCAACCACCACAGTCAGAAAAATTCTCAGCTATCTCACACTGGAAAGTCTGTCTGTAGCAATCCCGGGTGGCTGTGTGCTGACAGGGCTGAAAAAGCAGTGGCAGAACCCGTGTCCTGGGACACATGCCGCTTAAAAACACAGTAATCAATGTCCCATCACCACTAGCTCTGCATCAACCACCATAGTCAGAATAGTCTCAAAACCACTAATGGAGTCACATAGATATGCCCTGCCATATCTTACTTGTAGGACACACTCAAACTTCTTACCTTTTTACACTTGCCTACCTTAAGTTTTCTGACACATTTCACCCTAAGATATCCAGTGTCTTGTCCTGTTTGTGCCCTAGGCCCCTTGCCTCAATGCACGTTGCTGCATGCTCCTCCAGGACTGGTTTAATAATCCCCTACACAAAGGCCAGTACTTAACTGATTTTTGGAACGGTACCTTCCCTGCAAGACTCTGCCCCTGTGATATATGGGAATGGCCATGTCAGAGAGGCTGCACAGGCCATCAAAGCGACTAGCTTTACATCATTCCCAAAATGCAAGGTATCCTGGATTCCCAAGAAACTGTGTCCTGGCACCATTGTGGTTTTCTACCTGTGTTGAATTGTGCAGGTGTGGTGGGTGTTGAACCCTCCTTTGTCAGAGGCAGTGTTCACTGTTTCTTGGTTAGCAAGTCAGTGTCATGCAAAAGCAGTGACAGGAACGAGGGCAGCCAGGTTTTCATGTGACCTCAAAAAGCTTCCTGTCTTTCCTTAGGTCCCAGAAGTGATCTTCATCTTGCTTGAAGACCTGTGGTCTGAGATTCCTAGGCTCCCACCTTCCTACAATAGCAGATGTAGGTCAGGTGGCTGCCACGCAAGGCTTAAAGTGGCCTCAAGAGGATATCTGAAGTGAGGTCTGCTGACAGATGAGACCTCAGCGGAGGGATGACTACCAAGGAGAGCACAGTGTAGGGCATGGTGGCTGAGCCATGAGATACACACTTTTGCCATTCTTCACTGAGCTCTTAATGGAAAAACAAGCTGAGAAGGAGGCAGGTCATAAGGGATATGTTTCTGGAAGCATTTATAGCAGTTTGAAGGGCTGGAGCATAATACCCAATCCATTTCAGGCTCGCTGTTTACATCCTTCAACTCCCATTTTGTGATTTTGTAGAAAAGGGATTTTTGTACTTTGTATTCATGTAGTGGGAAATACTTTCCCTGTCAGGATTGCTGAAGAGCCACCTTTTGTGAGAGGTTTGGGAGCTAGGAGGTACTCATCAGCCACATGGAATGGGGGTGAGAACAATTCACTCTTTGAAGATCAATTATATGTGGACCTGGGATGAGGTTTGTGTGAAACCTCTTTGTGTATGTCTGACTCCTAATATTCAATAATTGTTCATCTCTTCTGTGTAACAGGTTCTCTAATTGGTATAGTGAACAAAGCTGTGCTAATATCACTGTCCCTTCCAACGTGACATTCTAGAAGAGAAGAAGCAAGAAAAGGCAAAAATGTGCAATGTGTCAAGGTGGTTATTCCCAAGGAAGCAGAGAAACCTGAAGAAGAGTGCAGAAGGCTTAAGAGTCTGTTTCTCTGGAAGTGTCGGTTAGTGTCTCTTGGGCCCTTTATATCTGCAGGTTTGTGAGTTTATGTGTCCGTGTCTGGAGTTATGCACTTATATGTACAGTGAGAAAATGTGATTTTGTATATTTTTCTGGGGTGCTGTTTTTGTATATATTCTTAAATCTGGAATGGTTTCATTTTATTTTCTTGCCTGGTTTGAAACTAGTGAAAGCAGACAACCTTGTTTTCTTTCTGATGTTAGATATTAAAAATCCAGTTTTTTGTCATCAAAATGATGGAGTGGGTTTTTCATGCACGGCTTATAGCAGGTTGAGGAAGTTATCTTTTTTTCATCGTATGTTGTAGTTGTTTATCATGAATGAGTATTGAATTTTGTGCAATGCTTTTATGCATCAATTGAGATGATTTTCATTTTTTCATCATTTTTATAGTACAGCCTACTGTATTATTACATTGATGGTTTTCATATGTTGAGCCATCCTTTCCATGAATAAATATCACTTGGTTATATTGAATAATGCCTTTTTTCTTTATTATTTTATTTTATTTGACTTTTGATACTGGGTCTCACTCTGTTACCCAGGCTGGAGTGCAGTGGCACGATCTCAGCTCACTGCAACCTCTGTCTCCCAGGCTCAAGTGAATAATGCTTTTAATATGTTGTTCAACATGGTTTGCTGGTGTCTAAATGAGGATTTCTGCATTAGCATTCATAATGGGTATTAGTGCTATTTTGTTTGCTCTCTCTTGCCATTTCACACCTGCTTGAGAGGCTTGCCATGCTCTTCCTGAAACCTCAACGATGTGCTTAATAAGCTTTTTCATACTGTCTTCGTGTGTGTGCCACATAGCCATCAGTGTCACCATCAGAACCACACCTTTTCAGGTGACCATAACAACTGGCACCATACACAGGATGTCTACATGTTGATCACATCATGGGTTTGTTTTCCCTTGTCTGGGTTGCTAACTTGCTCTGTTGCTTGATGGCCAGCATGCACTTTGAGGTGATGCACACTGTTCTATGTCACACTGTTGAGGCATATCAAGCCTCAGTTCTTCATACAGTTGACCAAGGTAAACATTTTGCATAGTTCTTTGACCTTTATGAGCAGGATTCTTGAATTGGGATTCTCCTTAATGTGGTCCTGGGTTGGATGTTTTGACTGGGGCCTATCTGTGTATTTTAGAGTAAAGCTGTGACTGATACTGGGCATCAGACTTGATCTATTGGTCTGAAGTTGGGGGCTGGTGGTGAGATTTTATTCAGTTCTAGTTGTGGGACAGTCAGGTGGTCATTTCTAAAGGAACAGTCATTTGAAAAAGAAAGAGAAGAGAGGGTGGGAAAGCTGCCATTAGATGGTATCCTGAAGTCTGCATTCACTATGACCTTTAAGTACCTCTGCCGTAGCTGCATCTGCTGCTGCTGCTGCCCATGCCTCTAACTCAACAAAGGCCCTGATCTTCTGGGTTATCAGGGACAACTTGTGTGGCATCTCTATAGCACAGTAAAGGGGTCAGTTTAAACCTGAATAAAGCCTGATTCACTAAATTGCATAAAGCATCTGTGGCCATGCTGGAGTGATAACACTCATGTGAAGTTCTCCGGAGGAAAAAAAAAATTATACAGACTATAGCAGAGAGGTCCCTCCCCTCTCCGAAGTATTACCATGACAGAAAAACAAAACAGAAAAGAAAGGGAATAAGCTTTTGTTGTTTTCTTCTTCCCAACAAAAAGCTGAAACAAAAATGCATAATTTTGAACCGTTGGAAATGGAAAATATATTAACAGAATTTGGCAACATTTAACACTCTTGAATTGGTTGATTAAAAACACTTAACCCCCCCAGGAATAGAAGAAAACTACATCAACATAGGAAAAGGCATTTATGAAAAGCCCCCAGGTAACATCATACTGAATAGCAAAAGACTGAAAGCTTTTTCTTTAAGATCAGGAACGAGGCAAGGATACTCATTCTCATCTCTTCTATTCAATATACTACAACAAATCCTAGCCAGACCAGTTAGACAAAAAAAAAGATATAAATGACTTCCATATTGGACAGGAAGAAGTATAATTATCTCTTTTTTAGGATGATAAAATCATCTATGGATTCAATTTCTAGAACTTAAAACTAATACATTCATCCTATGTATGTGGGAGTGGTTCCAAGACCCCCCACCCCCATACCCAAATGTATGGATATTCAATTCCATTATATAAAATGGCACAATATTGGCCAGATCCGGTGGCTCATGCCTGTAATCCCAGCACTTTGGGAGGCTGAGGCGGGCGGATCACGAGGTCAAGAGATCGAGACCATTCTGGCCAACATGGTGAAACCCCGTTTCTACTAAAAATACAAATATTAGCTGGGCATGGTGGCAGGTGCCTGTAATCCCAGCTACTCTGGAGGCTGAGGCAGGAGAATTGCTTAAACCCGGGAGGTGGTGGTTGCAGTGAGCCGAGATTGCACCACTACACTTCAGCCTGGTGACAGAGCGAGACTTGGTCTCAAAAAAAAAAAAAAAGCTACAGTATTTGCATATGAGCTATGCATATCCTCCTACATACGTTAAATCATTTCTAGATTACTTCTAATGACTAACAGAATCTTAAGTCCTAGGTAAATAGTTTTTGTAATGTACTGTTTAAGAAAAAATGTGTTCAGTACAGCTAGAAGCTGTCCATTTTGTTTTCTGAACATATTCAATCTGTGGTTGGTTTAATCTATGGATATAGAATCCATAATCCAGAAATATGGAGGGCCATCTGTATATGACTTCAGCAAAGTTGTAGGATACAAAGGATACAAAATCAGCACAAAGAAATCGTTTCTGTTTCTGTATACTGTCAGTAAGTAATCAGAATAGGAAATTTAAAAAACTATCCCATTTACAATAGCATAACAAATGCTTGAGAATGTTGGGAATAATGCTCAAAATCCTAAGGAAATTGAACACTCAAACAAAAGATTTTCAGCAAAGCAATTTTCCTTCTGAGCAGAGGGTTGCTTCTCTTTGGCCAGTCACCATGAGAGCACACCATGAGAGCAAAGAGGCAAGAGAGCCTTTATTCCTGATGCAAACCCTGCCCCTGTACCCTTTCTCCATTGGCTAGAGTTGGGCTGCACAATCTAAACTAACCTTGGTTGGCTAAACATTTGAACTTTCTTTAGATAAGGTGGGCACATAAGAGAGAGAGGAAATGGGGAAGGGGTGTCTGTAATGAGCTACATAACTAGTCTTCTCTACAAATAGGGAAAGGAATGCAAGCTGGTACTGATAATCCCTGGTACCGTGGCGTATCTGAGCATGTAAGAAAGGCAGAAAAGAAGGGAAGAGGAGAAAAGGAGAAAAAGGGGAGGGAGTACTGTGAATTAAAGAATAAAGGATTGATCAGGCTATTTGAAGAGAAACTTTATCATATCCCACAAGAATAAACATAACCAAGAAGGCAAAACAATGAAAACTACAAAGAATTGCCAAAAGAAAACAAATGAGATAAAAATAAACAGAAAGATGTCTGTGATATTGAGAAATATATATCTGGCTTTTGTCCTGTTTCCTGGCCCAGAACTCCTAAAATACTTGGAATCTCCAAAGTGATATTGTGATGTTTTATTCTGTGTGCTAATGAAAGTACTGATAGCTGGGGCTCCTGCATAGCCTCAGGCTGGGGATGGTTACCAGGGATAACAAAAACCAACGATGTGATTAGATGGTTGGAATGTTCAACCTCACCTTTCCTCTCCCTGGAAGGGAAAGGAGCTGAGTGTTAAGTTTATTGCCAATGGCTAATTATATGATCATTCTTGTCTATGTAATGATGACATCGTAAAAAACCCAAAAAGACTGCTTTTGGGGAACTTTTGGATAGGTAAACACATGGAGGTTTATAGAGTGTTGATACACACACACAGGCCATAGAAGCTCCATGCCCCTTTCCACATATCTTACCCTATACATCTCTTCCACCTGGGTGTCCATCTATGTTTTTATATTGTCCTTTATAGTAAGTAGTGTTTTATTGAGTTCTGTGAGCCACTATAGCAAATTAATCAAACTTGAGGAGGCGGTCATTGGAACCCAAATTTAGAGCTTCTCAGTCAGAATTTGCAGAAACCTAAGCTTATAGCTAGCATATGAAGTGGGGGCAATCTTGTGGGACTGAGCTCTTAACCTGTGGGATCTAATGCTATCTGCAGGTAGTGTTGGAAATCAGTTGAATTAGGGGACACCCTGCTGGTGTCTGCTGGAGAAAGTCTTGCAGAATTATTTGTGTCTTGTGTATAGAAGAACCTAACATATCTGGTCACACATCTGTGTGAATTGTTCTGTGAGAGTAGGAATAATCCATATTGACTTTTTTTCTATATTCTCAGAGACTCCAGTGTTCATGGACTGGATGACTTAATATTGTTAAAATGTCCATACTACCCAAAGTGATCTACAGATTTAATGCAATCTGTACCAAAATTTCAATGGATTTTTTTTTTGGCAAAAATATAAGAAAATTCTAAAATATATATAAAATTTTCATGGACCTTTAATGTCTGAAACAATCTTGATAAGCAAGAACCAAGCTGGGTCTTCACAATTCCTGTATCAAAAACATAATAGGAAGCAACAGTAATCAAGATGGCCTATTACTTGACCAAAGACAGATATGCAGACCAATGGAACAGAATAAAGAACTTAGACATAAATGTACTGCATTTTTGGCTAAATGATCTTTGACAGAGGTGCCAAGGCTGCACAATGAAGAATGGACAGTCTTTTCAAACAATGTTGGGAAAACTGGATATACACCTGCAGAAGAATGAAGTCTGAACAGTAATTTACACCATGTACAAATATTCACTAGAAGTGAAATAAAGGCCTGAATAGAAGATGTAAAACACTAAAATTCCTTGAAGAAGACATAAGGGAAAAGTATCAAAATGTTAGATTTGCAGTGATATATTGCATATGACACCAATAGTATAGGCAACAAATAGAAAAGTGGGATTGCGTCAAAGTTAACAGATGTACATTGAAGGAAATCTTCAACATGGTGAAAATGCACTCTTCAGAATGGGAGAAAATATGCCAATTATATATCTGATATGGATTTAATATATTCAACATAAAAGGAACTCCGGGAACTTCAATAACTCAAAAATAAAACAACCTGGTTTTAAAAATGGGCAAAGGTTCTGAATGGACAGTTCTACAAATAACATATGCAAATGACAATTTATGCTCACCATCACAAATGACAAATGCAAATTGAAAGTATAATGAGCTATTTCCTCACACCTGTTAGAATGGCCAACATCAAAAGAACAGAAAATTACAAGTGTTGGTGAAGCTGCAGTTATTAGAATGTTTGTGCATTGTTGGTGGGAACGTAAAGTGGTACAGTCATTTTGGAAAATGGGGTTGAGCTTGTCAGAAAATTAAAAACAGTATTAAAATATGGTCCAGTAATTTCACTTCTGGGTGTATATCCAAAATAATTTACAATAGCATCCTGAAGGGAACAGCAGGAAATTTTGTCACTTGGTACAACATGGATTAACTTTGAGGACATTAGGCTGAGTGAAATAAGGGAGGAGTAAAAGAACAAATACTGTATGATTCCCCTCATAAACTCTGTAAAGTAGTCAAAAGACAAACAACGTAGCAAGATTGTTGCTGATGGCTGTAGAATGGGGCTGGAGTTAGCAGGGAGGTAGAAGTAGTGTTTAATGGATATAGACTTAGACTTTTCAAGATAAAATTTTAGAGATCTCTTGCACAACAATGTGAATATACTTAACACTGTTGACCTGAACACTTAAAAATGGTTAACATGGTAAATTCAATATTGTGGTTTTGCCACAATAAAAAATAATAAATTAGAAAACTTTTTAAATTAAAAGAAATATTGAACAGAATTACCGTATGATCCATCAGTTTCTGTCATAGGTATAAAGAGAAATAGAAACGTGTTCACACAAAACTTTGAACCCAAATAATCCATCATCTGATCATCTAATGCATGGTACAAAATATGCATTAATAATACCCATACAATCAAATATAATTCCACCATAAATCCAAATAAAATACTGGAATGTGCTGTAGCAGGTATGTCTCTTCAAAAAAACTGTAGTAAGTGAAAGATATTTAAGTACCCCACATTATTCCATTCACATGGAAGTTCAGAATAGGGAATGTATACAGAGAGCAGGTAGATTACTGGTTTGTCTGGGGCTGGATGTTGGGGAAGGAAGATGGCAGGATAGAGGAATGGATACTTAAAGGATACATGCGTTTATCATGCAGGTGATGAAAATTGACTACGGTGATGATTACATGCATCTGCGAGTATAGCAAAAACTGATGAATTCTATACTTTAAATGGGTATATTGTGTAAAATGTGTATGTTTGAATGAAATGGTTGACATAAGTAAATGCAGTAGGACTTTTGGTTCAATCTGTTAAGAGAATCAAATTGCCAAGTTTATTCTAAATTAATAAAGCATGTTACTGTTTTTCAGTGAGAATGGAAATCAGTTGCCTTGGAGATCCAGACTTTAGCATTTCAAAATTCTCTAGGGATACCCCCGATGACTTATCTAGAATTAATTTCTTAAAGAAGATAAAATGCACACATGACAATTTTAATAAACCCATCTTATAGGTGGTAGTTGGTCTGAGAAGAGTTCTTGAGCCCTGGATAGGGCAGCAGGGATCAAATATCTCACCAGAGCCAGAGTGCCAAATGTGCGTGTTTGAGGATGGGATTAGTGGAAGCCTCCACACTGACAGGGGTCAAAGATAAAAGTGGAGCTAGACTCCTTATGTCACTGTTAAGTGTCTATGTTTCTAAACAAAGGTGACTGTCCCATTAGTGGCCTTGCACTGACCTGGAGGACATCAGACTCCTGTTTCAGTCTGGGCACCCCACTTGCTGTGAATGAGGGGGTCACTTCATGTGGAAGCTAAGCCTAGGATTCTCTGCTCACATCTGTGTCCCTGCATTCAGAAGGAGATGTGGGGAGACACCAGTGTCTGAACTCAAGTTCTGAACAAGTTCTTCTTAAATTCAAATGCCCCTGCCAGCGACACATTCTGGGGATGGCTGAATCTAGGTCAGCTTAGGCATATGACCTCCCTCAACTGTCACTCATGCCATAGGGGTCAGAGTTGTAGGAACTGTTTAATCAGATGCACCACCCAGAAGAGGTGGTGGAGTCACCCCACAAAGGGATATTTATATCACTGCTTGTTCTCATGGTCACTTGTCATTGTTTCACTTGCCCCTAAAGAGCTCTGGTGACTGTCACAGCTCTGTTGTGTTGTGACCTGCACTGGCTGATAAAATCCTAGGGAAGACATCAGGGTACGCAGGAATCCTAGAAATGCGAAATGGTGTGTGTGGCCATTTATCCCCAAACAGGGGAGATGGAACTGGTTGGAACCTTCAGGAACTGGCTGTGGCCAGGGGACCTGGGCCTCCTTGTGGTCCATTACAGAGTTTGTCAATTCTTTTCTTGAGTGGTTGTACCATTTACATTCCCATCAGCTTGTAGGAGTGACCTAATTTTTCTCATCCTCAGCAGCACTTGTTTTTGTTACCATTTTTTAGTTCATCCATTCTGAAAGATATGCAATAAAATCCCATGTGGTTTGCATCAGAATTTCATAAAGACTAATGATGTTGAACATATTTTCATGTGTTTATTTGACATCTGTATATTCTCTGATATTTTGCCCATTATCTACTTGGATTCTTTTTTCATGGTTGCATTTTGTGAGCTCTTTGTATATTCTAGATACTAGTCCTGTGCTATATGTGTAGTTTGAAAGTATTTTTATCCATTAAGTAGCTTGATTTTGTTTTCTTAACCAGATGTTTTACAGAGCTACCATTTTTTACCATTTTTTAAAATGATTTCTAAACTTTTCATGTAAGATTTTCTATTTCAGCCATTTTAAGTGTACAATTCCATGGCATTTGTTATATTTATAATGTTGTTAAACCATAACCACTATCTATGTCTAATTTTTTTCATCATTCCGAACAAAAACTCTATCCATTAAGCAAAAACCCCCATTTCCATCATTATCTCAGCATCTTTTCTGTCTCAATGAATTTTGCCTTTCCTAAATATTTTATGTCAGTAGAATTCTACAATATTGGTGCTGTTTATTTCTGGTGTAATTCACTTAAGTTTCTAGGGTTCATTTGGGGTGTTGTAGCTTGTATCAAAATTTCATTCACCTTTGTGGTAGAACAAAATCTTATTGTTTGTATGCCCTGCATTTTGTTTCTCTATTCATTTCTTTCTTGATGGATATTTGGGGGGTTCTGTCTTGGGGGTATTATGAATACTGATTATGTGAATTTGTGTATACATGCATTTTTTTGAGCACTTGATTTTCGTTATTTTGGGAATTTACACAGGAATGGAATTGCTAAGTCATCTGTTAATTCTATGCTTAGCATTCAGAGGTACCTCCAAGTATTTTCCACAGCAGCTCAACAATTCTACATATCCCAGCAGCAAGGTAGAAGTGCTCCGATATCTCCACATCCTTGTCCTTTTTTCTTTTAAAATTCTGGCCATTGTAGTCAGTTTGAAGTGGTAACTCACAGTGGTTTTGATTGACATTTTTATAATACCCCGTGATGTTGAATTCCTTATATGTGCTTGTTCACCATTATTTGTACATCTTTAAAGAATGTCTATTTGAGTCCTTGTTGTGTTTTTGTTGTTGAGTTGTAAGGGATTTTCTTTTTTTTTTTTTTTTTTTTGAGACGGAGTCTCGCTCTGTTGCCCAGGCTGGAGTGCAGTGGTGCAATCTCGGCTCACTGCAAGCTCTGCCTCCCGGGTTCACGCCATTCTCCTGCCTCAGCCTCTCTGAGTAGCTGGGACTACAGGCGCCAGCCACCACGCCTGGCTAATTTTTTTTTTTGTATTTTTTAGTAGAGACGGGGTTTCACCGTGGTCTCGATCTCCTGACCTCGTGATCCGCCCGCCTCGGCCTCCCAAAGTGCTGGGATTACAAGCATGAGCCACCGCGCCCGACCGGGGATTTTCATATATTGTGGATACTACACTGTTATCAAGTATGTGATTTGTTAATATTTTTTGAATGTGTAGTTGTCTTTTCACTTCGTTAGTAATGTTCTTGTAATCACAAAGTTTTTTTTTTATAAATATTGATGAAGTCCATGTATCTTTTTTCTTTGTTTCTTGGGCTTTTGGTTCCATATCTGTGAGTCCATTGCCAAATCCAAGTTCATGAAGTTTTGAAATTGAAAAGTGTCAATTTGCCAACTTTGTTGTTCCTTTTCAGTATTTTATATATGTGGGGCCCCTTACAGTTTCTTATGAATATGAAGAATGTCTTTCTATTTCTCTAAACTTGGTATTGGAATTTGATAGGGATTTCATTGATTCCATAAACTGCGTTGGAAGTATTGACATCTTAAGAGTTTAAAAAGTTTTAAGCCATGGACATAGATGTTTTTCTGTTTAGGTCTTTTTATTTACTTTCACAATGTTTCATGAATGTCATTATACATGTTTTTAATTTCCTTTGTTAAATTTGTTATTAGGTATTTTATTCATTGGAGTTCTGTTGTACACAGAATTATTTTCTTAGTTTTCTTATCAGATTATTTGTTGCAGTTATATAGAAATATAAGTGACTTCTGCATGTTGATCTTAAACCTTGCAAATTTGCATTGTTTTTTTTACTTCCAGTTGTGTGCGTGTGTGTGTGTGTGTGTATTCTTTGGGATTTTCTATATATAGGGTCAAATCATCTGTGAGTAGGGATAGTTTTACTTCTTCCAAATTGTATGCATCTTTTTTGCATAATTGCTTTGGCTAGAACTTCCAGTACATTATGTTGCAGTGATAAATTTTTCGTCAGTAACAAGTTTTTTAAAAAAAGAAATAGAAAAGATACCTGACCAGGATATAGACTTTTTTTCTAAAATTGAACTCCTATGTATTTGAGTTTGCATGCTATTGGATTTGAAACTAAATTTCACTTTGACATTTCCTAAGACCAAAAAAGGATGGATTTTTAAAAGTCACACAGTGAGAAAAAGAGGTATTTCTTGATACTTAGATTATATATTAAAAGGGAACATCAAGAACATTAGTCTAGGATGTGAAAACTCAGTTCACTTTGGTAGTAAAGACTGTCTCCTTATCAGTTATTAAATATAATGGACTAAACACTCCAATCAACATGCGGACTTTGGAAGAATGTATTAAAAACAGGATCCACCTATATGTTTTCTACAAGGCACTGTCAATTCAAAGATGCAAAAGGGTTGAAAGCGACAGGAAGAAAGTGTTCCATACAAATAGTAACATGATGTGTTACAGCTACAGTAATATCAAACAAAGTAGACTTAGGAAACCATGGGTGTGAACCCACCTCTTTCTTCTCAAATCTAGGCATTGGCTGCACCTAGACTTTCCATAGGCTGTAGGGTAGGCTGCATGGTGTAACTGTGTATGGTGATGGATGTGGCATGTGGGTGGAGGGTAAGCAGTCAGCAGCCTGAGGGGCCCTTGGGGAGGTCTAACCTGAGGTTAAAGCCCAGGTAAGGTGACCCAAGAAAGCTCTCTTACTTAACAGTAGAACCCAACAGAATTTAGCACTCAGGTAACCAGCACCCACATTCTGGAGACAGCCACCCTACCCAGCTCACTTGGCTGGAATCTCTTAAGAGAGCCAGATGTTCTCCTGCTGTATTCTAACTTCCTAAGGTCCTGGCCTCAGGGAAACCCCAGAGTAAGAGGCTTTCTGATACTATAGATGCTGGCTCAGCCTTCACCCCAACACCTCTGACCATTTGCCAGGAAGGACCCATTAGGACACACCCTGTACAGGAGCAGGTTGTTGGGGTGATAGAAGCCTGGTGGGCCCATCATGTTCACACCCCAGGTCACGGCTGGCAGGGGATGAGGGGAGTGCTGGGTGGTGTCCATCTGTCTCAGTTCACTCTGAGCCTTCGAGCTGTCATCTCATTTTATCCCTGGCTGGAGGTTTATGTAGACTCTGGTCTGTGCCTGATTTGGGGAATGGAAAGACTCGACAGAAGAGGCCGGGCCAGCCAAGCAGGGCTCTGTTGCCTGCAAGATAACTGCTGGTTTGTCTTTGCAGAGCTCCACACAGAACATCGTCAAAGAACTGATGGACACTTCATCTCCCTGGGTGAGGGACAGGTGTACCATGCTGTCATGGCCATTGTTGCCTCGATTGGGGTGTGGGTGTAGAGATGGTTTCTATAACCAGGGCCCAGACATGGCTGAGAAGGCCTTCTGCCAGGACTCCACCTTGATGACTCACAGGACTTTGTGCCTTGGCTTTCCCTATTGAGTGACCCACAGTTTTAATCCAAGGGACCCTGAGTCTGTTTCCTTCCTTCAGCCCCACCATTTCACCCCAGCACTGTTCAGGTGTAAAATCGGCTTTCACATATTTGTAAGAATATCTGGTAAAATTATTTATATTTTACTTTCACTTCATGTTATGACCATGAGTGTTTTTGCACTTTGCTAAGGCTCATTGTTTTAATCAGCCCTCCTTTATCCCGCTGTGTGTGGAAATAAATCAGCCCTAAATCTGGATGAGACCTGCAGGTGGACTCCCATCAGTGCAGGCATGGTGGGGCAGCAGGAGGAGCCCGTGGTGCCCACCTTCCAGAGCTGCCACCTCTTTTACCTCCTCATCTTCCTTCCTGTGCACCTAGAGAGAGTCACCCCCACCCAACAGCTCCTGGACCTGCTGCCCAAAAGGTAAGTGCTCCATCCCTCCACAGCACAAGGGGGACTCAGCTACCTATTATCTGTGTCTTGGGAAAGTCCCTTCACATTTGTGGGCTTCAGTTTGCTTCTTTGGAACTGGGATTCTAAGAAGTCTAACATGATGGGATTGTTTCAAGAACTAAATGAGATAAGCTATGGAAAGTACTTCAGACTTGGCCTTGTAGAAAGCACTGCTGAGGGAATAGATTGGTTATTCATATCATAAAACTGTTTAAAACTCTAGAAAACTATAGTAAGATATCATAAGACTGTAAAAATATCAAAATTAAGATATTGACAGTAATAGAATTAACCTCATCTATTTGCATTTTACCAGATTAATTTTTTCTTATGTGTGTGTGTGTTCTGTGCAATTTTATTACATGTGTAGGTTCACCTGCCAGAAGATTAACTCATTTTCCTCTTATAACCACATCTGCTTCCCTTCTCCCCACCATACCTACTCTGATTCTGATTCTTTGAAACCATTAATTTCTATTTCTGCAAATTTGTCATTGCAATAATGTTATATAAATGAAATCATAACCTGTGCAACCTTTTGTAATTGGCCCTTTTCCTTCAGCATAATTCCTTGGAGATTCATCTAAATTGGTTTATGTTTTAGTTTGTTCCTTTTGTTATTGCTGTGGGTTTTCATGTGTGGTTGTTACCATGAAATACTGTGGGTAACCCTTCACTCTTTCAAGAACATATTTGTTGTTTTCAGTCAGTGTCTGGCTATTATGAATAAAAGTGCTATGTACATTCATGTACTAGGTTTCGTGTGAATACATGTTTTCATTACTCTGGAAAATATGTCCAGGATACAATTCCTGGGTCATAGGTTAGTTACAAGTTTAATTTTAATAGAAACTAGCACTCTGTTATCCAGAGTGACTATCATTTTACATTCCCATCATCAATGAATTTCTGTTTTTTCAAATCCTCTTAGCCATACTGACTGATGTGTATTGATATCATATTGTTTTAATGTACATTTTTCTAAAGGATAATAATGTTGAACTTTATTTAATGTTCTCATATGACATCTGCCTATTATCTCTGATGAAATGTTTATTCATGTCTGCATGTCTGCATGTTTTCTAATTGTATTTGTTTTCTTGTGCATTTTGAGAGTTCTGTTTATATTCTGGTTACTAGCTCACATAGGCAATAAATAAGTTTTTTTTCCACAAAGAAAAACATTTGCAAAGATTTTCTTCCATCTATTGCTTGCCTTATTCAACTTTTTTTAATAATTAGAATAATAACAATTCTACTTCAAAATGTCAGAGAAAACTGAATCTTTCCAGAGTTGCTGGACATTGTAAGGGTGTGTGGAAGCCTATTTAATTTAGCCTGAGGGATGGAGACTTGTAGACCTTTTTGCACACAAGGTGGCTCCCTTGTTGTTATAGCTGGAGGAGGAGCCTAATGCAGATTTAAACCAGAGGATGGTGATTGGCAAATAACCATCTTCTTTTGTGTTAGAATGTCATGGCCTAGACAGCAAATGTGAAGTAATGTCTTTAGGATGAACATCTCTTGTATATTTAATATTCACTTACTAGACTGGAAAAGCACTTATTTATAAACCAGTCACCTTCTATTAATATACAAATTAATTTGAATAGTTAATATTTTGATTTCTGAGGAGATGTTAGGAGCTGGCTGTACGTATAATACACATAATAAGTATTGGTGTAGGAAATGCTTTTATTGGGCAGCTACTATGTAGTTGCATGCTACTAGAGCTAAAAGATGAGTTAAATATAATGCTTTCCTCACAGAGCAAATATACTAGTTGGGGATTTAATCACAAGTATTTCTTCATTACTATTATGTGCCCATCACCAAGCAAGTAAGGAAGAAGTATTTTTTACATTTATTTTTTGAATGGTGGTAGAGATAAGTATTGAGGAGGGGTTCTTACTCCAGGCAGGTAGGGGGAGGCTAGGTTGGTGGGAAGTAGAGGGGAGGTGAGGCTTCCTGAAGGAAGTGATTAATGAAATGGGGAGATGGTAGAAGTTGGCTGGGTAAGGAAGAAGATGGAACAGACCTCCAGAGACCTGACACTGAGAATAGAATTTTAATTTTAGGAGTTAGCTCCAGATTCTGTGTCACAAAAACATTCCTTTCACCTGGGAAGTTAGGGTGGAGACTATAAATTTCATGCTGTTGGAGACCAACAGAGGCAGAAAGCACATTTCACTCACTTTACTGGGTTCCCTGAAACATAGACCCTAATAAAGATTTCAGATGCACATACTCAGTGCTTTCCAGAAGATGCTCTATAGAACACATGGGACTCAAGATATTAACAAATGTCATCAGATAGATAGACCCCAAGGTTAAATAAGTTCAGACGTTGCAAATGTCCGTTGTGAACGAGGAAAAACTTGGCAGTGTTCCAGACTGGGTGGCTTTTCCCTTGAGCATCTGGAGAAACTAATTCTCAGAGAATACTTTGGGAAATGCCACATCAGCACTCGTGGTGTGGATGCTCCCTGGCTTTGTAACAAGTCTTGAGCCTCCCTGAATATCCACTGCTATCCTGAGAGGTTAACAAATCTGGAGACAGCCTGAAGGGAGGCAGCCATCAGTGCAATTAATGATGAGAATACTAAAAAATGGAGAGTGAAAGTTGGCCAGGTGTGGTGGCTCATGCCTATAATCCCAGCACTTTGGGAGGCCAAGGCAGATGAATCTCTTCAGGCCAGGAGTTTGAGACCAGACTGGCCTACATGGTGAAACCCCGTCTCTACTAAAAATACAAAAATTTGCCAGGTGTTGTGGTGGATGCCTGTAATCCAGCTACTCAGTAAGCTGAGGCAGGAGAATTACTTGAACCTGGGAGGAAGAGGTTGCAGTGAGCCAATATTGTGCCACAGCACTCCAGCATGGGCAGCAGAGTGAGACTTCCATCTCAAAAAAAAAAAAAAAAAAAGACAGTGAAAGTTGTACAGGCGACTGATTTTCAACAGGGACAGTGAAAGGGACAATGTAGAGGACAGTGTGGGGACCATAGGGGTCAGGTCTGTTGCTCTGTGTATGAGGGTTTATCACTGGAAATAAATTGAGGTCATCAATGATGAGAGCTCTAGGGCCTCTGAAGTGTGACTCTGAGTCTGGATATGAGGTCATCAGCCATAGGATGTTGACCACAAACTCATTGTGTTTGTTACTCACCTCCCACTTTCTACTTGTGAATTACTGTGTTTTCTTACTTCGCACATGGCATTGTTAGAGTATTACTATAAACTTACATATACACACAAACATTTTCATCATGAAAAACATGAGCAGTATTGGGGCAAAAGCATCCTACTGATCTTGCATAAACTCAAAAGGACAAAATACTGACGAATGTTTCCAACACTATTTACAAACTTCTTACTTGCCAGTCCCCATTCAGGGGAACTGGAATCTGTACATCCAAGCTCCTTGATTTTACCATTCTAAACCAAATACATCAACTGCCTTATTCCACAAGGGCTCCCAAATGTGATTTATAGAGGATATCTCAGCACATCTTTGCTTTCAAGCTGGAGGCCATCTTCAACGCCAGGTTATTTGACCACTTGGACTTGCACCTCCATGAGGACTTGAGGTCATACTGATATGGGACGGCCATTTCCAGGTGATGATGTGGGCACAGGCTCGTTTACACATACTACACTCCATTTAGTACCTCCACCTGAGACCATCTGTGTCACCCTCTGAAACTCCATCCTACAAGCATTGTGCTTATATAGGGCTGTAGTTTCTCCTGAAAAGAAAAATACTAGTATTTTAGTGAAGCAGTTTTTCCAACAAATCACTAGAAACTTTTTCTTCATTGTAATAAGAATGATGAAACCATAAATTGAGGAAATTATTAATTTCATCGTCAGTGTTTTTACTGCTCACCTCTCATCCAATCTAATTTGTAGCCAAGAGGAACTACCTCATTTGATTTGGAGACTCCAGGAGCACACACTATGTATAAACTTGAGTGCATAAGGTTTGATGGAGAAGGTGGTTGGAAACTGATGGTTTACACAGCAGGGCAACATCACTCAACTCGTATATAAGCAGAGAAAGAGTTGGAGAAAAATGAAATGAAATGTTGAGATATCAGCACCCCTTCACTTGCAAGTGGCCAACAGCCTGGATCCTTCATCTGTGTCCACTTCCCAGCAAGTCTGAATAGGGTGAGCTGAACTCAACAGGAAGGGAACTCAGCCCTTGATACCTGGGGAGCAGTGGGCAATGCTGTCCTCTCCCTCTTTCATCTATAGGAACACCACTGTTTTTTTCTGTTTTGCATGAGAGATTTACCCTCCAAAACTTAACCTCACTTGAGTGCAAGTATTTAATACTGAAAGCTCTTAAAGGTTGGAGACATGAATAGATGGGTGTGGTGGCACACGCTTGTGATCCTAGCTACTCGGGAGACTGAGATGGGAGGATTGCTCAAGCCCAGGTCTTTGAGGCTGCAGTGAGGTATGATCATGCCACTCTACTCCAGCCTAGGTGACAGAGCAAGACTGTGTCTCTAAAAAATAAAATTTTAAAAAGTGGGACACATGAGAATCAGTCCTGGGAAAATCAGAAGAGTGTCTTCGGAAGTAATCTTTATAGACGAAGGAATGAAGCAAATGGTGAAATAGGACCCTTCAGTGTTCATTTTCCTTCAGAAACATCAAATTGAACAACTATCTACAAATAACTTTCACAAGAGCCAAGGAATTCAGGTGAGAAATTATAATACCTGGTTTTGACACAATAATAAAGAGACAGTGAAGTGGGTAGGAAGGGCAGAGTCACATTGCCTGTGTCACCCATCTCCCAGCTTTCCACAGTGCAGCATAGAGAGAAATGCAGGCCACTCAGGGGAAAGAAGTGGAAAGTACCTAAAGGACTTTGACTTAGAGCCCAGTGCTGGGCCCATCATGGCAAAACCCAGTACCAGGCAGAAACCCATGGCCCCTGACCTCAGGCCAGGTCCTGTAGGTGGCACCTCTGCACTCACCCCAGTGCAAGGCAGAAACCTTCAGCCCCAAACCATGGTCTTGTGTTCCAGCTCACACCACTGCTAGCCTTCCACAGTGGCCTTAGGTCACGAGTGAACCCCACTGGCAGACAGGCCATATCAGCATGGGCCACAAGAGCACCCAGGGCTGTGTTGGTCCTGGCAGCATGGGATTTGGATGTGATCCAGATTAGCATCAGCCTTGGCAACCAAGAGACTGCTCCTACCTTTTCTCCCCCAGTCCTGGGCAGCACAGTGCGGAGTGACTCTATCCACTGGCAGGGAGGGAGAGAGAAGTAAGTGCAGGACTTTGTCTCACAGCTCAGTAATAGCTTGCCATGGTGAAACCCAACATTGGCCAGAACCTGATGGTTCGTGACCCAAGGCCAATGCCCACAGATAGAGCTGCTGGAACTGCTGCAGTGCCATGTGGAGACCTGCAGCTCTGGTGACACAGTCTCTTGTCCTTATTTGTATCACTGCTGCACTGCTGCAGCCTAGAGCCAATAATAAAGCTCATTGGCAGGCAAGCCATAGCAGCATGTGTCTAAGGATGTCTGTGCTGCCTTGGTCTTTGCAGCTGTGGGCTTTGGGTTAACCCAGTGTTACAATGACTGCAGTGGCCACAAACACCATTCCTCAACTAAGGAGCACTGAGTGGGTAGAGAGGTCTCTTTGGGATAAGGAAAGAGAAGTAGGCACAACACACGGCTCTGCAGCCCAGTGCTAGGCCTGCCACGGTGAAGCCCAGCACTAGGCAGAGTCACACAATGACTCTCCCCAAGCTAATGACCATACATAAAACCTCTAGAGTTTCCCTATCTCCAGGCAAAAACTTGCAGAACCAAATGGACCCCTTTATGTTTTGCTCTAGTTCCTCTGGGCCAAAAGAACATAACAACTATGGACACACACCAAAAAATGGAATTTTCTAGTACATGAGATTGTCACGTGCCCCTAACATCAAGAACATTCAGGGAACAATGACCTCACCAAATGGACAAGGCACCAGGGACTGACCCTAAAGTGATGAAGTTGTATAATCTTACAGACATAATTCAAAATAGCTATTTTAAGGAAACTCAGTGAACTTCAAAAAACACAGATCACTAATTCAGAAATTTATCAGAGTAAGTTGAAAGATTGAAATGTTTTAAGATGTAAATAATACTGGAGCCAGAAAACAAAATGAACAAAATAAAAATGCATCTGGGGGCATCAACAACAGAATTGATCAAACAACAAAAAATCAGTGAGCTCAAAAACAGGCTATTTGAAAATATAGCAAAACAAGATAAGGGCACAAAAACAAAAAAAACTACAGGCCAATCTCTCTACGAGCATAAATTTAAAAAAATTCTCACAAAATACTAGAAAACCAAATCCAATAGCACATCAACAAGATTATTGACCATGCTCAAATAGAATTTATGCCAGTGATGCAAGGATGCTTTACATATGCAAGTTGATAAACATAATAAATCACATCCGCAGAATGAAGGACACAAACTTTATGATCATCTCAATAGATGTAGAAAAAGCAGTCAGTAAAATTCAACATTTCTTTATGATTAAAAATTCAACAAATTAGGTGTAGAAGAAAAACACCTTAACATAATAAAGGCCGTATGTAACACTCAATGCTAACGTTATACTGAAAAGGAAAAAGCCGAAGTTTTATAAAAGATCTGGAACAAGGCAGGGATACCCATGTTTACCACTTTTATGCAATATAATACTAGAGGTCCTAGACAGAGCATTTAGAAAGAGACATAATGTTTTTAGAGGTTAGTGTGGGCAACACTATTGTTTGCCTGTTACTAGCTCAACACTCAACATCCCTGAAGAAAAGTGTTGAGACGGACAGGCCCCAGGCATACAGAGCTCCACTCAGCTGTTTCCTTTCTACCACATAAATATGTGTGGGGGCCAAAGACCACTTGATATTTGAGGACTTCCTGTAGCATGAAAGATGGAGAAGAAACACACGCATTAAAGCAAGAAACCAAAGGAAAAGAAAATAAATGCAGAGATCATAGGAAAACTTCAAGGAAATGTCTAGTAATATCTTTAAAATAAGTAGGAGAGACAAAGAATTGTTAGCTGAAAGCTATCTTGTTAACATATTTTAAGTTCAGACTGATGGTTTCTTCATACATAGTGAATCATAACCTAATTTGATGTGTGAACAGATTGTAACCTACTCCTGTAACAGGTAGCCAAGTCTCAGCCAATCACTGCAGCCAAGTTTTGGCCAGTCACAGTCAGACAGTTGTAAAAGCCATGTTCAAATAAGGCAGATGTCAAGCTGTAACCAATTCAGCTGTTTCTCTTCCTCACTTTAATTTTCTGTATGCCACTTTTGTTTTTCTGTCCATGAATGTTATTCAACCATCTGGCATCCCTGGAGCCACTCTGAACATATTCTGGTTCTGGTGGAGCCAGATTTGTGAATTGTTCTTTGCTCAATTAAACTCTTAATTAATTTGTTTAAAGTTTTTCTTTTAATAGTAGCCATTAAGAATATGTACGTATTTCTAAATATGTGTGTATATATGTATTGTTATATGTGTATGTAGATGCATATGAGTATACATATATGTACATGTATTAACTGTCAAAGATAAAGGCACTAGTTAAGTAGTAAGGGCAGATTTTAATCAACAATATACTATTCTGGTAGGAAAGAGAGTCCCTCATGAACTAAACTCTAATTTGAACAGAGATGACTGGATGTTTTAAAGGAGAAAGCGACAAGATGGAGGGGGATGAGTGGGATCTCAGTAGACTCAGGAAAGTAGAAACTTTCAAAGGGTTGGTCAGTGTAAGTGAGATTAAGCAGCGATGTCTGTAGCTGGCCATGTGGAAGATAGGACTCTGCCCTTTCACACAGACTGGGAAATAGAGGCTCTGTAGTTCCTGATGATTACATTTCAAAGGAATGCCTGTCCCATCCTTGAGAAAGACACTCCTGATGTATAGGAAATACACATACATCTCAAAGTGATAGAGGAAGGATTCACCATTGTGTAGCTCTTTTTGGTAATCTCTAAGAAAGGAAGATGGGCTTATTGTCAGGTGTTTCCAAAACAGTGAATTGTTTGGCAGTCTTGGGTTTTCTCAGGCAGGCACTTTTATCCTAAGGATGCAGCCTTGTGCTGATAGAAACCATGTAAGTGTTTGTTTAAATCTTTAAATGTAGGAAGAGAGGTGGACACAATTATTTCTGCTGAGTCTGTAAATTTTACAGGCTAAGATTGAGGCCTAGTTGACAAGAGGGCTTAGGGGAGCCTGGCTAGAACTCGGTTGAGGAGAGAGTCTTCCTCAGGATGTACATATATATGCATGGTATGTGGACACACATACATGCATGTAAATTCTGGAGGCTGATTTATGGGGATTCTGCGCAACTGAAGTCCCAGTGCATGGAGAGAGACTTGGGTAAGTCACTGTCAAGGCTTTCTGTGATATTGTTGAGACTAGGAAGCCTAAGGAGGGCTCTGGCCACCAACAAGACCATTGAATTTGCCCCATGGAATCTTCTCAGGCCTTGCACATCATCTCTGTTGTGGTAACTTCACTCCCCAATGACCTGTCACATTTATAACTACAGCTGTGATTGCTCCTCTAAGTCCTACACTTATATCCTCCTGATTACTTGATATTTCGACGTCATTATCAGGGTCTCTGTCTAAAGTCTTCTCCCAAACAAGCTCATTCCAATTTCCCATCCACATGCACTTCTCTGCCATCCCTTCCTGTTCCAATGAGGGACACCCCCATCACACAGATGCCCATGTAGGCCTGACCCCTTATCCTGGTCCTGACTCCCCTCTTCTTTGCACCCATAGACATCAGCAAGTCTCAGGGTCTCTGCCTCCAGCACAGGTCCTGGACTTCACCCCATCTCTCCATCATTACCTCCACTGCCCCCTAAGTCAATCCATCACCTTCCTCAACTTCGATTCACTGTCACAGCCTCCCAGCTGGTTTCTCTGCTTTACCAGTTTCCACACACAGCAGCTTCTGACCTTTTAAATTGAAATGAAATTCTTATCATTGTGAGAGCTCCCTCCATCATCTGACCCTTGGTGGCCTTCACTAAACTTCCTCTGGCCATCGTTAACTGAATTCAAGCCACTCCGACCTCAGGCTGGTTCTCACACCCACCACATTCATACCCACTTCTGGGCTATTGTCATTTCTGTCCCCTCACCTGCAAAGCTTTACCCCAGGTGTCTTCACTGCTCCAGTGTGTGATCCTCAGTATTTTTTACTGACCTCTTTTACCAATATTGCCCCCATCCTCCCATGTATCACTGCATCCCCTCCCCTCTTTATTCTTCTCCATAAAACTTACCACCTTCTGATGCTCTGTGTCCATTTATGCCTTTATTTAATAGTATTGTTTAGTATCTGCCTTTTCTTCCTAAAATGTCATCAAGAGGACAAGGACTTTCGAGTCTTCATTGCTCTGTCTTCAACCTGAGCACTTCTGATGATGCTGTCTGTGCCACTGATCTCATGTTACTCCTGTACCCCCACTCCCTAGTACTCAAAAGTCACTTGCTGCATCTCTTCCACCATGAGACCCAGTTTGTCTTCACTGCCTAATAATGGTGTATCTTTGGTGACTAAAGATACTCATTGTGGAAACCCTGGCTTAATTTTGTGAGAGAAAATTCCCTTACAACTTTTCTCAGCTTTCCACTGAGAAGTGTTTTGGTGGTTTTGACAGGAAATGGGGGGCAGTGATGTGGAATTCCCCAATCTAAGAGGATTTCTTTAAAAAGTCTTTTCCTACAGTGCACTTGTAGTAGAAGAAAACCATCTCCGTGTAATTTAAACATTTTTATAAAAAAAATTTATCCATTATTATATTAGAATATAGCAATTAAATAATATAAAGTTCAAACATGCCTTCCCACTTTATCCCCAAATAAATATATTAAACGTTTTGTTTTTATTTTTCAATGAATACAAAGTCCAAAAAATAATGCTTTAACTTATAACTGTTAGAAATATAGCTCTAGAAAAAATATTGCTATTGAGTACTAAAAGTCTTTATTGACAAACTGTATGTATTTTCCAAGTATGATACAATAATTGGAGAATAAAATGTAAATTATTTACTTATTAATATATAGTTAACATTTGCAGAGCTTTATCTTGAGAAATGTACTTTGATGATGTTTCAATTTGAGGAAGAGATTAGTGTCTGAAGTGTAGCATTTCTTTCACTGCCAATGAGAGAGAATCAAACTTTCTGAGAAACTTTCAAATTTCTTGCTGTGTTCCAGGATCTCCAGTCTTCTTTAAATTTGGAGAAATTGCCCATGAAGGGGCCGACTGCTGTGTCCAGCATGTGATGGGGGAGGAACTCCAGCCCAGGAAGGGGCTCCCCTGGACCCTCAGATGGAGTCGAGGTGAGTGAATGCACCTGGCAGCTTGGGAGGCCTGAGCGGAGAGGAGGGACAGCACTCTTTAAGACCCAGGCCTACTCCTGGGGAAGGGACCAGCAGGGCTTGCTTAGCTCTTGGCCTCCTGGAAGGTTTGGAAATACTCCTTTTGATGGGGTGATTCCAATGAGCTCTTCTAGGAACTCCAGCATTTTTAGCCTCTCATCTGTCACCTCTTCTTGTTTAGAACATTTGTATTTCTCCTTCTTCATTTCTTGAACCAAGAAAACTGATTCTTCCATCAATCTTGAGATGGTGGTTTTTGCCCTTCTGTAAGCCTCGGCAAGGGCGGCTATACTGAAACACTCTGTAGCCTGGCATTTCTAAAAATGACTCCGTCTCTGAACACTCTGAACACAAGTGCTGTTTGTCAGTGAGTTGGTATTTATTTTCAATCTGTGTAGCCAGTGATTCCACAGGCTGCTTTTCATGCCTTATGTAAAGTCAGCTTCTAACAGATTGAACAGGTCTCAATAAAAATAAGAGACCAACCCATGAGCCAGTGAGAGGTGGACACACCAGTGTCTACCCCTGGAGGCTATGGAAGGTGAGTCGTGGACCGAGCATCTCCACAGTCACCTCGCCCAGGCCTCAGCTCTACAGAGGATCGCAGTCCTTCCATTGTACCGCAGCCATCACAGAGCTCTGCCCGGTAACCATGGATCCTACTGGAACAACAAACACCAAAGAACATCCCAATGTTCCACCTGAAACCCAGCCATCAACTGGCAGCCTGAATTGGTCAGTTTTACCGTCAGTTAGAGAAGATTTACAAATAAAATAGGCCTATCTCCATTACTGTTTAATGATTTTTTTCCTTGAAAAAAATTTGTATCAATATAAAATTAAAATGTAGTAAAATGTGCACGTTACAGAGTTTTAAACTTTGTATTCCCTATAGTATACAACAGCCTTATCAATATATGGATCATGTCTATTGATGCAGAAAATACCTCCTTGTAACTTGTTAACCAATATCCACTCACCCCACCATAAGCAGCCCCTGTTTTGATTTCTGTTAACATACATTATTTTATTTTTTCAACTCCATAAAAGTTAAATAAATCAGAGTGTACAGTTTGATGTCTACCTCTTTTACTCAAGAAATGCCCATTTAGCCCACAGTTCTAGACTCAGTATGTGTCCGGAAATCCGAGACAGGCCATGGAAAAAATCAGATGAATGACTTCTTTCATTAGCCCCAGATTAAACATCCAGATCAAAGAGTCCTACAGTTCATAAGATTCTTTTCATTATAATGCAATAAAGAATTTGTTTCCTTAGCATATTTATCCTTTAATTTGGTGACTCATACAAGTTAGTCTAGTTTCATTTATCTTATAAGAAATACTCAAAAGATATTAGGTTCCCATCAAATTCTCTGAATAAAATGACTTTCATTTACTTGCTATATAGTTGTTAAGCTACATATATTACCTAGTCATTTTAGACCAAAACTTTATTAATTCATTTTCATACTTATATTCATCGGGGATAGAATAAGTTTTAATTCTATCAGTTTTGCTTCTTTCATATTCATAAAAATTATAACTTTCATTTGGAAAGTGAGTTCTAGGAATGTAGGTAATTTTTAAAAAATAAATATAGTTTTTTTCAGTCAGACATGAGTTTAAAAAAAAGTTCCAAAAACATATCTTACATATAGAATGTACCTAATATTCCTAAAAAATATCAAACTATTTTCCAAAGACCTCCTTGTCCCAGTTTTAGTTTTGCAAATTTCAAATTAATGATGTCAGTACTTAAGTATGTGCTGTAGCAGTTAAAAAATTTCAAATAAGAAGACAGTGACAAGGCTGCAATCACATTTAAAATAAAGAAATTAAAGTAATTATGGTGATTTCACCGTCTCAGTTCCTTGGATATAAGATTATCATTTCTCAGAATCAAGCAGTTATAAGTATATTTGTCTCCATTAATTTTTACTCCATGTATTATTCATTTAAGACAACTTTTTTCTTTGATAAGGGATGGATATGCCAGAACTCATTTAACTAGAATGAAATTTAAGGAATTTTGAACCTTATGTGGTCCTGATCTCTGTGCTTGGGTTTTAATTCTTTTCTCAACCTATATCATATGCACTTAGCCATGAACAATAAAATATGAACAAATCACATTTTCTTGTTGCTAAGCTACAAAGAATATGATGGTAAAGTGAAATCTCTTTAGCAAGAAAACCAGACTTTCCTCTTGTTTTATTATTGATCGGGGGAACTGACTGTGGTGCAGGACTGCTTGGGTTTCGCAGTCAAGGCAGCTTTTTATATGTGATGAAGCTACTCCAAGTTTTTCTATTTCTTTACTTTGGAATAAGACTTTCTCTTCTGATTTTTCTGAAAAAAGATTCAAATGTCTTGATACTGTAAACATGCTAGAGGCAAACAAGCATCCTAAGCTGTACTTTCCTTTCCATTTGCTAAAACGGGATAATTGTCACATAGGTTTTAAGTAATAGCGGCCACCCATTACCCAAATGTTCTTGAAGTTTCTCTTTATTCTCCTGGAGTCCATAGGTTTCAATATCTCTGTAAATAGCACTGACATCTAATTGGTGATGATCTTGCTTTCTCTGAGTGTGCCAGCTCTCTCTACATAGTTCCATTCCTTGTTTTCCAGATAGAATTTTGCCACAACATGGGGCATGTTGTCCAATGTACTCACATCCGTAATCTGTTCACACAATGCATGGTCAGTCTCACCTCCCAGATCCTTTTTGTCCATTTTTATTTAAATGTACAAAATATGATGGTGATGACAATGATGGTATTGTTGACCTATATGATAATGACAAATCAAGCTGTGCTCTTTTTATGTTTTCAAATGTAAGCACATCAGTAAGTGATGTACATAAATGATACGATTTAAACATCTCAACACAAGGATTCATGCATTTTTTATGATCATGCTGCAAATGAGAAAACAAATGACCCATCCCTTTCTTCTCCTTTAACCATGGCAGCATCAGTAGCTCCTAAGAGTTTTATTTGAGGAAGTTCTGCCTGTGTTATCTGGCTGATATTGAAGACTTGGGATTTTGTCACCCAAGTCCCATAAACACAGTGGGGTACAGTTCAGGTAAGAATGGAATGAAGCATAGTTTTGAGAGTGTACACTGATAGGAGCTCACTTTTATAAAATTTTCACATTCACCAAAATATATTTTCTAATAAAAATAATATATTAACACAAAAGTAGCTATGTAGCTGTGCCTTTTATTTCTTTTTCTTACCTGATTGGTCTGGCTAGGACTTTCAGTACTACATTGAATACAAATGGTAAACATAAGCATCCTTATCTTGTGTCAGATCTTAGAGAGAAAACATCCAGCTTGTCCCATTCAGCATGATGGTTCTGTTATATATGGCCTTTATTATATTGAGGTATATTTCTTCTATACCCAATTTGTTGACAGTTTTCATGATTGAAGGGATGATGAATTTTATCAAGTGCTTTTTTTAATCTAATGAGATGATCATATGGTTTTTGTCCTTCATTCCATTAATCTGATGTATCACCTTTATTGATTTGCATATGTTGAACCATCTTTATATTTCTGGGATGAATTCTGCTTGATCTTGGTGAATAATCTTCACGATGTGCTATGGGATTTAGTTTGCTAGTATTTTGTGAAGATTTTTGCATCTATATTCATCAGGGAAACAGTCCTGTAATTTTGTTGTCGTCGTCGTTGTTGTTGTTGTTGTTGTTGTTATGTCCTTGTCTGATTTGATATCTTTTCAAAAACCTGTCTTTGAGCTCATTGATTCTTTTTTCTCGATTCTGCTGTTATTTTTTATTTGGTTCATTACATTTTTCAACTGTGGTCACTGCTGCTTTTTTAGCATTAGAGGGCGCTATAAGCCTGGGTTTGCCACATATCCAAAGTTGCTTTGTTGTTCTGGCCTGGAAGGACTGGAGCGGGGCTTATAGATTGTATTTCATCCCACTGGGTTTGCACGTTTCTGCCTGGGGCCGGAACAGCTCCAGGGGTTCTGTTTACGGTCCTCAGGTTGGGGTCAGGCACTGCAGGGCTGTGCCCAGGGCTGGATCTCTGTAGTGAGCTCAGCACTGGGCTGCAAGGCCACATGTGCCTGCTTTCCTTTGCTTCCCTGAAGCAGTCTCCATGCTATGCTGCTTGTAGTGGGGCATGGATGAGACAAGGAGTCCTGTGGCCACCACAGCTGCTATGATGCTGCATCATGCCCAAAGCCACTGAGGCCAGTGCAGCGCAGGGGTATCTCCAAGTTCCACACGGCTACAGCTTTCTGGCCCCTGAGATTTATTCATGGCTCCAGGCTGCTGCAGAAAGTCAGTGGTGATGTGGGCTGGGACATGAGACTGTTCCACCAGGGCTGCTGGTCTCCACCTGGCACTGTGACAAGTCCAGTGGCTCTGTCCACAGGACCCAGCCCGGGTCAGGGGCCATGGAGTCTTGCCCAGTGTTGGGTTTCACGATGGTGTGACAGCACCGCATTGCCAGGCAAAGCCCTGTGCTCAGTTTCTTTCCTTTGCTTCCCTCCAGTGGGTGGAGTCACTCTTTGCACTGTGCTGCTCAGGGTTTAGGGAGGGATGGTGAGGGCAGTCCCTTGGCCACCAAGGCTCATGCTTAGCTGGGTCGGGCCAAAGCCCATGGAAACTGGGGCCAGCACAACCCCGGAGTGTGTCCCAGGCCCATGCTGATACGCCCTGACTGCTGCTGAGGTTTGCTCGTGGCTTGATGCCACTATCGAAGGCCAGAGGTGGTGCAGGTCAGAACATGAGACTGTCATATTGGGGCTGCAGTTTTCCACCAAGCGCTGGGGTGATTCCAGAGACTTTGTCCATGGGTTTTGGCCTGGGGTCAGTGGCTGTGGGGTTCTCCCTGGCCCTGTGTTTCACTGTGCTGGGCCCAACACTGGGATCCAAGTCAAAGTCCTTCAGTCACATCACTCACCTTCCCTCCTGTGGGTTGTGTTTCTGTGCTGCACTGCCTGGAGTTGGGGAAGCACTGAGGTGAGCAGTGAGACTCTGTCCTTCCTACCTTCTTCAATGCCTCTTTTCTTATTGTGCTAAAAACAGGTGCTCTATGTCTTACCTGGATTCTTTAGCACTTGTAAAGGTGCTTTTGTGCTTGGATAGTTGTTTAATTTCATGTTTCTGTGGGGTAGATGATCACTGGAGGGTCTTATTTTTCCATTTACCTTACCTCTTCCTCTCTTAAAGATTTTTTCCGAACTTTTTTTTCCTAAAAAATCACCCTTCTGATTTTCCCAGTGATTCTTCTGTCTCCATCTTTTAAGGGCTTTCAATATTAAATATTTGGACTCAAATATATTTACACTTTGGAACATAAATCTGTCTCGGGCAAGGGAACAATTAGCATTTCATTGCAGAATAAGGATATTTAACCACACCTGTGACATTCCTTTATAATAAAGTTTATCATGTATTCAGAGTGTGTGCATCTCTGTGGATGTATTTGAAAGGCATATGCCAAGTCAGCCCTGGGAATTTTACTAGACCTCAAAAAGACCTTGAGCTTTTCATAAACTTAGCTGTTTCTTTTTTTATCCCCCAGTGGAAAAGCAAGATTTTCTTTGACCATTGGCTATGGACGTTGTCAGGGATGGTACAGCCTGAATGAGAATGTCTACCATATTTCCCGAAATAAGTATCCCTCAAGGATGATACTGTGGACCTCACTCAGGAAGAATGCGTCCTTCAGGGAAAGCTGCACAGAGATGTGATGCTGGAGAAGCAGTCTTCTGGTTACTTTGGATGAGTCTTTCAACGTTCATTTATTTTATACAAAGTTTTCCAGAATACTTTCTCTATATTCCACCTCCCTGTGTGCCCTCCTTGATTTATATACTTTCATAGTCCTATTTACATGTCCATAATTAAGTGTATTTCACTTACTCACTGACTGTGCAATGAAGAGGAGCACCAGGCCCTGGGAGGGGAGCCTGGTGAAGGAGGCTAAGTGCAGTTTGAGGACTAAGGCTCGGGAATGGGAGGGAGACTGGGAAGCTCGGGACCAGGCTGCAGACCAGTACCTGTCCATGGCCTGTTAGGAAACTGGCCGCACAGCAGGAGGTGAGTGGTTGGAGAGCAAGCATTGCTGCCTGGGCTCTGCCTCCTGTCAGATCAGCAGTGGCATTAGATTCTCATAGAAGCAGCAAACCCTATTGTGAACTGCACATGTGAGGGATCTAGGTTGCACGCTCCTTATGAGACTGTAATGCCTGATCATCTGAGGTGGAACAGTTTTATCCCGAAACCATCTCCGCAACAACACCTGATCCCGTCCATGGAAAAATTGTCTTCCCATTCATGGAACGGGTCCCAGGTGTCAAAAAGGTTGGGGATGGCTGCCTATTTGCACCGTAACCTATTGATACATTCTTTACCAGTCTATTGTGTGATCCCGTTTCTTTATTCATAATTAAATAATAGTTTGGCTCAGGAATTTGGGGAATAACAGAAAATTAGATTTTCAGCAGGGAACACATCAAGGAAGCATAGAATCCAATAAGACACACCCACCTTGCGGTCAGTCCCTCATGTCCCAGATCTTAGCATTTCCTGCTCCGTCTACATGAGTCCTGTCCCTCCAGGGGTCCTGGAAAAGAAGAACCTCTCCAAAACACTCACATCTCTCTGGAGGCACTCACTAGAAAGTTGTAATTGTTTTTGGTAAACGGTAACTGGGAAAGTGTTTTTCAAACTATCTTTAGCTCCCCAAGTGTGTACTGTCATTGTTGCTACAGGTGAAACGATTATTGTGGTTTTGAGGGGAGATGATGTCACAAGATCTCGAACCCATGTCTCAGAACCACCTGCCTCCTCCCACACACTCTGGCTGTCCTGACCATCACTTCAAGCCCACCAGCCCTGCAGCAAAAAAAAATCAAACGAGTAGTTCAGAAGGCATAGTCTGCAAGGAAAGGAAGTGTATTGGGAGGTACAGTAGGTGCTCTTATCTGGAGAAGGTCTTCTTTGGGGCTAGAAACTGAGCCAGTGCCAAAGCCATGCAGGAAGGAGGAAATAATCAGTGAGCCACGGGCTGAACTTGTGGAGAAGGAATGGAGGGCAAGGTCACAAACCAGTCCCTAACTGCTTCTAATTTAATGTAATCCTCACTGTTTGTCATTATTGCTTTTGATGGCCATGAAATCCTTTTTTTCCCAGTTCTCTAGTATAATTTGGAATTAATTTCACAGCTGCTTTATTTTTTTTCTAGAAGAGTTGGGGACATTTCAGGATTAGTAGAGGTGTTTCTACAACACCTTCATGCCTTCGATAATGTGTAAGAGTTCACCAATTGAATTACCTTATTCTGTTCAGAAGTAGTAAACTATAGAGTTTAACCACTCTGGACGTATTATATACTTAATGGAGACCATAGCTGTGTGGTGACTGAAAACATGCATTGTCTAGTCCTTATGGTGAGACTGCTTTCCTTCATGAAGTCAGCAAAGAAGGGTAACTTTTCTGTAGATTTTTGTATTTTTTAAAAAAGGTCAAGATCTTCAGCAATTTTCCAAATTGAATTGTTTGTGATATTCGCTCTGTTTTTAAAATGTTCTAAGGCCATTACCAGGTTCAGTGCTTATCTTAGTACAATTTAAATTGATTCCGTGAATAATTTTTCCTGCCTCCAGTTTCCCTTTTACATAGTGGGCTCATGTTTTAATATGTTAAACAATTCTGACATTGAAATAATTTTATTTTATATTTTTGCATTCACAAATACTAATTTTCTCCATATACGAATGGTAATGTAGTTTCTCCTCTGCAATATTTTATTGCCTACTCATGTTTAATGTCCCCTGGATTACTGCACTGTCATTCCATTGTGCCCTATTTCTTGGTTATGATAAAAAGACTCTTTTAATTCCAGTATGAAATCATTTCTGCATTCCATAAATTTCATTTGGCATCTGTGGAATTAAGGCATCTTCATTGTATTTGGATCTCTGAATCATAAGTGATATTTGCCTGTAAATTAAGCAGTGATATTTAAATAAGAGATTACCACAATCATATTTTATATACAACCATTTTTAAAAACCTGACAAAATCTACAAAAAAAAGAAAATGGAATATATGTGGAGTTTTAGAAAAGACTGACTAGGTCCAAGGTTGAGGCACATAGTGGTTAAGCACATTGTCAGCTCCTGACTCTGCCTCTTACAAGGAAGGAAGTGGCTTTAGATGTTATTTAGCTATTATTTAGCCTTTCTACACCTAAGTTCCCCTCACCTGTAAAAAAATAATAATAATAAAGTGCTTACTTTTAGAATCATTGTAAATGTTCTATGTAAAATATGAATATAGTATACACAGTAAAGATATGTGTGTGTGGTGTGTGGTGTGTAGCTCAGCAATAGAAAATGGAATTTAATAAGAAAGTTATGAGTTGAAAACAATGGTATGTGGACAATATTGAATTTCAGTTGCCAAAATAAAATAGACCTCATGTTTCCATTCAGGATCCTCTAACTCTGAATATGAATAGAAGTATCAGTCACTGGAAAAGAACAAATGTCCTCTAGGGATGTGGCAATAGGAATAATCTTATCTCAGACCATAATTGGATTCCTGATGAATTTATTTTTTCTTTAGCATTGTATTTCTCTTTATTTCACCAAATGCACATTAAGGTCTACAGATCTGATTCTCAAATACCTGGCTGTAGCCACCTCCTTTGTGATACTTTATAAAAGAGTCCCACAGAGAATGCATGCTTTTGGGTTGAAACATTTTCTCAATACTAATTAGGTACAAACTTGTTTTCTATGTTCACGAAGTGGGCAGGGCTGTGTGCATTGGCACCACTTACCTCTTGAATATCTTCCAGGCCATCACAGTCAGCCCCATGTACTCCTGCTGGGCAGACCTGAAACTACAAGCTCCCAAATAGAATGGGTGCTCCAACATCCTGTGCTGGATTGTGATATGCTGGTAACTGCATGTGACTGGCAAGTGGAATGGCGAAAACAACACAAAGAAGGATTTGGATACTGTTCTGCAGTAGTTAATAACTGATATGGTTTGGCTATGTCCCCACTCAGATCTCATCTTGAATTCCTATGTGTCGTGGGAGGAACTTGGTGGGAGGTGATTGAATTATGGCGGCAGGTCTTTTCTGTATTGTTCTCGAGATAGTGGATGAGTCTCATGAGACCTGATGGTTTTAAAAACAGGAGTTTTCCCTGTACAAGCTCTCTCTTTGCCTGCTGCCATCCATGTAAGACCTGACTTGCTCCTGCTTACCTTCCGCCATGATTGCGAGGCCTCCCCAGCCATGTGGAACTGAAAGTTTGTTAAACCTTTTTTTCTTCCCAGTCTTGGGTATGTCCTTATCAGCAATGTGAAAAAAAATGGACTAATACAGTGAAGTGGTATCAGTAGAGTGGGGTACTGCTGAAAAGATACCCAAAAATGTGGAAGCAACTTTGGAACTGGGTGACAGGGAGAGGTTGGAATACTTGAGATGGCTCAAAAGAAGAAAGGAAAATGTGGGAAAGTTTGGAACTTCCTAGAGACTTGTTGAATGGTTTTACCCAAAATGCTGATAGCAATGTGGACAATAAAGTCCAGGCTAAGGTGGTCTCAGATGGAGATGAGGAACTTGCTGGAAACTGGAGCAAAGGTGACTCTCGTTATGTTTTAGCAAAGAGACTGGTGGTATTTTGCCCCTGCCCTAGAGATTTGTGGAACTTTGAACTTGAGAGAGATGATTTAGGGTATCTGGCAGAAGAAATTTCTAAGCAGCAAAGCATTCAAGAGGTGACTTGGGTGCTGTTAAAGGCATTCATTTTTTAAATCAATACCTCCTGAAGTCCTCCTGAGAGCACCAGACATGCATTCGGGCCGCATGGGGCAGAAAAGGAGGGCTCCATCACTCCCTGCTGGCCATCAGGGTGCAGTGCAGGACACTCAGAGCTCAATACTTAGTTGTTTCCCAGTGCCCCCTGCTAGACCTCCTACTGAATCCTGAAATTCTCAATTTCTTGATCTGTCTGCTCCTTTGGCTGAACACGCATCAAATCCATGGGAGCATCACGAAAGGATTCTATCTCAATCATGCCTGTGTGATAGGACCTTCTTCCAGTTTCTTTCAAAAATTGAAAAAAATGTCTGAATGATGCAATCTACACTTCTATCCTCAGACTCTGCTACAGAGCTTCACCCTGCAGGACACAGATGACTACAGGGCTGTTGGGGATGGAATCTTCCTTTCTAAATCTTCTAGGTTTGATCACAGTCACAAATGAGCAGAGCAGATGAAAGTGAAAAATCTTCTGGCTTGTCCCTATTTGGGGAGAGCTCTCCAGAAGTATTTTCAAGAAATTAGTAGCTATTTGAGGGAGTGAAATACAGCTGGTTTGCCTTTGAGAAAGAAAAGTGAAGTGTGCTTTTGTTACCTCTCATTTAACAGTTGCAAAAGGCAAATTAGAAAATAGGAATACTCATGACACTTTCTTATAAATACTGCTAAACAAAATAATCTGCATTCATATTTTTGTACTGGTAAAATATCTGAAAGCAAAATCATGGGAAGATATTTAAGTATATTATACATCATGAATTTCAAAAAAATTAGAGTGAAGATCATGATCCAGGTTTCTTATATCAATAACTGTATGGTTTATATTTTCCTTCCCCTTTTGAAATACTCAGGAAATGTTTGTTGTACACAGAATTTGAATGAAAATTGTCCAGGCCAGGTGTGGTGACTCACGCCTATAATCCCAAAACTTTGGGAGGCCAAGGCAGGCAGATCACCTGAGGTCAGAAGTTCAAGACCAGCCTGACCAGTATGGTGAAACCCCACCTCTACTAAAAATGCAAAAATTAGCTAGGTGTGGGGGTGAGTGCCTGTAGTCCCAGCTACTTGAGAGGCTGAGATAGGAGAATTGCTTGAAACCAGGAGGTGGAGGTTGCAGTGAGCCAAGATTGTGCCACTGCACTCCAGCCTGGGCGACAGAGTGAGACTCCATCTCAAAATAAATAAATAAATAAATAAATAAATAAATAAATAAATAAATAAATAAATATAAAAATTTCCATGCAAACTTTTCTTCAATATATTTTTGTTACAGTTAATGTAAAATTAGTTGTTGTAATAGACAAACTTGAATTTATCAGCAGTTTGATCATCATGTAATATTTATCATTGCTGGCATATACCACCTCAACACAGGCTTTCAAATGTCATGTGACTCTGCTTGTGGATTTTCCTCCAAATATGGATTTAGGGACCCCCGTACCTTCTATTGGTGTATTTCTCATTGCTAACCTGTGTTTTCAAATCTGGCTGTGGTGCTTGGGAAAATTTCATGCAGTTGTATGGCAAAAAATATTTGGGGCTTCACAGAGGATGTTTTCACAGGTCAGGCCTGTACCAGGTAAATGTCGTTTCCACCCACTCAGCTAGGACTCTTGTATGGCCAGACCTCAGAACAAAAAGCCTGGGGAAGGGAGTCTTGAACTATGAGACCAGCGGGAATACAAGATTGGTCTGGTGAATACAACCACTGTTTTTCTTACACTATGTGAAAAAAAATGCTGTTAATATGAGCAGCAGCCAGTTTTCCTGCTTTCATACATTTATGCACGAAAATGTGACTTAAAATCTAATTCCACAGATTAAACCTAGGGAATATATTTGAGGGAAGAGGGCAAAAAGGTCAATCAATAAGGCTCACACCGTTGACCATCTGAAAGGGGATTCCCATTGAATCCCAAAAGCACAGAGTAAAGTTGGAATATTCCCTAGACAAGTGTTGTCAAAAAAAAATGAAAGTACATTACATATTTAGGAATATTTAGATATGAACTGACACTAGTGCCAACACTCAGTCACCACGAGAGGCCCTCAAGTATCCAGGATAGCCTAGTGTTCTTCCCTCAGTATAACCATAATTTAACAAGCTACCCTTTTCACAAAGGGTGGCTATGATTATAAACCGAGTATCAGTAAAGAGTTAACACAGGCAACGATAATACCCCGCTACTGTAACTTAAAAACATGTGTTTTTATGTCCATCAAAATCAAGTAGTGATTGTGCATAAAATTTCATAATATTTAAGGGTTAGGTATCCATCAAACATGTTACAGACCAGGCAGTTACTCCAGAAATACCTTTAAAAGGAGAGAATTTTTGCAAACCACGTAAGATATTTAGTCTGCATTAGGAAATGAAAATGCAAGAAACATTCTGCAACGTGGAATGAACAAATATGATTCCTTAAAATGCATAAAACTCAGCAAGGACAGAAAACCACACTGTCTCCACTGTGCTGTAAACACAGTGGTCAACAAAACCACATTAACATTTTGCCATGCCTTTGTGAGTGACTTTTCTTGGCAGCCTCGGATATAGCCTTTACCTGCAAGACAAGTTGAAAGGGTCTTGTAACATCTTTCTCTTTTGAAAACCAATTTATCAAAATGAAAACCTTTTATTGTTGATTTCACCATAAAGTTAGTAGAATTTCAGAAAAGATACAGGTAATGCATACGTGTCTGAGAAAGAGCTCCTATAAAGCCCAACACCAAATACAGGTCATATCATAGAAGTATTGGTGTCCTGCATTTTGCTCTTGTCATTATACCTGCGTTTATTACTCTAAGGAGATTCTCAGGACCAGCATTGCTTCATGTTGCTTTTCTATATTTTAATTGTTAATAGATATTGTTTGGTTGCCAACCCCTAAATGTGGAGCACGTTATAATCTTAATATGCAAGGTATGAGAATACAGTACTTCTTTCATCATCTGTGATGTATGATTATTCACCCTAATTTTCTTGAGTCTGAGCAGTTTAACAGAGGTATATTTTTATTAGTTCACTATTGTTTAAATTTCTTGTCTTTTCATGCTAAAAGGAAAGTTGATGCTTATCTATGTCTATGTCTGTATATGCATGTATATCTATAGAGGTAGATCCATTTGAACAACCCTCTGTAATTAATTGTGATGAATTATGCCTGTTTTAGAAAGTATTTTGTACATATATTTTTAATAAAAATTTTCACCCCAAATATTTAACCAGTATGACATTGAGTCAGGAATGTGTATCTCACTTTATTTTCTTTTTGTGGATCACCAATTATTTTTGTATTATTCATTAAATAAAGAATCCTCCTCTCACTGAGGTTAAATTTATAATTTTATATATTTTTTTATTATACTTTAAGTTCTACGGTACATGTGCACAATGTCCAGGTTTGTTACATATATATACATGTGCCATGTTGGTGTGCTGCACCCATTAACACGTAATTTACATTAGGGGTATCTCCTAATGCTGTCCCTCCCCACTCCCCCCACCCCAGAACAGGCCCCGGTGTTTGATGTTCCCCTTCCTGTGTCCAAGTGTTCTCATTGTTCAATTCCCACCTATGAGTGAGAATATGCGGTGTTTGGCTTTTTATCCTTGCGATAGTTTGCTGAGAATGATGGTTTCCAGCTTCATCCATGTCCCTACAAAGGACATGAACTCATCCTTTTTATGGCTGCATAGTATTCCATGATGTATATGTGCCACATTTTCTTAATCCAGTCTATCATCATTGGACATTTGGGTTGGTTCCAAGTCTTTGCTATTGTTAATAGTGCTGCAATAAACATATATGTACATGTGTCTTTATAGCAGCATGATTTATAATCCTTTGGGTGTATACCCAGTAATAGGATGGCAGGGTCAAATGGTATTTCTAGTTCTAGATCCCTGAGGAATCACCACACTGTTCACAATGGTTGAACTAGTTTACAGTCCCACCAACAGTGTAAAAGTGTTCCTATTTCTCCACATCCTCTCTAGCACCTGTTGTTTCCTGGCTTTTTAATGATGGCCATTCTAACTGGTGTGAGATGGTATCTCATTGTGATTTTGATTTGCATTTCTCTGATAACCAGTGATGATGAGCATTTTTTCATGTGTCGGTTGGCTGCATAAATGTCTTCTTTTGAGAAGTGTCTGTTCATATCCTTTGCCCACTTGTCGATGGGGTTGTTTCTTTTTTTCTTGTAGATTTGTTTGTAGATTCTGGATATTAGCCCTTTGTCAGATGGAGAGATTGCAAAAATTTTTTCCCATTCTGTAGGTTGCCTGTTCACTCTGATGGTAGTTTCTTTTGCTGTGCAGAAGCTCTTTAGTTTAATTAGATCCCATTTGTCAATTTTGGCTTTTGTTGCCATTGCTTTTGGTGTTTTAGATGTGAAGTCCTTGCCCATGCCTATGTCCTGAATAGTATTGCCTAAGTTTTCTTCTAGAGTTTTTATGGTTTTAGGTCTAACATTTAAGTCTTTAATCCATCTTAAATTAAAGTTGTAAGGAAGGGATATAGTTTCAGCTTTCTACATATGGCTAGCCAGTTTTCCCAGCACCATTTATTAAATAGGGAATCCTTTCCCCATTGCTTCTTTTTGTCAGGTTTGTCAAAGATCAGATAGTTGTAGATGTGTGGTATTATTTCTGAGGGCTCCGTTCTGTTCCATTGGTCTGTATCTCTGTTTTGGTACCAGCACGATGCTGTTTTGGTTATTGTAGCCTTGTAATATAGTTTGAAGTCAAGTAGCGTGATGCCTCCAGCTTTGTTCTTTCGGCTTAGGATTGACTTGGCAATGTGAGCTCTTTTTTGGTTCCATATGAACTTTAAAGTAGTTTTTTCCAATTCTGTGAAGAAAATCATTGGTAGCTTGATGGGGATGGCATTGGATCTATAAATTACCTTGGGCAGTATAGCCATTTTCACGATATTGATTCTTCCTATCCATGAGCATGGACTGTTCTTCCATTTGTTTGTGTCCTCTTTTATTTCGTTGAGCAGTGGTTTGTAGTTCTCCTTGAAGAGGTCCTTCACATCCCTAGTAAGTTGTATTCCTAGGTATTTTATTCTCTTTGAAGCAATTGTGAATGGGAGTTCACTCATGATTTGGCTCTTTGTCTGCTATTGGTGTATAAGAATGCTTGTGATTTTTGCACATTGATTTTGTATCTTGAGACTTTGCTGAAGTTGCCTATCAGCTAAAGTAGATTTTGGGCTGAGACGATGGGGTTTTCTAGATGTACAATCATGTCATCTGCAAACAGGGACAATTTGACTTCCTCTTTTCCTAATCGAATACCCTTTATTTCTTTCTGTTGCCTGATTGTCCTGGCCAGAAATTCCAACACTATGTTGAATAGGAGTGGTGACAGAGGGCATCCCTGTCTTGTTCCAGTTTTCAAAGGGAATGCTTCCAGTTTTTGCCCATTCACTATGATATTGGCAGTGGGTTTGTCATAAATAGCTCTTATTATTTTGAGATATGTCCCATCAATACCTAATTTATTGAGAGTTTTTAGCATGCACGGCTGTTTAATTTTGTCAAAGCCCTTTTCTACATCTATTGAGATAATTTTGTGGCTTTTGTCTTTGGTTCTGTTTATATGCTGGATTATGTTTATTGATTTGCATATGTTGAACCAGCTTGCATCCCAGGGATGAAGCCCACTTGATCATGGTGGATAAGCTTTTTGATGTGCTTCTGGATTCGGTTTGCCAGTATTTTACTGAAGATTTTTGCATCGATGTTCATCAGGGATATTGGTCTAAAATTCTCCTTTTTTTGTTGTGTCTCTGCCAGGCTTTGGTATCAGGATGATGCTGGCCTCATAAAATGAGTTAGGGAGGATTCCCTCTTTTTCTATTGATTGGAATAGTTTCAGAAGGAATGGTACCAGCTCCTCCTTGTACCTCTGGTAGAATTCGGCTGTGAATCCGTCTGGTCCTGCACTCCTTTTGGTTGGTAAGCTATTAATTATTGCCTCAATTTCAGAGCCGTTATTGGTCTATTCAGAGATTCAACTTCCTCCTGATTTAGTCTTGGGAGGGTGTATGTGTCCAGGAATTTATCCGTTTCTTCTAGATTTTCTAGTTTATTTGCATAGAGGTGTTTATAATATTCTCTGATGGTAGTTTGTATTTCTGTGGGATCAGTGCTGATATCTGTTTTATCATTTTTTATTGCGTCTGTTTGATTCTTCTCTCTTTTCTTCTTTATTAGTCTTGCTAGCGGTCTATCAATTTTGTTGATCTTTTAAAAAAAAAACCAGCTCCTGGATTCCTAGATTTTTTGAAGGGTTTTTTGTGTCTCTATCTCCTTCAGTTCTGCTCTGATCTTAGTTATTTCTTGCCTTCTGCTAGCTTTTGCATGTGTTTGCTCTTGCTTCTCTAGTTCTTTTAATTGTGATGTTAGGGTGTTAATTTTAGATCTTTGCTGCTTTCTCTTGTGGGCATTTAGTGCTATAAATTTCCCTCTACACACTGCTTTAAATGTGTCCCAGAGATTCTGGTATGTTGTATCTTTGTTCTCGTTGGTTTCAAAGAACATCTTTATTTCTGCCTTCATTTCATTATGTACCCAGTAGTCATTCAGGAGCAGGTTGTTCAGTTTCCATGTAGTTGTGTGGTTTTGAGTGAGTTTCTTAATCCTGAGTTCTAGTTTGATTGCATTTTGGTCTGAGAGACAGTTTGTTATAATTTCTGTTCTTTTACATTTGCTGAGGAGTGCTTTACTTCCAACTATGTGGTCACTTTTGGAATAAGTGCAATGTAGTGCTGAGAAGAATGTATATTCTGTTGATTTGGGGTGATGAGTTCTATAGATGTCTTTTAGGTCCGCTTGGTGCAGAGCTGAGTTCAATTCCTGGATATCCTTGTTAACTTTCTGTCTCGTTGATCTGTCTGATGTTGACAGTGGGTTGTTAAAGTCTCCCATTATTATTGTGTGGGAGTCTAAATCTCTTTTTAGGTCTCTAAGGACTTGCTTTATGAATCTGGGTGCTGTATTGGATGCATATATATTTAGGATAGTTAGCTATTCTTGTTGAATTGATCCCTTTACCATTATGTAATGGCCTTCTTTGTCTCTTTTAATCTTTGTTGGTTTAAAGTCTGTTTTATGAGAGACTAGGATTGCAATCCCTGCCTTTTTTTGTTTTCTGTTTGCTTGGTAGATCTTCCTCCATCCCTTTATTTTGAGCCTATGTGTGTCTCTGCATGTGAGATGGGTCTCCTGAATACCGCACACTGATGGGTCTTGACTCTTTATCCAGTTTGCCAGTCTGTGTCTTTTAATTGGAGCATTTAGCCCATTTACATTTAAGGTTAATATTGTTATGTGTGAATTTGATCCTGTCATTATGATGTTAGCTGGTTATTTTGCTCGTTAGTTGATGCGGTTTCTTTCTAGCATTGATGGTCTTTACAATTTGTCATATTTTTGCAGTGGCTGGTACCAGTTGTTCCTTTCCATGTTTAGCGCTTCCTTCAGGAGCTCTTGTAGGGCTGGCCTGGTGGTGGCAAAATCTCTCAGCATTTGTCTGTAAAGTATTTTATTTCTCCTTCAGTCATGAAGCTTAGTTTGGCTGGATATGAAATTCTGGGTTGAAAATTCTTTTCTTTAAGAATGCTGAATATTGGCCCCCACTCTCTTCTGGCTTGTAGAGTTTCTGCCAAGAGATCAGCTGTTAGTCTGATGGGCTTCCCTTTGTGGGTAACTGGACCTTTCTCTCTGGCTGCCCTTAACATTTTTTCCTTCATTTCAACTTTGGTGAATCTGACAATTATGTGTCTTGGAATTGCTCTTCTCGAGGAGTATCTTTGTGGCGTTCTCTGTGTTTCCTGAATTTGAATGTTGGCCTGCCTTCCTCGGTTGGGAAAGTTCTCCTGGATAATATTCTGCAGAGTGTTTTCTAACTTGGTTCCATTCTCCCCTTCACTTTCAGGTACACCAATCAGACATAGATTTGGTCTTTTCACATTTGGTCTTTTCTTGGAGGCTTTGTTCATTTCTTTTTATTCTTTTTTCTCTAAACTTCTCTTCTTGCTTCACTTCATTCATTTGATCTTCAATCACTGATACCCTTTCTTCCAGCTGATCAAATTGGCTACTGAAGGTTGTGCATTCATCATGTCATTCTCATGCCATGGTTTTCAGCTCCATCAGGTCATTTAAGGCCTTCTCTACTTTGGTTATTCTAGTTAGCCATTTGTCTAATCTTTTTTCAAGGTTTTTAGCTTCTTTGTGATGGGTTCATACTTCCTCCTTTAGCTCGGAGAAGTTTGATCGTCTGAAGCCTTCTCTCAACTCATCAAAGTCATTCTCTGCCCAGCTTTGTTCCATTGCTGGTGAGGAGCTGCGTTCTTTTGGAGGAGGAGAGGTGCTCTGATTTTTAATATTTTCAGTTTTGCTGCTCTGTTTTTTCCCCATCTTTGTGGTTTTTATCTACCTTTGGTCTTTGATGATGGTGACATACAGACGGAGTTTTGGTGTGGATGTCCTTTCTGTTTGTTAGTTTTCCTTCTAACAGGCAGGACCCTCAGCTGCAGGTCTGTTGGAGTTTGCTGGAGGTCCACTCCAGATCCTGTTTGCCTGGGTATCAGCACAGAGGCTACAGAACAGCGAATATTGCTGAACAGCAAATGTTGCTGTCTGATTGTTCCTCTGGAAGTTTCGTCTCAGAGGGGTACCCAGCCATGTGAGGTGTCAGTCTGCCCCTACTGGGGGGTGCCTCCCAGTTAGGCTACTCGAGGGTCAGGGACCCACTTGAGGAGGCAGTCTGTCTGTTCTCAGATCTCAAACTCCATGCTGGGAGAACCACTGTTCTCTTCAAAGCCTCAGACAGGGACATTTAAGTCTGCAGAGGTTTCTGCTGCCTTTTGTTGGGCTATGCCCTGCCCCCAGAGGTGGAGTCTACAGAGGCAGGCAGGCCTCCTTGAGCTGCGGTGGGCTCCACCCAGTTCAAGCTTCCCTGCTGCTTTCTTTACCTACTCAAGGCTCAGCAATGGCAGGCACCCCTCCCTGAGCCTCGCTGCCACCTTGCAGTTTCGATCTCAAACTGCTGTGCTAGTAATGAGCGAGGCCCTGTGGACTTGGGACCCTCTGAGCCAGGCGTAGGCTGTAATCTCCTGGTGTGGTGTTTGCTATGATCATTGGAAAAGCGTAGTATTTGGGTGGGAGTGACCCGGTTTTCTCGGTTCCGTCTGTCACAGCTTTGCTTGGCTAGGAAAGGGAATTCCCTGACCCCTTGCACTTCCCGGGTGAGGCAATGCCTTGCCCTGCTTCGGCTCACGCTCAGTGTGCTGCACCCACTGTTCTGCACCCACTGTCTGACAAGCCCCAGTGAGATGAACCCGGTACCTCAGTTGCAAATGCAGAAATTGCCCGTCTTCTGCGTCTCTCACTCTGGGAGCTGTAGACTGGAGTTCTTCCTATTCGGCCATCTTGGAACCGCCCTATAATTCTTTATAGAGTCTATTTCCCTATGCACTTGGATATAGCTTCTGGCACTGAACTGTGTTGTATTTTGAGTTAACAATTATTTTTACCATCAGATATTATATCCAATCTCTGCTTAGTTCATAATTATATCCAATTTCTGTTTAGTCCATGATGAAAACACCCCATTTTTATTGTTTTGTTTCCAGCTTTTTTCTTTTCTATTGAAGTGTCCAACATGGATTCCAGCTTACAAATATTTTAAATTATTCAGTCTTATGTTTTGTCTTTTAAAGTTTTATATGGAGTCACTTTAGCATCATTATAACTTTTGTCTTTTATCATTTCTTTGTGTGTGGTGACTGTTTTTCTAAAATTTGAATTGAATGTTGACCTACTTTTCCAAATACTCCCCTTTCTGTAAAAAATATGTATTTATTAGGCAAGTATCTCTCTAGGGAAATTTTTTACTAGATTGTAGAACGTTTAAAATGTAACATAGTGATTTCTTATATTTAAATGTTTTTGAGTTTCCAATGCCACTATCTTTTTGCTACAAATTTTATTTGGTAATTAATTTGGCTTTAAAGACAATTTTAATATAACTTCTTATTTTATTGAAACAAAGCCAGAAAACACAGCATTTAGCATATTGCTCATTATTTTCATTTGTGTGTGTGTATGTGTATGTGTAGTCTTCCTTTATTGGTTACACATTTGCTATTTATGATTTAGTTTAAAATTTTATGAATTTTCAAATTGTTGTGTGCAGAGATCTCTATTTAAAGAAAGGTGACAATTTGTCTTTATGGTGGAGGCTGCAGTGCAGAAAAACTTGTAAGTTATGCATACTGTATAGCCAAAAGCACAGAAAGAAATTTTGTCTGAAAATCTGGAAGGATTTATATGTCTCCATGGGGTGGGGTGGGGGGAAACCTCTATCAAATACAAAGAAGTCCAAACTTCCACCCAGCAAATTACTGTTTCCTTCACTCTCTAAAAGTCCAAAAGTTTATGTCTCTAAATACTCTTTCCACAGAGGAGGCACATACACATTTTCCTCATGTCTGAGTAGATACAGAATCCAACCTCTCTCAAAATACTAAAACAATCATCAGACAAATGCAAGCAGAAATGCACAGATACTTCCAGTTTGTCAACTTAACTAATTTATCTGTGTAGTAGGAGCGGGTCTCATCTGTGCCTGGATAATTATTTAATAAGGCAGAATAGAACTGCCAAATGTGTTTGGAAGCCACTGGGAGAACCGTGAGTTTGTGTTTAGACAAGGGTCAATATCTCAGTCCTGTGCTGTGACAGATGCAGCCATCGAAGAGTCAGGTATTTAGGGTCATTCATGACTGGGGTCTTGATTCGTAAATCAACTGAAAGCTCAACAGGACTTGAGAATATTTCCCTTAGTATAAATTTAAAGTTGTAAGTGTGAATTAAACCAGAAAAATTGAAAAAGGCATTGGCTGATGTTTGGGAAGGGAAGTCAATGTGCCAAAGGTTCCTGTGGGGTAGGAGAACCTGGGCATGGGGAGGAATTGTGTGAGAAACTGGAAGGAGAGAAAGCACAGTGAAAAGGGGTACTAGTCAGGTAAAATCTGGCTCAGGTGCATCCTCTCAAGATGAAAATGTTTGGGAATTTGAGTTTGTGAGATAGGCTGAGCTAAGTTTAAATTCAAACTTTTATGACAAATAAATTTGTCATATCACTAAGCTTTTTGAAGCTCAGATCACAGCATTTGCTGAATGGATAAAAAAATCATAAAGGGCAGGGTTACTGTTAGGATTAAATAAGTGAAAATATGTCACCATAAGCTCAGAGTCATGTTTAATACATCTTTATTTGACTCCTAATTGTAGACTTCAGGTTCCAAAGGGTGAGTTAATCTTACTTCTATTCTTAACATATTATATACCTGTCAATACATTTAATTATTAACCATGTTTTAGGTGGGGACTGTATAGATTAAAATCACTTCACATATATAAATCATGAAGTGTGTAATGTTGAGTAACACAGGGTAAAAATTTCCAGCTGCTACTCCGCTAAAATATCAGATGGACCAACTAGTTTTTCCCCAACCCCTTCACTGTATATTTTGTCTTTGGGCCTTAAGGGAGTTGTGGGACATAACACAATTATGGGAATTGTGGGAGTCTGTGACTGTGTGTTGTCAGTGTTTTATGTCTTCAGTGGGTGTTTGTCTCTGTGGGGAATGTGTGTAAAACAAGTATTTTTTAGACTTTAGCATGAGCACCACCATTGTTGTCCTGTTACTAGTTCAATACTCAACACCTCTGAAGAAATATCGAGTCCAGAAAGACACAGGCCCCACCCAGGTACACAGAGCTCCACTCAGTTCTGTCCTTCCTATTATGTAAATATGAATGGGCATCCAAGGGCCACTTGATATTTGAGAACTTCCTCTAGTGTAACAGATGGAGAAGAAATGATTATAGAAGACAAAGCATCTATTAAGAATATATATGTATATATACACGTTTGTGCATACATGTATTGTTATGTGTGTGTATATATGTGAATGTGAGTATATGCATGTGTATTAACTGTCAGTGATAAAGGTAGACACTAAAGTGGTAAGTACAGATTTTAATCAATAGTATACTACTGTAATAGGGAAAAGGGCCTGTCATAAAGTGAATTCAACTTTGATTTGTGCAATAGTGACTAGGTGTTTTAAAGGGAGAAAATGACAGTAAGCAAGGGAATAAGTGGGGATTCAGTAGAGTCAGGGAAGTGAAAACTTACAAAGGGTTGGTAAGTGAAAGTGAGAGTAGGCAGCTGTGCCTGCTAGCTGGCCATTATGGAAGTTAGAATTCTGTTCTCCCACAGAGACTGAAAGACAGAGGCCTTTTGCTTCCTCATGATTTCATGTCAAAGGAATGATTTTCAGAGACTTGAGAAAGATACTCCTGATGTGTAGGAGACACATGTACATCTCAAAAAAGGGACAAGAAGGTCTCACAATTGTTTATCTTTTTTCGATAAACTCTGTAAGAAAGGGAATTTGAGGCCTATAGTCAGTTGTTGCCAAGACAAAAACAAATGAATTCATTTGGCAGTCTTGAGCTTTCTGAGGCAAGCATTATAGAAACTACAAACCAACTAGCTAATGACTTCACGATATGATCAAAACTTCACATATCAATATTAACCTGAATGCAAATGGTCTAAACACCGCACCTAAAAGTCACAGAGTGGCAATTTGGGTAAAAAACAAGACCCATCTGTCTGTTGTCTTCAAGAGACCCATCTCATAACAGCACTCATAAGCTCCAAGTAAGGGGTTGGAGAAAGATCTACCATGTAAATGGAAAAATAAAGCAGAAGTCACTATTCTTATATCTGATCAAACAGACATTAAACCAACAACAGTAAAAAAGAACAAAGAGGCCGGATGCAGTGGCTCACACCTGTAATCCCAGCACTTTGGGAGGCTGAGGTGGGCGAATCACGAGGTCAGGATTTTGAGACCATCCTGCCTAACATGGTGAAACCCCGTCTCTATGAAAAATACAAAAGTTAGCCAGGCATGGTGGGGGGTACCTATAGTCCCAGCTACTTGGGAGGCTGAGGCAGGAGAATGGCATGAACCTGGGAGGTGGAGCTTGCAGTGAGCCGAGATCACGCCACTGCACTCCAGCCTGGGTGACAGAGTGAGACTCCGTCTCTTAAAAAAAAAAAAAAAAAAAAAAACAAAACAAAGAAGGGGCATTATGTAACAAAGTGTTCTATTCAACAAGAAGAAAAAACTATCCTAAATTTATTCACACCCAACATTGGAGCACCCAGATTCAATAAAGCAAGCACTTCTAGGACCTATGAAAGGACATTACCACACAATAATAGTGGGGGCCTTAAAACCCCACTATCAGCATTAGACACAAATTATGGACTTAAACTCAATTCTAACAAATTCTGGACTTAAATTCTAACAAAATTCTCAATTTTAACAAATTCCGGACTTAAATTCTAACAAAAACAAATTCTTCAATTCTAACCAATTCTGGACTTAAACTCAATTCTAAGAAAACTAACACAAATTCTTGACTTAAACTCAACACTTGACCAATTGGACCTAACAGACATCTACAGAACATTCCATTCATCAACTCTAGATTATGCATTCTTCTTATCTACATACAGAACATATGCCAATATTGATTACACGCTTGGCCATAAAGCAAGTCTCAATAAATTTTAAAAAATCAAAATCTTATTAACCATATTCTTGGACCACAGTGCAATAAAAATACAAATCAATACCAAAGATCCTCAAAAACTATTATGAACAGTTCATGCACACAAAGTAGAAAATCTATAGGAAATGGGTAAATTTCTGGAAACACAATCTCCCAAGATTGAGTAAGAAAAAAATTGAAACTCTGAACAGACCAGTGTCAAGTTCTGAAATTGAATCAGTAATTAAAAATCTACAGACCCCAAAAAGCCCCAGACCAGATGGATTCACAGTCAAATTCCACCAGATGTAACAAGAAGAGCTGGTACCAATTATACTGAAACTCTCCCAAAAAATTAAGGAGGGACTCCTCCTGAACTCATTCTACAAAGTTAGCATCACCCTGATACCAAAACCTGGCAAAGACACCATGAAAAAAAGAATACAGGCGAATATCCCTGATGAATATAATGCAAAAGTCCTCAACAAAATACCAGCAAACCATATCCAACAGCATGTCAAAAAGTTAATTTATCATGATCAGGTAGGCTTCATTCATGGGATGCCAGGTTGGTTCAATATATGCAAATCAACAGATGTGATTTAGCACATATACAGACCTAAAAACACCACGTGATAATCTCAACAGATGTGGAAAAAGCTTTTGATAAAATCCAACACTACTTCATGATATAAACACTTAAGAAACTAGGCACTGAAGGAACGTACCTCAAAATAATGAGAGCTATCTATGACAAACCCACAGCTAACATTATACTGAATGGGCAAAAGTTGGAAACAGTCTTCATGAGAACTGGAACAAGACAAGGATGTCTACTCTCACCACTCCTATTCAACATAGTACTGGGAATCCTAGCCAGACCAATCAGGCAAGAGAAAGAAATAAAAGGCATCCAAATAGGAAAATAAGTCAGACTATCTCTCTTTGCGAATGTTATGATTACACAAAATGAAAGCCCTAAAAACTCTGCCTGGGACTGATAAAAGACTTCAATAAAGTATCAGGATATAGAATCAATGTAAAAAATTAGTAATATTTCTATATGCAAATAACATTCAAGCTAAGATCCAAATCAGGAATGCAATCCCATTTACAACAGCCACACAAAAAATACCTAGCAAAATAAGCAGTGGGGTAAAAGATCTTTATGAGGAGAACTACAAACATTGCTGAAAGAAATCAGAGATGAAACAAACAAATGGAAAAACATTTCATGCCCCTGGATTTGAAGAATCAATATCGTAAAAATGGTCAGACCACCCAAAGCAATCTATAGATTCAAAGTATTCCTTTCAGACTACTAATGGTATTTTTCACAAAACTAGGAAAAACTTCTAAAATTCACATGGAACCAAAAAAGAAGTCAAATGACCAAAGCAATCCTAAGTAAAAAGAACAAAGCCAAAGGCATCATGTTACCCTACAAACTGTACTACCAGGCTACAGTATCCAAAAACAGACACGTGGTACTGATACAAAAACAGACACATAGACCACTGGAACAGAATAGAGAACCCAGAAACAAAGCTGCACACCTGTACCTATCTGGTCTTTGACAAAGTTGACAAAAGCAAGCAATGGGAAAAGGATTCCCTATTCAATAAATGGCACTGACACAGCTGGCTAGCCATATGCGGAAGAAGAAAACTGGAACCCTTCTTTTCACCATATTCAAAAATTAAGACGGATTAAAGATTTAAATGTAAGATCTCAAACTATAAGAATCCTAGAAGAAAACCTAGGAAACACCCATTCTGGACATTGGCCTTGGGAAAAATTTTATGACCAAGTCCCCAGAAGCAATTGCAACAAAAATAAAAATTGACAACTGGGGCCTAGTTAAACTAAAGAGCTCCTGCACAGCAAAAGAAACTATCAGCAGAGCAATCAGACAACCTGAAGAATGGGAGAAAATATTCGCTAACTATGCATCTGACAAAGGCCTAATACCCAGAATCTATAAGGAACCTAAACAAATGAGGAAGCAGAAAACAACCCATTGCCATTAAAAAATGGGCACAAGACATGACAGACACTTTTCAAAAGAAGACATACAAGCAGCCAACAAACATGTGAAAAAATGCTCCACATCACTAATCAGAGAAATGCAAATCAAAACCACAATGAGAAACCATCTCAAACCAGTCAGAATGGCTATTACCAAAAGTCAAAAAAAAAAAAAAAAAAAAAGATGCTGGTAAGGCAGTGGAGAAAAAGGAATGTTTATACATTGTTGGTGGGAGTGTAAATTAGTTCATCTACTGTGAAAATCAGTTTGGAGATTTCTAAAAGAATCTGTAACAGAAGTATATTTTCACCCAACAATCCCATTACTGGGCTTATATCCCAAAGAAAACAAATTGTTCTACCAAAAAGACACATGCACTTGCATGTTCATTGCAGCAGTATTCACAATAACAAAGACATAGAATCAACCTCAGTGCTCATCAGTGGTGGACTGGATAAAGAAAATGTGATACATAAGCACCATGCAATACTACACACCACAGAAAAGAACAAAATCATGTCCTCTGCAGCAGCACGGATGCAGCTGGAGGCCATTATCCTAAGTGAGTTAATGCAAGAACAGAAAACCAAATGCCACATTTTCTCACTTATAAGTGAGAGCTAAACATTGGGTACTCATGGAAATAAAGAAGGCAGCAGTAGAAACCAATGACTACTAGAAGTGGGAGGCAGGCAGCAAGGGTTGAAAAACTAACTATTGGATACTGTGCTCAGTACCTGGATGATGAGATCATTCATACACCAAACCTCAGTGTCATAAAGTATACCCAGGTAACACACCTGCATATGTACCCCCTGACTCTAAACTTTGAAAAAGAAAAGAAAAAGATGTTACCACAAAAAAGATAAATCTCTCCCTGAACATTCTTGTACTAAGAGAAAACCATCTCCATATAGTTTATCAATTTTGTTTTTTTAAAAATATTTGTTATTATATTCCAATATAAATATTAAATAATTTAACTTTCCAAGCATACCCTTCCACTTTATCCCAAAATACATCTATTAACTTTTAAAATATGAATATATACTGAGGTCAAAAAATGATGCTCTAACTTGTGATTTATAACGGTTGGGAATATAACTCTAAAAAAATTGATAAAGTCTTGACTGAAAACTGCTTGTATTTTTAAAGTGTAACAATAACTATTTAGAGAATAAAACAGGAATTGTTCAATTATTAATTTATAAATATTTACAGAGCATTGTACTGAGAAATGTAGTTTGATGATGCTTCAATTTGAGTAAAAGATTAGGCTCTCAAGTACAGCATTTCTTTCACTGCTAATGAGAAAGAATCCAAACTTTCTGTGAAAGGAAAGTCCCACATTTCTTGACATGTTGCAGGATCTCCTATATTCTTTAGATTTGAAGTTTACCGTGAAGAAGCTGACTGCTATGTCCAGCATGTGAAGGTGGAGGAATTCCAGCCCAGTGAGGAGCTCCCCTGAACCAACTGGCCTCAGTGACCCTCAGAAGGAGTCAAGGTGGGTATATGCAGCCTGGCAGCCCATGAGGCCCAGGTGGAGGGGAGGGAGCAGCACGGCTTTAAGACCCAGGTCCACTCCTGAGAAGAGAGCAGCAGGATTTGGTGCTTCTTCTCCAAGCAGGTTTAGAAAAGCCCCTTGCGATGGGCTCCACCCAGTAACCATGGGTCCAGCTGCCACAACAAACCCCAAGGGACACCCCAACATTCTACCTGGAACCCTACTAGTAGCTGGCATTCTGGATTGGTCAATTTTATGGTCACTGACAGGGGAAACTTGTGAATGAAATATACTTATCTCATGACCTCTTCTACAGACTCCACCATTTTTGGCATCTCCTCCTTTGCCTCTTATTGCTTGGAGAGTTTGGATCTCTCAATTCTCGAAACAGGGAATTGAATTCCTCCATCAGCATCCAGTTGGTGCTCCTCAATTTTTTTTAAGTATCATAAGTCTGGGTATATTTAAAGACTCTATCTACCCTGACATTCCCTAAAGATAATTCAATCTCTGCAAACTCCTTACTGGTAGCACTAAGCTTGTTAGTGAGTCGGCATTTCTTTTCAATCTGTGAATTTAGTGTTTCCACAGTTGTTTCCACACTTTACACAAAGTTGACCCCTAACAGACTGAACAAGCCTCAATAAAACCATGAGACCCACCAATAACCCGATGAGAGGCAAACACACCAGTGTCTCCACCTGGAGTTTGTGGGCAGTGAGTTGTGGACTGAGATCGTGTGGCAGGAGCTCCACCACCACCTTGCCCAGCTTCTGAAGGGTCAGCCCAGGGCCCAGGTCCACAGAGGATCTCAGACTCTCCATGGCACTGCAGCCACCACAGAGCTCTGCCCAGTAACCATGGGTCCGGCTGCCACAACAAACCCCAAGGAACACCCCAACATTCTGCCTCGAACTCTACTAGTAGCTAGCATTCTGGATTGGTCAATTTTATGGTCACTGGCAGAGGAAATTTGTGAATGAAATATACTTATCTCCATTACAATTTGATGATCATTCTCCTTTCCATCTTATTGTTTTATCTTAACACAAAATTAAACTATAGTGAAATGTGTAGATGTTATCTGTCAGTGACTTCACAGATTTTTATAACTTTATATTCCTTACAGTATCCAACAGCCCTATTAATATATGGATCATGTCAGCACAGAAAATCCCCTCTGACATTTCAGACAAGCCTACCCACCCTACCATACACAGCCCTGTTTTGATTTTTATTTTATACATCATTTTTGACAGTTCTTCAACTTCATAAAAATTACAAAAATCACATTGTACACCTTCATGTGTGTCTCTTTTACTTGAAAGTGACTATTCCACAGATTTTCAATCAGTGGGTGTTTGTACATGCTAGGCAGGCTGTGGAAGGAAGTCAAATGGTCTACAAATGAGTTCTTTTGAAAGTCTCAGATTACACATCCAGGTCTTACAGTCCTCCAGCTCAGAAGATTGTTTTCTTTACAATGTAATGGGGAAACATTCTTCTTAGTATGTTTATTTTTTATTTGGTGACTTAAAAAATTGATTTTTTGTAAAACAAGAGAGGCTTAAATGACATTAGGTCCCCTACTCCATTCTCTATATAAACTGACTTTCATTTACTTGCTGTATCAGTTCTCAAGACACATATTATTATATTATCTAGTCACTTTAGACTAAAACTTTACTAATTTATATTCAAACTCCTATACATTAGGGATGGGATAAATTTTAACTATAAATTTTTATTCAACATATTTAATTTTTTCTTTTACATTCTTAAAATACTGATACTTATTTGAAAAGTGCCTTCTAGTAGTATAGGTAATTAAAAATACATGTAAATACATAAATTAGTTTCAAATTTTTCAGTAAAACCTTGTTGTTTTAATGGAAAGAAAATATGTCTTAGAAGTAAAGTTTAATCTTACATTCCTACAAAGTATATAACAGTGTTTTCCAAAGTTCTCCTTGACAGAGAGAGAGAGAGAAAGAGAAAGCAAGCAAAGAGTAAATTGGAATTCATCAAAATTAAAAACCTAAGCTTTGTGAAAGTCCCCTTTAAAGGGATAAAATAACATACTACAGACGTAAGGAAGTATTGGCCAGCTGCATATCTGACAAAGGGTAGTATCCAGAACATGTGAAAAACACTCCGAATGCCACAGTGGGGAAAAACTCAATTACATTAGATAACAGATGTGAAGCAACATTTCCCTGAGGAAGAGATGGAGATGGCAAGTATCCACATGAAAATATGTTAGCTATTTCTCGGAGATGCAAATTGAAATCATACTGCAATATTATGGCAAATTTACCAGAATGCTCTAAACAAAATACGGAAAATGTACCAAATACTGGTGAGCATGTGGAGAAACTGGATCACTCATATTGCTGGTGGTAATTTATTTAAAATGATATAGCCACTATGGGAAAAAAGTGTGGCAGCTTTTTTTTTTTTTAATATGGCAGTGAATTTCCTGTAATCAAAAAAAACATGACAAATTCATTAAATATCAAAAGTTACATTTTACTAAAAACAATCTGTCTTTTTAAATGTTGAATCATACACTGTATATAATACATGCTTCTTTCCCTCTTGGACTTCACTATCCATTTGAGTCCTTCAGCTAGCATCAAGCACTTAGCCTCTGCTGTCTCTGACTTGGAGTAATCTCAAAGGTATTCACAGTCTCCTCCCAGTCAGGATACCTCACAGCTAGAATTCCTCGATTCCTAACTTGGGTGTTTTGGTGAATTTCCTCACTTTCTTCATTAATATTAACAGGCTCTATTATTTGCAGTCGGTCTTGGTCAAGTCTTACTCTTGCAAAACCATCCTGTATAATGAAGGAAACATGAAAGATGTTTCCCACTGTTTGGGGGAAGGATTGTGGATCAACCACAAAGGCAAAGAAGGATGGTGGGTAGCATCTCGAATATACACCTGCAACAATCCCAAGATTCTTTCTACTTCTTTCTTTGTTGTTTATGAGATTCTTCCCTTCTTTTTAACTGGGCAGGCATTATCGTCTCCTCTTGTATCATAGGAAGTTTTCTTGGACTAACGATTTGGGGCTTTGGCACAAGGAACTCTCCTTGTGTTAAATCCAACAGAGAGTGGAGTGTATGGGCTTGATTAAAGGTGTTTTCTGCTCTTTTGCCTGATATTTTCCAGGAGTCATAGACTATGAATTCAAAATCAAAGCTAGCTTCATCACGGATGAGTTCTTCAGCTTCTGGCAGATTTACACCCATACGTGTCAGTAAAGTTTCAACACAACATGTCAAACAAGTTCAGTTCTGAGCACAGCTGCTTTGCTTTCCCTTTGCCCAAATCTGAAGCCAAAACAAGAATCTGGGCATCTAGCACTGCTTATCTTGCTCAGGACACTCTCTTAGACAGAGTGAGAGCCTCTTCAGCACCTCAGTGCTCACAACCTGCATGCAGCAGGTGTCCCGATGGGTTGATTGGACTCAATAGTGATGCCCCTGCCTCACTGTGAGCCTCTGCTCACACTCAGCTCTGCCTCCAGCATTGTCCACATGCCTCAGCCCATTGTGGTCACACACACAGTTCACCAGGGAGTTACTTCTCCACCAAGGCCATGGGATTGATGAAAAAGCCAGTCTTTCACATTCCTTCTCGGCAAAAACATTACTAGCAGAGAATGAAATAAATTAGTTTAAATGTGGGGAAAGAGACTATTTGCTGATTCATTCCTGGCCTGCCACACATCTAACAGAGTGTGAACACACGTAACTGGCATGCCACCAACATTCTGGCCCATAGTACTGCAGTCAGATACCAAAGTGAGGAAGAAATTATGGTCCTGTGTTGGGGGTGAACCCAGTAAATCACTGTAGTTAAGAATCTACATGTTCAACTCAGAGAAGATAAGCTTATAGAAAATATTTGACAAGCTCTCGGAATCTCTACCAAGGCTGATGGGTGAAGATTTTTTCCTGCTAAAGCAATCTGTAAAGGCTGGGAGAGGGGACTGCATCTTCAAATATACAGATACCACCACAAGCTACAACAAACATCAAGAATCAGGGGAAGATGACCCAATCAAAAAGAATGAAATGAATCTTTAGTAACTGATTCTTTAAAAATGGAGTTAATGAATTACCTTACCAAAAACAATTTTTAAAAATCTTAAAGAAGCTCAGTGAGTTACAAAGAACATAGATAAACAACTAAAAAATTCAGAGAAATGATATTTTTTAAAAAAGAAATTGTAAAATAGAAATAAACTAAAATTATAGAGCTAAAATATAATAACTGAAATAAAAAAATTCAAGAGAGGGGTTAAACAGCAGACATGATCAAGCAGATCCTCAAGTTTTATTCTGGCTTTAAGCTAATAAATTTTCTGAACTGGAGAAGAAATTATTTAGCTTTTTGGAAATTTTATCATTTAATATTAATAAGTTTTTTTAAAATACACTCTTGTTTTCTAAAAGATAATTTATAATCAACAACTTACAGCTTCTTTTAAGTGAAAAGTTGCCCTTTTGCTGTAATGGCGTTAACTTTCAGACATACTCCAAAATGCAGCTTGAGGCATTCAAGTGGAGCTCACATAGGAAAGCACAAAACAGTGGTGCTCAACTGAAGCCTGTGCAAACAGCAAAACCAAAACATTCTATAAATGCACAAAGATGAACATGGCATGTCAGAGACATTTAGGGAGCTTTGGGATCCTTCATATAGAAATTGATAGTCTGAAAAGAGCTAAGGAGAAACCAGTCTTACAAATCACTATGTTAAAAATAAACATATGAAAGTAACGTAGCCCATTCCTTTATTCTTTCTCTTAAATATTATATTGTGATTTTAAAGAATATAATGAGCCAACTGGACTTTCGTTAGCAGCTACCTTCTGTAGATCTATCATCCCACAATTTCTCTCTCCCAAATAAGAGGACTGTGTAATATATTGAATAATTTTAAAGTAATAACAAAATAATATTTTGAGATGTTAACTGACTTCGCTTTGTTCAAGTTTCCTTGTGTTTGTTGCCTCCATACTCTCAACAGCTGGGCAGTAGTGATAGATTTCTGCATGTCTTACTCTAGCCAGGAATAAATAGCCACACCCTTCAACTTAGTTATTGAAAACGTACTAAACAGATAATTTACTGAAAGCAGAAACACTTCTTATTTGTAACTGTAGTTATTGTAATAGAGAAAGTCATTTGGATTCTAAAATTCAGAGCTTACAGACCATAAACAACAAAAACCAAAAAGCAGAGTATGGGAGATATGAGGTGATGATATGAGAGTTGTTTTCCTACCATAAAGCCAGGCAAGAGACAGAAACATTTCCTGGACTTCAACAATGAGTTTGAAGAAGGTTGTAAAACAGCACCAGAAATTAAGACGTTGACCTGGATCTCTGTGCTTCTTTCATCTCCATGTCGGCCACCTGCCAACTGCATGGTTTAAACCTCCATTAAGGGTAGGAAGAAGAAAGCAGAAAATGCTGATGTCTAAATTCTCATCTGGCTCTTTGGAAATACAGCCTCCCCAAATGAGGTGATTACAAATAGTGATTCATTTTCTGTGATAATAAAAAATAATCCAAAAAGTAGTCAGAAATGGAAAAAAATATTTAAGGATGCTATAAATTGTGATATATCTATACAAGAGTGCCAGGTCAAAAGAACATCTAGAATAGTGATGTAAGGAGCTCCGTGGATCCCCTTTCTAGTAAAACAATAATAACTTAATAATTATAAAAATATTTTAATATCTGGATGCCTACGGTCATACAGCAAATGGAGAAATGTTTATTCAAGGAAATCTACTAAGTCATGGTAAGAACAGCAACAGTCAATAACATTTGAGCCATAATTTGCTCCCTATGACTTCCCCAGCTCAAATTGATGGACATTCTACTCCAGGCATATGTTGCCAAGAAGATGTAGCTCTCTTTTACCCCAGATCCCAATCTAAGGTTATGGTATTCCCCTAGGGGGAACAGGCCACCACTATTTCCCCCTTCCCCTTAGCTCCAAGTTGCAAGAGCCCGATTCAAGGCAAGACCAGTAGAGTTGCTGGGGGTTCCCTTTCTCCACCAAGCTCCCACTTAAAGAGAAGTCCTATACCAGACATGATAGGCCAAGAATACGGGAGCCTAATCACACTTCCCCATATTCTGTTTATACCAGAAGTTCCGCTACAGGAGAAGAAAGACAATACCAGCAGCTACTACCATGACCAGTACCCTACACACAGAACAGGGGCCATTATATGAGAAGTACTCTGCTGTCCTTGCACCCACACTCTGAAGCAGTGACATCTGTTTTCTCCCCATGGTGGGGAGAGAAAGGTCATAGGAATAAAGAACTCCATAGTTCTCTCTAAGAGGACTCACGTTACATGAGACAGAGTATGGGAAAGTTCAAATCTAAGGGCATTGTCAAAGAAAAGGAAGAAAATTTAGTGATAAGCAACTAAAAGTGGTCTTGAAGCTCTGTAGTAACAATAACAGCAAAGATATGAGACAGTTATAAGTTTAACAGAAACAAACAAGAAAGAAAAAAATAGCTAAGTAGAGTCCACCTGCAGATGAGAAGAAGCCTCAAAGTCTGGCCTCAAAGATTATCCCTGTGAACAAGCCCAGCTTTAATTCCATCAAACTACAGACTAATTTACATTCCACGATGTTGTAAAAAATAAAAAAAGCAATTAGTAGATGCTAGAAATTAGTAGATGCTAACATCTGTGTCTGATTCCCGTACAGTACTGATACCAGCACAGCAGAGCAGCCAGTAGCTGAACAGGGAGTTCAGAGAAAGAAATAGTCACATAGAGCCTGGACAAAAACATGTCATGCCAGTGGGGTGGGGCAGTCAGAATGAGTGTGTGCATGCCCACGCTTGCACCCTCTGAAAAGCAGCATCAGAGGCTGCACACTTGGGGAAAATTGTCTTCACTAAACTAGTTCACCAAGTCACTAAAAACCAAACAAACAAATTAGCAAACAATAATGACTACCTTGGGAGTGGGGTGATAATATCAGAGTTGCTAAAATATATTGTCATAATATCCAGTTTTCAACTGAAAATTATAAGTTAATAGACCAGCAAGGAAGAAGATTTAAATATGTTCAGGGGTTTAAAAAGCTGGCAAGAAAAACTGCCTTTGAGAGAGCACAGATGTTGGACTTAGCAAACAAAGACTTCAAGCAGCTGTTGTATAATTGCATATTCTGCTTTCTTTTGTTAAGAGAATTTAAAATAATTGTATAAAATTATATATCTGTATATATAGTACTGTAAAATTACAGTACTGTAATTGTACTGTGGGGCCTACAACCTATAGAAATAAAATATATTTTGACAAAGGTGAATGGGAGCAAAGTTTATTGCTATATGAAAATGACACCATATGGTAACTTATATCCACAGTAATAGACAAAGATAAGCAGAAATGCTAAATAAGAAGGTTAATATTACCAACTCAATAAATATGTATCTTTTTTCCCCATTTTATTCTGTCAGATTCTTTAAAACAGTAGACCCCAACCCCCAAGCCACAGACCAGTACCAGTCCATGGCTTGTTAGGAACCAGGCTGCACAGAAGTAGGTGAGTTGGGGGTAAGCGAACATTACTGCTTGAGCTCTGCCTCCTTTCACTTCAGCATCAGCATTAGATTCTTATAGAATCACGAACCCTATTGTGAACTGCACATTCGAGGGATCTAGGTTGTGTGCTCCTTATGAGTCTCCTTATGAGCCTGATGATCTGAGGCGTGACAGATTCATCCTGAAACCACACCCCTAACCCTCACCATCTGTGGAAAAATTGTCTTCCATGAAACCAGTCCCTGGTGCCAAAATGGTTGGGGACCACTGCTTTAAAATACATAAACTTATATAAGATGGTAATTAGAGCAATGTAGTGTGTGTGTGATATATATTGATGTAATATGTAGAGCAATAAGATTACAAAGCATGGGAGAAAGAGATAAGCTATAAAGCAGTAGAATTTCGATATCACAGTCGAGTTAAGCTAGTCTAAATTTGAAGCATATCTGATAAATTAAGATGCATATTATATAAGCATAGAACAAACACTAATAAAACAGCTAAAACTATGATGGAACAATAATTTGATGAATTAAAATGTTATACTAGAAAATATTCACAATGCAAAAGACAGCAGTAATGGTGGAAGAGAAGAACAAAAGAGATATCAGACATAGAAAGTAAAATACCTGTAAATCAGGTATTATCAATCATAACATTAAATGTGAACGAATTAAACAATCCAATACAAAGACAGAGGTTGTCAATGTGAGTGAAAAATAAAACAAATGTTGTCTATAGGAGAAACCTTTTCAATTCAAAGATACAAATAGATTGAAATTAAAAGAATGAAAACACATATACTGCAAAAACAGCACCATAAGAAAGCTTGATTGGATATGCTAGTAGCAAGCAAACCACAAAATACAAAGTGTTACCAGAGATAGAGATGTTTTATGATGATAAAAGATCATCATGAAGACATAGTAATTATACACATATATGCACCTAAGAGCAAAGCTTTAATATACATAGATCAAACACAAATAGACTTGGAAAGAGAAATAGAAGATTCAAAAATAATTGGTGAATCATCAATAGCAAAGACACGGAATCAATGTAAATGCCCATCAGTAACAGCTTGGTTAAAGAAAATCTGGTACATATACACCATGGAATACTATGGAGCCATAAAAAAGAATGGGATCACGTCTTTTGCAGGAACATAGATGAAGCTGGAGGATATTATCCTTACCAAACTAATGCAGGAATAGAAAACCAAATGCTACATGTTCTCACTTATAAGTGGGAGCTAAATGGTAAAAGTTTATGAATGCAAAGAAGGAAACAACAGACACTGGGGTCTACTTGAGAGGAGAGGGTGGGAGGAACAGAAAAGATAACTATTGGGTACTGGGGTTAATACCTAGGTGATAAAATAATATAAAAGAACCTAAAATGAAAGTTTAAAAAAGGAAAAAAATTTACCAAAAAATTGACAAATCAAATACCCCACTTTGAGAAATAGATAGGACAATTAGGCAGAATATCAATAAGGATTTTGAAGACTTTAAAAAACACTATAAGCCAGTTATAACTAACATATCTGTAGAACACCCCACCTGACATTAGCAGAATATACATTTTCTCAAGCACATATGGAACATTGTCCAGGGTAGAACATAAGTTAGACTCAAAAACAAGCCTCAATACAATTAAAAAGGTTAAAATATCACAAAATATATCATCTGACCACAATGTAATAAAATTAGAAATTAAAAACAGGAAGAAATTTGGCAAGTTCACAAATTTGTGGAAATCAAACAACACATCCTCAATAAATAATTGTAGAAAAAAAAATCACATAAGAAATTAGGAAATCATTTGAGACAAAAAAAGTAAAAAAACCAATATATCAAGAAGGGCTGCTGAAAGGAATCAGAGACAGCAAAAGCAAATGAAAAAACATTCCATGCTCATGGAAAGAATCAATATTGTTAAAATGCCCATACCACACAAAGCAATCTGCAGATTCAATGCTATTTCTATTAAACTACCAATAGCTTCTTCATGGAACTAGAAAAAAACTATTCTTAAATTTATATGGAAAAAAAAACAGCCCAAATCACCAAGGCAGTCCTACAAGAACAAAGCTGGAGGCATCACAATACTCAACTTCAAACTATATGACAAGCCTACAGCAATTAAAACAGTATGGTACTTAATATGGTTTGGCTGTGTCCCACCCAAATTTCATCTTGAAATTCCATGTGTTGTGGGAGGAACCTGGTTGGAGGCAATTGAATCATGGGGGCAGGTCTTTCCCATGCTGTTATGAAGTGAATACGTCTCACGAGATCTGATGGTTCTATAAGGTGCAGTTTCCCTGCACAAGCTCTCTTCTTTTTTCTGCCACCATATGAGATGTGCCTTAAGGCCACACCTATAATCACCTGATTTTGGACAAAATCAACAATAACAAAAAATAAGGAAAGGACTTCATATTCAATAAATAGTGCTAGGATAACTGGCTAGTCATATGCAGAAGATTGAAACTGGACTCCTTCCTTTCACCGTATACAAAAATTAACCAAGATGGATTAAAGACTTCAATGTAAGACCTAAAACAAGAAAAATCTTAGAAGAAAACCTAGGAAATACCATTCTGGATATTGGCTATGGCAAAGAATGTATGATTAAGTCTCCAAAAACAATTGCAACAAAAACAAAATTTAACAAGTGACATCTAATTAAACTAAAGAGCTTCTGCACAGAAAAAAAAAAAAGAACATCAAAAGAGTAAACAGACAAACTACACAGTGGGAGGAAATATTTGCAAACTATTCATCTGACAAAGGTCTAATATCGAGAATTTATAAGAAACTTAAGTCAGCAAACAAAACAAATAGCCGCATTCAAAAATGGGCAAAGGACATGAACAGACACTTCTCAAAAGAAGACATTCATGTGGCCAACAGATATATGAAAATATACATAACTAATCATTAGAGAAATGCACATCATAACCACAATGAGATGCCATGTCACACCAGTCAGAATAGCTATTATTAAAAAGTCAAAAAGTGACAGGTGCTAGCAAGGTTTCAAGGAAAATGGAAGACTTAGACACTGCTGGTGGAAATGTAAATTAGCTCAGCCATTGTGGAAAGCAGTGTGGAGAGTTCTTACAGCACTTAAAACATAACTACCATTCAACCCAGCCATCCCATCCCTTATTGGGTATACACCCAAAAGAAAGTAAATCATTCTACCAAAAAGACAATGCACTCATGTTTATCTCAGCCCTATTCACAATAGCAAAGACATGGAATCAACCAAGATGCCCACAAATGGTGGATAAAGAAAATGTGGACAATATACACCATGGAATACTACACAGCCATAAAAATGAATGAAATAATGTCCTTTGCAGCAGCATGGATGCTGCAGGAGGTCATTATCCTAAGTGAACCAATGAAGGAACAGAAAACTGAACACCACATGTTCTCACTTATAAGTGAGAGCTAAACATTGAATACACATTGACACAAATATGGGAACAGACAGTGACAACTCCTTGAGTGGGGAAGCTGGGAGGGGAATATGCATTGGAAGGCTACCTATCAGGCACTATGCTCACTACCTTGATGACAGAATTATTCATACACCAAGCCTCAGAAACATGCAATTTACCCATGTAACAAACCTGCACATGTATCCTTTGAACCTAAAATAAAAGTAGAATAAAAGTTTTAAAAATTATGGCCTGCAACTAAAGCAGTGCTTAGAGGGTATGTATAATTTTAAACATCAATATTAAAACAGAAGAACCATGTCAAATCAATAAACTTTTACATTAAGATGTTGTGAAACAAGAAGCAAACTAAACCAAAAGCAAGCAAGAGAAGAGAATGGTAATAAATATTAACATGGAGACAAAATAGATAAAAGAAAAATATACCAAAAAATCAATAAAACAAAAGTTGGTTCTTTGAAAAGATCAACAAAATTGACAAAATTTAATCTAGATTGTCAAAAAAATAAAAACGTGAAGACTGAAATTTCTGAAATCAGGAATGGAAGGGGAGATATCACTCTCAACCTTATGGAAATTAAATAAGGTAATAATATAACTGGTAGTATGCCAACTGATTCTATCATTTTGACTAAGCAAATTTCTAAGAAAGAAACCACCCAAGCTGTCAAAACCAACATCAGAAATGATATAACATCTGAACAGATAGATAAGAGAGTGTATTAGTAATCAGAAAACTTCCCCCACACACAAAAAGCCCAGGCCAAATTGGCTCTACTGATGAATTTTGCCAAACATTTAATAAAAAACTAATAACCATTCTTATAAACTCTTTTAATAAATAGAAGAGGATAACAAACTTTCCAACACACCTTATTAAGCCAATATTACCCAGATACCAAAACTGAGCAAATACAAGACAAAAAAATAAAAGTACAGATCAAGATCTCTGTTGAATAATGTCACAAAAATCCTCAATGAAAAAGTCAAGTCATGCAACATATTAAAACATACACATAATGACCACATGCAATTTATCCCAGGAACCTGAGTTGTACCCAAAAGTGTGGAAAACTGAGCAATTTCACTGCTATTTTAGTGACATTCTGATCCATATAAGTGACATATTCACAGGTGCTGAAGATTAGTGTGTGTACATCTTTGAAGGGCCATTATTCTGTCTACCACATTACTGTAGTTATTATTTGCTTTTCTTTTTGTTGGTTTAGTTCTAGATTGTTATTAAATTTTTATTTTTACCTCTTAATATGACACTATATTAATTCCATTGACCTTGATATTGCATCCAGAGTTACTCCTTGATATGTGTTTACTAGTTGGCTAAAATTAGCTGAGGTGTGCTTAAAAAATAGAATGGGAGGCTGGGCATGGTGGCTCACGCCTGTAATCCCAGCACTTTGGGAGTCTGAGGCAGATGGATCACGAGGTCAGGAGATTGAGACCATCCTGGCTAACACAGTGAAACCCCATGTCTACTAAAAATACAAAAAACTGGCCAGACGTGGTGGCAGGTCCCAGCTATTCGGGAGGCTGAGGCAGGAGAATGGTATGAACCTGGAAGGTGGAACTTGCAGTGAGCCAAGAGTGTGCCACTGCACTCCAGCCTGGGTGACAGAGTAAGACTCTGTCTCAAAAAAAAAAAAAAAAAAAAATAGAATGGGACAGACTACTCAGTTTTACTCACTTTGTTTTGGTTGCTGTCCAGTTTCCTGTGATGCCAATACCTTGCAGTAAGTCAGTTAATTTACTGGTAATTGGACTGAAATGCTCAGAAACATTTTAGATGACAAACAACTGCTAGATAGTCAGAAATCTAGAATTTCCTATTAGATAATAGCTAGAAAATGAAACCCTTGTATAGACAGACACAACACTTGAAAACTGCACATAGGCGGCGACCTTTTAAGCAGAATTTTCACATAAATATATTTTGGATAACTGCAAGGAAGCAGTGGTGCATGAAGAGGCCATCTCACTTTTAGGCACAATACTTAGACTCAACCACAAGCTCTTTGGCTTTAGATCTATTTGATGATATCAGTGCTAAAATTTCATCATGTGATTTCAGATTACTCTTCTTTAATGGTGTTAAAACCATACTATCCTATTCAATCAGCACATTGGATTATGTTGTTTGAGAACAGATCACTGGGTGGCTACATACAACTATTTTCTGACTATTCTTGCAAGAGGCTTAACCACAAACTGGATTGATATATGCCTTCAGGACAGTTCCTATTATCGCCCATCCCATTTTGGCTCATAATTTTTTCTTTTTAGAAAAAGAGATCTTTAGGTGAATTTAATTTAAGGATGATAAAGCTGAGCTTTCATTTGAATTCAAAAACTAACTATTTAACTTCTATTCCCAAGGCGTTTTATTTCCATTTCACATGAGGCATAAAAGTAGGGAGAATACTACATGCCATAATCCAGAAAATACCAGAAAAACTAGACAACTGTACTAAGACTGTAGAACTGCTTATTGAGAGGTTCATGGAATTCGACAAGTGGTGGTTCAAAATAGACCTTCTTGAGGTTCCAAGATGGCCAAATAGGAACAGCTCCAGTCTACAGCTCCCAGTGTAAGTCATGCAGAAGAAGGGTGATTTCTGCATTTCCAACTGAGGTACTGGATTCATCTCACTGGAGCTTGTTGGACAGTGGGTGCAGCCCACGGAGTGTGAGCTGAAGCAGGGTGGGGCATCACCTCACCTGGGAAGTGCAAGGGGCCAGGGAATTCCTTTTCCTAGCCAAGGGAAGCCATGACAGACAGTACCTGGAAAATCGGGACTCTACCACCCTAATACTGCACTTTTCCAATGATCTTAGCAAACAGCACACCAGGAGATTATATCCTGCGCCTGGCTTGGAGGGTCCCATGCCCACGGAACCTTGCTCACTGCTAGCACAGCACTCTGAGATCGAACTGCAAGGTGGCAGCAAGGCTGGGGGAAGGGCATCCGCTATTGCTGAGGCTTGAGTAGGTAAGCAAAGCAGCAGGGAAGCTCAAACGGGGTGGAGCCCACCACAGCTCAAGGAGGCCTTCCTGCCTCTGTAGACTCCACCTCTGGGGCAGGGCATAGCTGAACAAAAGGCAGCAGAAACTTCTGCAGACTTAAACATCCCATCTGACAGCTTTGAAGAGAGTAGTAGTTCTCCCAGCACGGAGTTTGAGATCTGAGAACAGATAGACTGCCTCTTCAAGTGGGTCCCTGACCCCTGATTAGCCTAACTGGGAGGTGCCCCCCCAGTAGGGGCCGACTGACACCTCATACAGCTGTGTGCCCCTCTGAGACAAGGATTCCAGAGGAAAGATCAGGCAGCAACATTTGCCATTCTGCAATATTTGCTGTTCTGCAGCTGGCGATACTGAGGCAAACAGGGTCTGAGGAAACAGGGTCTGGAGTGGACCTCCAGCAAATTCCAACAGACCGTCAGCTGAGGGTTCTGACTGTTAGAAGGAAAACTAACAAACAGAAAGACATCCACACCAAAACCCCATCTGTATGTCACCATCATCAAAAACCAAACGTAGATAAAACCGAAAAGATGGGGAGAAAGCAGAGCAGAAAAGCTGAAAATTCTAAAAATCAGAGTGTCTCTTCTCCTCCAAAGGAATGCAGCTCCTCATCAGCAAAGGAACAAAGCTGGATGGAGAATGACTTTGACTAGTTGAGAGAAGAAGGCTTCAGACGATCAGTAATAAAAAACTTCTCCAAGCTAAAGAAGGATGTTTGAACCCATCACAAAGAAGTTAAAAACCTTCAAAAAAGATTAGACAAATGGCTAACTAGAATAAACAGCATAGAGAACACCTTAAATGACCTTATGGAGCTGAAAACCATGGCACAAGAACTACCTGAAGAATGCACAAGCTTCAGTAGCCGAATCAATCAAGTGAAAGAAAGGGTATCAGTGATTGAAGATCAAATGAGTGAAATGAAGCGAGAAGAGAAGTTTAGAGAAAAAAGAGTAAAAAGAAATGAACAAAGCCTCCAAGAAATATGGGACTATGTGAAAAGACCAAATCTATGTCTGATTGGTGTAACTGAAAGAGACGAGGAGAATGGAGCCGAGTTGGAAAGCACTCTGCAGGATATTATCCAGGAGAACTTCCCCAACCTAGCAAGGCAGGCCGACATTCAATTCAGGAAATACAGAGAATGCCACAAAGATACTCCTCGAGAAGAGCAACTCCAAGACACATAATTGTCAGATTCACCAAAGTTGAAATGAAGGAAAAAATGTTAAGGGCAGCCAGAGAGAAAGGTCAGGTTACCCACAAAGGGAAGCCCATCAGACTAACAGCAAATCTATCAGCAGAAACTCTACAAGCCAGGTTGGTGGAGCCAAGATGGCCGAATAGGAACAGCTCTGGTCTGCAGCTCCCAGCCTGAGCGACACAGCAGACGGGTGATTTCTGCATCTAGGTTTAAGGTACCGGGTTCATCTCACTAGGGAGTGCCAAACAGTGGGTGCAGGACAGCCAGTGCAGCGCACTGTGTGTGAGCCGAAGCAGGGCGAGGCATTGCCTCACTCGGGAAGCTCAAGGGGTCAGGGAGTTACCTTTCCTAGTCAAAGAAAGGGGAAACAGACGGCACCTGAAAAATCGGATCAGTCCCACCCTAATACTGCGATATTCCAACAGGCCTGGAAAACGGCACACCAGGATATTGTGTCCCAACCTGGCTCGGAGGGTCCTATGCCCACGGAGTCTCGCTGATTGCTAGCACAGCAGTCTGAGATCAAACTGCAAGGCGGCAGCGAGGCTGGGGGAGGGGCGAGTGCCATTGCCCAGGCTTGCTTAGGTAAACAAAGCAGCCAGGAAGCTCGAACTGGGTGGAGCCCACCACAGCTCAAGGAGGCCTGCCTGCCTCTGTAGGCTCCACCTCTGGGGGCAGGGCACAGACAAACAAAAATTCAGCAGGAACCTCTGCAGACTTAAATGTCCCTGTCTGACTGACAGCTTTGAAGAGAGTAGTGGTTCTCCCAGCACGCAACTGGAGATCTGAGAACGGACAGACTGCCTCCTAAAGTGGGTCCCTGACCCCCGAGCAGCCTAACTGGGAGGCACCTCCCAGTAGGAACAGACTGACACCTCACTCGGCCGGGTACTTCTCTGAGACAAAACTTCCAGAGGAACTGTCAGACAGCTGAATTTGTGGTCTCATGAAAATCCGCTGTTCTGCAGCCACCGCTGCTGACACCCAGCCAAACAGGGTCTGGAGTGGACCTCTAGCAAACCCCAACAGACCTGCAGCTGAGGGTCCTGTCTGGTAGAAGGAAAACTAACAAACAGAAAGGACATCCACACCAAAAACCCATCTGTACATCACCATCATCAAAGACCAAAAGTAGATAAAACCACAAAGATGGGGAAAAAACAGAGCAGAAAAACTGGAAAATCTAAAAAGCAGAGCACCTCTCCTCCTCCAAAGGAACGCAGTTCCTCATCAGCAATGGAACAAAGCTGAATGGAGAATGACTTTGACGAATTGAGAGAAGAAGGCTTCAGACGATCAAACTACTCTGAGCTATGGGAGGCAATTCAAAACAATGGCAAAGAAGTTAAAAACTTTGAAAAAAAATTAGATGAATGGATAACTAGAATAACCAATGGAGAGAAGGGCTTCAAGGAGCTGATGGAGCTGAAAGCCAAGTATCGAGAACTACGCGAAGATTGCAGAAGCCTCGATAGCCGATGCGATCAACTGAAGAAAGGGTATCAGCGATGGAAGATGAAATGAATGAAATGAAGCGAGAAGGGAAGTTTAGAGAAAAAAAGAATAAAAAGGAACGAACAAAGCCTCCAAGAAATTTGGGACTATGTGAAAAGACCAAACCTACGTCTGACTGGTGTACCTGAAAATGACGGGGAGAATGGAACCAAGTTGGAAAACACTCTGCAAGATATTATCCAGGAGAAATTCCCCAATCTAGCAAGGCAGGCAAACATTCAGATTCAGGAAATACAGAGAACGCCACAAAGATACTCCTCGAGAAGAGCAACTCCAAGACACATAATTGTCAGATTCACCAAAGTTGAAATGAAGGAAAAAATGTTAAGGGTGGCCAGAGAGAAAGGTTGGGTTACCCACAAAGGGAAGCCCATCAGACTAACAGCTCATCTCTCAGTAGAAACTCTACAAGCCAGAAGAGAGTGGGGGCCGATATTCAACATTCTTAAAGAAAAGAATTTTCAACCCAGAATTTCATATCCAGCCAAACTAAGCTTCATAAGTGAAGGAGAAATAAAATACTTTACAGACAAGCAAACGCTGAGTGATTTTGTCACCACCAGGCCTGCCCTAAAAGAGCTCCTGAAGGAAGCACTAAACATGGAAAGGAACAACAGGTACCAGGCCCTACAAAAACATGCCAAATTGTAAAGACCGTCGAGGCTAGGAAGAAACTGCATCAACTAACGGGCAACATAACCAACTAACATCATAATGACAGGATCAAATTCACACATAACAATATTAACTTTAAATGTAAATGGGCTAAATACTCCAATTAAAAGACACAGACTGGTAAACTGGATAAGGAGTCAAGACCCATCAGTGTTCTGTATTCAGGAAACCCATCTCACGTGCAGAGACACACATAGACTCAAAATAAAGGGATGCAGGAAGATCTATCAAGCAACTGGAAAACAAAAAAAGGCAGGGGTTGCAATCCTAGTCTCTGATAAAATAGACTTTAAACCAACAAAGATCAAAAGAGACAAAGAAGGCCATTACATAATGGTAAAGGGATCAGTTCAACAAGAAGAGCTAACTATCCTAAATATATATGCACCCAACACAGGAGCACCCAGATTCATAAAGCAAGTCCTGAGTGACCTACAAAGGGACTTAAACTCCCACACAATAATAATGGGAGATTTTAACACCCCACTGTCAACATTAGACAGATCAACGAGACAGAAAGTTAACAAGGATACCCAGGAATTGAACTCAGCTCTGCACAAAGTGGACCTAATAGACATCTACAGAACTCTTCATCCCAAATCAACAGAATATACATTTTTTTCAGCACCACACCACACCTATTCCAAAATTGACCACATAGTTGGAAGTAAAGCTCTCCTCAGCAAATGTAAAAGAACAGAAATTATAACAAACTGTCTCTCAGAACACAGTGCAATCAAACTAGAACTCAGGATAAAGAAACTCACTCAAAACCGCTCAACTGCATGGAAACTGAACAACCTGCTCCTGAATGACTATTGGGTACATAATGAAATGAAGGCAGAAATAAATATGTTCTTTGAAACCAACGAGAACAAAGACACAACATACCAGAATCTCTGGGACACATTCAAAGCAGTGTGTAGAGGGAAATTTATAGCACTAAATGCCCACAAGAGAAAGCAGGAAAGATCCAAAATTGACACCCTAACATCACAATTAAAAGAACTAGACAAGCAAGAGCAAACACATTCAAAAGCTAGCAGAAGTCTAGAAATAACTAAAATCAGAGCAGAACTGAAGGAAATAGAGACACAAAAAACCCTTCAAAAAATTAATGAATCCAGGAGCTGGTTTTTTAAAAAGATCAACAAAATTGATAGACCGCTAATAAGACTAATAAAGAAGAAAAGAGAGAAGAATCTAATAGATGCAATAAAAAATAAAAAAGGGGATATCACCACCTATCCCACAGAAATACAATCTACCATCAGAGAATACTACAAACACCTCTATGCAAATAAACTAGAGAATCTAGAAGAAATGGATCAATTCCTCGAAACATACACCCTCCCAAGAGTAACCAGGAAGAAGTTGAATCTCTGAATAGACCAATAACAGGCTCTGAAATTGTGGCAATAATCAATAGCTTACCAACCAAAAAGAGTCCAGGACCTGATGGATTCACAGCCAAATTCTACCAGAGGTACAAGGAGGAACTGGTACCGTTCTTTCTGAAACTATTCCAATCAATAGAAAAAGAAGGAATCCTCCCTAACACATTTTATGAGGCCAGCATCATCCTGATACCAAAGCCTGGCAGAGACATAACCAAAAAAGAGAATTTCAGACCAATATCCTTGATGAACATTGATGCAAAAATCCTCAATAAAATACTGGCAAACCGAATCCAGCAGCACATCAAAAAGCTTATACACCATGATCAAGTGGGCTTCATCCCTGGGATGCAAGGCAGGTTCAACATACGCAAATCAATAAATGTAATCCTGCATATAAACAGAACCAAAGACAAAAACCACATGATTATCTCAATAGATGCAGAAAAGGCCTTTGACAAAATTCAACAACCCTTCATGCTAAAAACTCTCAATAAATTAGGTATTGATGGGACGTACCTTAAAATAATAAGAGCTATCTATGACAAGCCCACAGCCAATATCATACTGAATGGGCAAAAACCTGAAGCATTCCCTTTGAAAACTGGCACAAGACAGGGATGCCCTCTCTCACCACTCCTATTCAACATAGTGCTGGAAGTTCTGGCCAGGGCAATCAGGCAGGAGAAGGAAATAAAGGGTATTCAATTAGGAAAAGAGGAAGTCAAATTGTCCCTGTTTGCAGATGACATGATTGTATATCTAGAAAACCCCATTATCTCAGCCCAAAATCTCCATAAGCTGATTAGCAACTTCAGCAAAGTCTCAGGATACAAAATCAATGTACAAAAATCACAAGCATTCTTGTACACCAATCACAGACAAACAGAGAGCCAAATCATGAGTGAACTCCCATTCACAATTGCTTTGAAGAGAATAAAATACCTAGGAATCCAACTTACAAGGGATGTGAAGGACCTCTTCAAGGAGAACTACAAACCACTGCTCAATGAAATAAAAGAGGATACAAACAAATGGAAGAACATTCCATGCTCATTGGTTGGAAGAATCAATATCGTGAAAATGGCCATACTGCCCAAGGTAATTTATAGATTCAATGCCATCACCATCAAGCTACCAATGACTTTCTTCACAGAATTGGAAAAAACTACTTTAAAGTTCATATGGAACCAAAAAAGAGCCCACATCGCCAAGTCAATCCTAAGCCAAAAGAACAAAGCTGGAGGCATCACGCTACCTGACTTCAAACTATACTACAAGGCTACAGTAACCAAAACAGCATGGTACTGGTACCAAAACAGAGACATAGATCAATGGAACAGAACAGAGCCCTCAGAAATAATGCCGCATATCTACAACTATCTGATCTTTGACAAACCTGACAAAAACAAGAAATGGGGAAAGGATTCCCTATTTAATAAATGGTGCTGGGAAAACTGGCTAGCCATATGTAGAAAGCTGAAACTGGATCCCTTCCTTACACCTTATACAAAAGTTAATTCAAGATGGATTAAAGACTTAAATGTTAGACCTAAAACCATTAAAATCCTACAAGAAAACCTAGGCAATACCATTCAGGACATAGGCGTGGGCAAAGACTTCATGTCTAAAACACCAAAAGCAATGGCAACAAAAGCCAAAATTGACAAATGGGATCTCATTAAACTAAAGAGCTTCTGCACAGCAAAAGAAACTACCATCAGAATGAACAGACAACCTACAGAATGGGAGAAAATTTTTGCAACCTACTCATCTGACGAAGGGCTAATATCCAGAATCTACAATGAACTCCAACAAATTTACAAGAAAAAAAAAACAACCCCATCAAAAAGTGGGCGAAGGACATGAACAGACACTTCTAAAAAGAAGACACTTATGCAGCCAAAAAACATATGAAAAAATGCTCATCATCACTGGCCATCAGAGAAATGCAAATCAAAACCACAGTGAGATACCATTTCACACCAGTTAGAATGGCCATCATTAAAAAGTCAGGAAACAACAGGTGCTGGAGAGGATGTGGAGAAATAGGAACACTATTATGCTGTTGGTGGGAGTGTAAACTAGTTCAACCATTGTGGAAGTCAGTGTGGCGATTCCTCAGGGATCTAGAACTAGAAATACCATTTGACCCAGCCATCCCATTACTGGGTATATACCCAAAGGATTATAAATCATGCTGCTCTAAAGACACATGCACACGTATGTTTATTGCATCACTATTCACAATAGCATAGACTTGGAACCAACCCATATGTCCATCGATGGTAGACTAGATTAAGAAAATGTGGCACATATACACCAGGAATACTATGCAGCCATAAAAAATGATGAGTTCATGTCCTTTGTGGGGACATGGATGAAGCTGGAAACTATCATACTGAGCAGACTATCACAAGGACAGAAAACCAAACACTGCATGTTCTCACTCAGAGGTGGGAGTTGAACAATGAGAACACTTGGACACAGGAAGGGGAACATCACACACCAGGGCCTGTCATGGGGTGGGGAGAGTGAGGAGGGATAGCATTGAGAGATATACCTAATGTAAATGACGAGTTAATGGGTGCAGCACACCAACATGGCACATGTATACATATGTAACAAACCTGCACGTTGTGCACATGTACCCTAGAATTTAAAGTATAATAAAAAAATAGACCTTTATATACTATACTGGTCTCTCAGGAGAATATATAGGGAAAGAATATTGTACTTAAATCTGAGAGCTCTCTCTTACATCTCTAATATTACCAAAAAGATTTGAAAAAATAAAGGATTTGTGAACTTAGGCATTTTAGCTAATGTCCCCATATACAGTTTTGCCGGCCATTTGGATGGGGAATTTGATCTATCCTCAGATTTAATTTCAGTACTCATTTGCTTGATTAGAAGTGGACTACAGTTCTGGTAATAATAATTCAAATTAGTGTTTGTGTTGCAGAGCTTAAATGTGTAATCTCCAGAATCTCAAATGTTATTTCATAGCTGCAGTCCCATCAAACAAAATGATAAAAGAAATTCTCTTCCAACAAAAATAGAAGAAAATAGAAAACTTAAGCTTCAAGAAGTTGAAATTATTATCAGAAACTTTACACATGACTGTAACGTATCAAGCAGTGATTAAGTGATTATCTGGGTACATGATGGCTTTATCATGTACCCAGATAACAGGCTCTATTTCAGCTAAGGCTGATGAATAAGGAAAATAAGGGACTGAAAGCAGATACCAAAATAGCTTTCTGTCCTGTGTTAAATAATGCTGGGTCTGGGCATACATCTTGTGGCTATATTAAACAATACTAAGAATAAACATAATAAACTTAGGTACTCCAGGAAATTGGGCTGTGAACAAATGAGGATAGCTCGTGTACCAAGACTGACAGCTGACTTGCCATGCCACACTTCAAGATCCTCACTTCTCTGCAGGCTCCAATCCAAAGTCAGTACATCATAAATACTGACAAGTCCCAACCAGTTCTGCTCCTTGCAAGACCCACCTTAAAATTTCTCTTTTCAAATCCTAACATTATATGACTATCTTCCTCCTCCCTGAGTTATCCCTTATCTCTGTCAAGATTGCATTTTTGCTTACTGCAGTGTGTCTAACAAATATAGCTTTGCCAAAGTAACTGGTTATTCTTGTATTTTTGGGAGTTGACAGTTCCCACATCCCTTAAATTTTAATATCCTATTAGACAATAAGTTTCTGAGATAGGCCACTGTGTTCTCATTTTATATATCAGACAGTACCAAAAAATTATTGCATTTGCATTCAGAAAAACCTGTTGAACTAAAATATGGCTTTATACTTTTGCCAATAGCTCTGTTGGAAGTAGAAAAGTATTTTCTCATGCTTAAGAGACTAGAAAATTAATATTTTATTTCATTGCTTTCTAACTGATGTGGAAATTATCTAACATGGAAAAATGAAACTCAGGAGATCATTTCAGTCCAGAGGAAAAAAAAGTTCACTGGGGTTTAAGAAGATATATTTTTTAGATCCAATAAGGAAAAACAGAGGGAATATGTAGGAGTTTGTACTAACTTAGTCATGATACGATGAGTAATCTGTTCTTAAAATGGTACTAAAGATATCCAGGAAAGCATTTATTCATTCACTAAATGTTTTTAATAACTACTACAGGGTGAGTATAATTTTGGAATTAGTATATGATGGTGAATAAAACAACATGTTCCCTAACTGCGTGGGAAGTGGTGAGAAGGCAATCTCTTAAAAAATGAACGTATACATCAGTATAAAATTACAACGTCTGGTAAGTACCATGAAGTAAAAGAGTGTAGTGAAAGAGGTTCAAAACTGACTTGGATACCAGGAGACTAAGAAGCTTTCTAGAAGGGCAGGCACAAGATTAAGTGGGATGTAGGATTTTGTTTTGTTTTTTTCCTACCTTGACTTGAAAAAGTAGGCTAAGTTTTCGAGCAAGATGGGAATGTACAATTTTCCCAAGAATAGAGGAGAAGAATGGAAGCAAAAGTGAATGTTCAGTTATCTTAGATAATGGGAAATAATAGAAGTGTTTTCCCAATATTGACTGCAGTGATGCTGCAGATTTAGGGAGAAATGATTGAAACCAGGTAAAATCGTCACCTCTAGAAATTCTATTTTCATACAGTATTTCCAAAAGCTTTAGATAAAGTTATTCTGAAAGAAATTGGAATTACAATGGCTTTATCATGTACCCAGATAACAGGCTCTATTTCAGCTAAGGCTGATGAATAAGGAAAATAAGGGACTGAAAGCAGATACCAAAATAGCTTTCTGTCCTTGTGTTAAATAATGCTGGGTCTGGGCATACATCTTGTGGCTATATTAAACAATACTGAGAATAAACATAATAAATTACATAATGGAATTACAAAACCCTAAGAGAAACCAAAGTTATTAGTATAACAATCTACTTATCAATTTAACTACACAGTAAGTGCATTTTTCATTACCTACAATGCATAAGATAGAATCTGTTCTGCATTAATGAAGTTACACATCTTAACTCCATTTTAGCATGAACACACACGTACTTTCCCAATTACTTTAGAACAATTTAAATATTTTTTAAATATAGATCTTATATGCATACTAAATTGGATGTGCTTTGTATGACTTTTAGTAAATCCCACAATTCCATTTGCAGAAGAGGAAAGCTAAGCAATTGTGTAAATAGGTTTTGAAGTTAGGGTGTTTTGAATGCAGCATCTGTAATGATCTTTCTTGGCCACTTGTGTTCCCAGAGGGACCTTGAAGTTCATATTTCTCAATAATTACTAAGTATGGCAGAATGGGATATTAACAGAGGGGGTGCACTTCACGCCAGTAGCCTTGGTAAGGGAGGGGATGCGAGGTCTGTCTGTGCATGCTGGCAAAACAGTGAGGGAGTGGCCCTGGATGAGTACATCCCAGTAAAGCGGCATGGGGGAGTCTGCATTGTGGGGAGGGTGCCGGTGTGCTGGTGCTTGCTCAGGTTGGGCTGTGCTGGAGATCTCTGACAATCGGGGGCAGTGTGCTGGTGAAGGAGCTATGTTGTAGCAACTGAGGCTGCACGGCCAGTGGCCATGGCCAGGCTGGGGCCCTGGGAGAGGCCAGCAGATGACGGGCACTCAGATCAGACTGGCCTCATCTCATGGGCAAGACCACCCTGCTCTATTTTGGTCTGACAGTTCCTCTAAAGCTAAAATCTCCTAGGTGAGCATGGTGAGCCTTGGGGGATGGGGGTCCCCGGCTGTGCGCCACTGCAGAAGTTCTTGGACCAAGCTCTCTGGGCTCTGCACAAGCTAGAGTCTTGCCCCTGCCACATCTCTAAGCAGCTCTCCTTGCCAGCTCAAATGTCCATGAGGGTCATGGGGTCTCCTGTTGCCAGGATTCCAGAGGTCTGTGGCAAGAGCTGATCACTCCTTCCCTGTTCAACTCACCCCTTCCCCAGGAGTTGTTGGAGGCCAGGGACAAATCCCAGTGTGTGGTAGCTCCTAGCAGGGTTCCCAGCTTCTTCCCCCTTCAGCCCAGCATCTGTGTCCTCCGTCCATACACTCTCAATGCCTTCCCTCCAAAGATCTGCTTGGACAGCACCAGTCTTCCTGATGCTCCAGTCCCTCAGTGGAAGATATTCCTCTTGGCTGCATCTAGTCGGCCATCTTGCTGCAACTCCAGTCGTACCTTTTTTTAATCAAGAGATTTTCCTCTAAATTCCACTTACCACATGAAATATGCTCATTTTAATGTTTAGTCCCAGTGTCCCAGACAATTCCAATCTATACTTTCATTATTTTAAGAAAATATAATTTATGTCTGAACTACACTGTATTTTATGTAGCCAGCTAAACTCACATCAAGTCAAAATTCAAATATCTATGTTGCCAGGAAACACAGTTTAAAGAGTAATATGTGTATTTCTTAAGATAGGAATAATTCTACAACAGAATAGTCATGGTAGAAGACAATGTTTTTAATAGTTTGTAGCTCAGAGAGGACATCATCATTTGTAAAACATTAATAATGTCTCCAAATAATCTTTTATGTTTTTTAAGGAAAACACAGTATTCAGTCAATTTTATAAGATTTTACTGGAAACCTACTAGATCCAGCATTCAAAATATCCAAATATCTTCTCAGAGATATTCTCACATCTCTGAGAAGAAAGAGCGTTGAAACCTTAGACACAAAGAAGTTATGTTTTCAAACATTATTTCCGACTTTACTAGCTTGGGGTAAAAATGATATTTTAAATATATAACATGCAAGTTTTAAAAACTTGATCCCCATTATATGTATCTCCAGAAAGTCTTTCCAGCCTTGCCCTGAGCTCCCCCTCTAATAATGAGGCCAAAACCCCCAGGTGCACTTATCAAATCAAGGGGCCTGTCCTGCTCACCTGGGCCTTGAACCAAATTTGGGGAGGTGCCATGCTTCAGAGCTTCCCTCCTGCCATCAGGATGCCTGGGGGCCGAGCAATTGTATGCCATTCCAGCTCTTGAGGGGATCGAGGACTCACCAAGGCCACTAGAGCAGCTGAAGTTCCTTCAGGGTGAACGTGAAGGAAAGCCCTCTTCTGCCAGCACAGGCCAGGCTCCAGGGCACAGCTGGCTCGACACACAGCTTGCAGTTCAGCAAGGCCTAGTTGGAATGCTATAGCCAAAAAGTTGCTGGAACTTTAAATCATCCTGAGCACCTAGAACAAACAATTCCTTCCCACAGAACTAAGATGGGGATGTGATTGGACTCTGAATGCCAGAACTCTTTCAGAAGCAAGGGATCTGTTGGCCCAGATGATCCAGGGTTATAATCTACCTCCACATACCTTCCCATAAATGGTCCAATTTGAAGCCCTCCAATCTGATCCTGCCAAGGCAACATTCCTAAATCCTTTCCCTTGCCCTCTGAGCCCACAAACTTGCCCCAGACCCAAAATCAGGAAGACAGATTTGAGCCTGCTACTGTCTCCCTCCTGGCAGGTTTGGCAAGAAAGCCTTTCTTTTCTCAAAAGCCAGTGCCACGTAGCGTCAGCGTCTGTGTGCATTGGGAAGTGAGCCCATTTGCTCAATAAGGTAACTAATCAAATTGTGTGTTGTGTGCTGCCAGTCTTGTATGGAAAATGTAATGCTGCCGTAACTTCTCTGTCTCTGCCTATATGTAAGTGAAACCTTTACTACTCCACTGTGGAAATATTGACCCCATTCATTTGGAGTTGGTGCTTTCCCAGGTGACCATCCTCAAGCTTTGTGCTCAAATAAACTTTACACTTAATTAGATTTTCTGAATTTCATTATTTATGGTTGACATTCTGGTGACCATAAAGGGACTCAAAGTGGACCCGCAGTGATCCCCATTGCTTTGCCAATGGCTGGAACCCTGATAGTAGCATAAGACACTTTCATTTACCCATTGTCACAAGAGTCAATGGGGATTTTTGGTAAGGCCCCCTTCAGTCTGAGTCCTCCTAGGCTTGGTTGAGGATTTAGGCTTTATTCAAGCCACACACATTCGTAACTTGACAGGGTTGGGATTGAAGCTCTGCTGCAAGACAGGAGTTTCATTTGTTGTTTTCTAGTGACTGCTAATCACAAATTTGTGATTTTCACATTTCTTTGAGGTTAAGGTTTTCTTTGGAATTATTTGTTAGAGTTTTCACAACCTTTTCTCTCATTCAAAATTTTGATCAGCAGAAAAACAGTTTCTCTCTGAAAAGAGGCAGTGTGAATCTTTGTGGCTTAAGTGAAACATTTGTTATGTTTAAGCTGGCCAGATTATGAAGTTTGGTTCAATTAACAAATCTAAACTTTCTTTTTGAATGACTAAAATTATAAAAGGCTCTAGGAGGACAAGAAAAGCCCTGAAGATAAGAAATCCTGCTTCTCTTGGCTGAAAGGCGTCTTAGGTGACTACAGTCTTGCAGGAGTGTCAGAACTTACCATTCGTGGTGTAAAAAGGTCTCACAGGGAATTCCTTAAGAAGACCATGCAGGGAACCTTGCTTATCTCTGGACACGTGTAAGCATTAATCACCTAGTACGTTAAGTGTCCAGGGTCCTTGGGATCACCCAGACACATAGATGGAAGACACGACTCAAGGGTGACACCTTGAGGAACAAGTTCCACAAAAAGCATACCCAATCCAAAACATTTCCCGCTAGGTTTCTGGTCATTCAGGAAGAAAAATATAAATTATGGGAAATCATACCTCTAAAATCAAGTCTTTCTTCTTAAGGAGATCCACTCTTAGAAACACTGGATTTATGTTTAATACTTACGCTGCCTTTTCTCACAAATATTTAGAAAAATGGTTTCACATAACTATTGATGACCCCCAAGAACAATGGCCAAAATGGAGTACCTTTGAAATACCTAAATGGGCTTATCTGTGCACTAAATTAGAAAAAGCCAGATCTAAAATAAAATAACTGGGAAAATTACCTAGCAGTTTCTAAATGATGTTCTGATAAATCATTTCTTTACAAGAGGGAAACAAAAGGTTGTCCGAAACACTTTCTGAATTGAAAAAGACGCCAAAAAATCGTTTATGGCTCTGGAAGTCACAGGATTTGTAACTTCCCCAATCGCGTCCATAGATAACATTACAGCGTCAAAACCTAAGATTGGCCTTTGTGGTATTTTTCAGACTTTTGCATTCTGGTGACTGACTGACTCTGCCTAGTCTCATGACTCATGTCACATACCAAGGAACTAATCATTCAACTGGTCCTGTGACCCCCACCCAGGAACTGACTCAATGCAAGAAGACAGATTTTGACCCCCTGTGATTTCATCCTGGATCCAACCAATTAGCATTCCCCATTCCCTAGCCCCCTGCCCACCAAACTATCCTTGAAAAACCCTAACCTGTGAGCTTTCAAGGAGACATTTGAGAATTAGCTCTTGTCCTTTGGCTTGGCCGGCGCTGCAATGATGAAACTCTTTCTTTGCTGCAAAAGCCTGCTGTTCTCAGTGCATTGGCTTTTCTGGGCAGCAGACAAGATGAACTCATTGGACGATTATAGTGCTTTTACTTACCTCACTTTTCACCTGTCTCAATTCTTAGACTACGGTGGCACAAAGCCAGAGACTTTGTATTTTGTTCCCTGATGTAGCCCCAATGCCTCTAAATCCTGCTTGATATCTAATAGGCACTCAATTAATATTTCTGAATCAATGACTGGAGAAACAGCATGTCGATCATCTCTACCCCAGCCTAAGGCTCAGCTTTGCCTCCTGCTTTGTGGCCTGTCTCTCCAGGCCCCAGCCTTTCCTGATCTATTTATTAAGCACCAATTCTTGAACATGCCTAATCCCATTCCAGCATATGTTGTACTGCCTTTTGTTCAAACCCACCTGCCCCCCAAAAAAACAGGCTACCTATTAGCTTCCCTTTCTGTTGTCTGCTTGCCCCTTCCCATGGAGAGTCCTCTACCTGCCCTTGATAATCACCACTGCCCCATGGGTGTTTCTAGGCATCAGCTCCTGAACACCTCAGCCCACCCCATTCCTAATCAACTTTCCCCAGAGGCAGGAACAGTAACACCGATAAAGTGACTCTAGAACAATTTCATACACTATCACTCACCCAAAAGAGCCTTATGTGCTGAAAAAAAAAAAAATCTACTCTACTTTCAGCCCATTGTTTCAGGAAATATATATTTGGGGAAAAATTTTTTTTTCTATCTATACTATCACCAATACTGCAATACTTCACCTCAGAGACCAGATGTCAATGGGAGTCAGGGAGATTCCCCACATAGACAACTTCTTCAATACCAGCTGGGTGTCCCACAATTCAGTATAGTTTGACACTAGCAAGAGTTAGCCCAGAGAACTTACAGGTTGAGGGCTGAGTCCCACAAGACTGCCTCCCACCTCAGATGTCAATTGCAAGCAGATTTCCAAGTTACTCACAATTTCTGTCTGACTTAGCTACAAATAAGAGGTTTCCATGACCTCCTTCTTGGGTTTTTTTTTTTTTTTGAGACAGAGTCTTGCTCTGTTGCCCAAGTTGGAGTGCAGTGCCACTATCTCGGCTCACTGCAAGCTCCGCCTCCTGGGTTCACGCCATTCTCCTGCCTCAGCCTCCTGAGTAGCTGGGACTACAGGCGCCCGCCACCACGCCCAGTTAATTTTTTGTATTTTTAGTAGAGACGGGGTTTCACCGTGTTAGCCAGGACTTCTTGGGTTTTATAATTTGCTAGAGTGGCTCACAAAACTCAGGGAAACACTTTACTTACATTTACCCATTTATTATAAAAAGATACAATTCAGGAACGGCGAGATGGAAGAGATGTACCTGTAGGCCAAGTATGTGGGAAGGGGGATGGGGTTTCTGTGCCCTCTGTGGGGCCTGCCACCCTCCCAGCACCTTCATGTGTTCAGCAGCACGAAAGCTCTCCAAACCCCGGGCTTGTGTTTTATGGAGGCTACATTATGCAGGCGTGAATGATTAAATCATTGGCCATTGGTGATCCCATCAGCTTTCAGCCCCTATCGCCTCCTCAGATGTTGGGGGGTGGGGTGGTATCGAAAGTTCCTAGGCTCTGGTCACAGGATTGATTGCCCTGGCAAGCAGCCCCCATCTTAAGGCTGTTCAGGAGCCCACAGCCACCAGTCATCTAATAAGCATACAAAAGACACATCATTTCAGAGATTCCAAGGTTTTAGGCACTGTGTGCAAGGAAATATGACAAAACCCAAAATATCTATTTCTAATGATTGCGAACCCAAAATATCTGAGACAGGTCTCAGTCAATTTAGAAAGTATTTTGCCAAGGTTAAGGACGTGCCCATGACACAGCCTCAGGAGGTCCTGACGACATGGGCCCAAGGTGGTCGGGGCACAGCCTGCTTTTATACATTTTGGGAGACCTGAGACATCAATTAATATGTGTAAGATGTACATTGGTTTGGTCCAGTAAGGTGGAACAACTCAAAGTGGGGCTTCCAGGTCATAAGTAGATAAGAGACAAAAGGTTGCATTCTTTTGAGTCTTTGATCAGCCTTCCACTGAATGCACACATTTAGTCTGGCTCAGTGAATCTGCATTTTTACATAAACAATAGGGCAGAGGATGCAATCAGATATGCATTTGTCTCAGGTGAGCCTCAGAGGGATGACTTTGAGTTCTGTCGTCCTTTGTCCATAAGGAATTTCCTTGTGGGCAAATTGTGAGGGAGGTAGGCAGCTTCTTATCTTTGTAGCTATCTTATTTAGGAATGAAATGGGAGACAGCTTTGCCTGACATATTTCCCAGCTTGACTTTTTCCTTGGCTTAGTGATTTTGGGGTCCGAGATTAATTTTCCTTTCACATTTTAAATCACAATTTACATATATATATGTATGTGTATATATATAGTGATTATACATATAATCACAATTTTCTGTAAAAAATCATCAGAACCTAGCATGATGGCACGATGCCTAAAACATAAAAACGCCAAAGAAATAACTGCTGTGTGGTTGCTGAATGAACAAAGGAGTGAATGAGAAATGAACAGCTGAAGGAGGCGTGCCAAAGAACACCATGCAGTTTGTGAACCTGCTCGTGCAGCTTCATTTACCCCATGTTGTTCTTCACTCATTCAGCAGTTCCTGCCGTCTGCCTCCCCTCACATCACAAGGCCATGATGTTCCTTTGTGTCTTTGTATTTATTCTGTTCTTAACAAGAACTGCCAATGGGTAAAAGATTGTGACAAACTTAGGCCAAGTTATAAGTGGCACTGATCTATCTTGGTCAGTTTGACCATGATTTTTTTTTCTTGTTTTTCACAGCACTTTTAAGATCCTGGAACATTATTTTGATGTCTCAGGGTTTTGTTTTGTTTTGTTTTTTAACCTAGTTTCATTCTACCAAAAAAAAAAAAAAGAGCGGGGAAAGGAGTAGACAGCACCAAGTCTATTTCTGAACCTGCCGTCAGGTATCTGTCATGGTGGGAGAGCCATCAACCTATCCTGAACAAGGTCCGGAGCCACATCAGTCTATAATCTATTTTCTCTTAACATAGCATACATGCTTTACTGCTTAGTAATAAATGCCGGTTATTTGCTCAGGGTGAAAGCTTGAGTAGCTTTCTGTGACTCTGATTCAGCATTGGTGTTTTGGTACTTTAACTTCCCTACTGCTGAAGTAAAAGCCAATGCCAGCTCCAAACCCAAAAGCTAAAGCCACTGCAGACCCCTCGACCTGAAAGTAGATGAGAGCTGTGACCAGGTGGGCTCTTTTCCAGGTATTTCTCTGGTTCCTCAAGACTGGCAATGCTGAAAGCCAACGCAACAATGAAGGATCCTGGTGCACAGAAAATGCATTTGAAAAGAAAGTCTATATTACTGATTCACAATGCATTATTTAGAAATTCAGGTCATCAAAATAAAGCAACTTTAAGTAATAAAGGTTTTAAATAGTTAACTGCCTTCACATAATAGAAAAATATTAGTGACATCTTCACAAGAACTTATGAATGCTTCAGATGGCTCATCAGAAGCAGAGGGAGGAAAAATACCAACAAAGAATTTTCTTTTATTTCCTTGAGTGATCTTTGACTTTATATTGTCATTATTTGGTGTTCAGAGGTTAAATTTAAAAATACGGATTCAAAGATTTTCATCACACATTCCTTCATTCTTCTCATTCAAAAAATACATACTATGAACCGAAAAGTGACTGGGGCAGAGCTCAATTGATTTTGAGGTATATTTTACCAAGTTTGAGAACATACCCGGGAAAAAGAAATGTATGTTATTGTAGGATCTGTGGCCAGTGCTTTTTCCAAAGATGGTTTTGGGGACTTCGATATGTGAGAGAACAGTGAGCAAGAAGGAGGGAGGCAGTGAGGCCAGTGGTTCCATTCCTGCGAGGCTTGGATTAGTGCTCAGTGAATCTACATTTTACACAAGGTAAAGTCAGCATGCGGAATAACAGCTGCCTGTTTGGAAACAAAAGGAAGGTAGTTTTTGTCTTTGTTTTGTTTTGCTTTGTGTGACTCAGTTCCCAAACTGAACTTTCCCTTTGGCCCACTGAGTTTGGGGTCCCAGGGTTTTATTTTTACTTTTATTTTTTGTTTCATTTTTTTCCGAGATTTTGTTTTTCTTTCACAGTATGAAGCCATACTTGGGACTTTCCTCTGGGAGTGGAATTCTTATCACCCATTAAGTGAGTGCTTCTCAGCCCGTACTGATCACCAGAAAAACCTGTTCCCACTCAAAAGCTCTGATTTAGTTGGTCTGAATATGATCTGATTTACATTCTTACAAAGGTCTGTAAGTGATTCTGATACACAGCTAGGACTGAGAATGTCTGACCTAGGGCCTCCCTCCCTCCTGGGTTAGATACCCAGGCAAAAAGAGTGAAAGTGTGGGAGGGGCAGGCAGGCACTAAATTATGTAGGAAAATTTAAGCACTGTGCAGGTACCAAGAAAAGCAAAGGGGACCCCAGCCTAACTGTGGGCCTGGTGATGGGGAGGGTTATCTCACTGTAGAAGGTGAGGCTGAACTGAATTTTGAAAAATAGAGAAGAGTTATCTAGGCTTCTTTGCAAAGGTTGAGGTAAGAAAAGGGAATGGTCAAGAGGGACAGGCAAGCAGGAAGCTGCAAGGACCTGGGTGTGGCTGGGTTTTAGGGGCAAGTGGAGAGGTGGTGAAGAGGAATCTGAAGAGATGAGCTGGGCCAGATGTTCAAGTGCTTTGTGTCCTAAGTGGTTCTGATTTTCACCTGCAGGAGGTAAAACTCTTGAAATATTTTAAACAACAGATAAACGTGATCACTTTTTTATCAATAATGATTTGAGATGGTGAGAAGGTGCAGGAGGACCAGGAGGACGCTTTTGTGGTGATCAGGCAAGGGATAATGAGAGCATGGATTGGTCAGGGGTGAGGATGGATGATGCTAGGAGGACAGATGGAAAGGGCTGCAGGAGATAGAATTGAGGGAATTTCACAGTCATTTGGATAAGTAAGGGAAGGGAGAGACACATGTCCTGGGTCTCTGGTTTCTGGGTGGTTTAGTTATGGGCCGACTCTCACAGATATCACCTCAGCATCAACCAAGCATCTACACCAACCCTTTTCCTAAAGAACCTGAGATACTCTTGTGTCATGTGCCCATCCTCACTTCCAAGTGAGGCTTTCTATCAACGCTTATCATAATTTTTAGGCTTGTGTGCTGGCCTGCCCACTTCTATCATCCTGCCTTCATTTTTACGATATCAGCTTTAGGATACCTTCTTCGTTTGTTTGGTTTGGGTTTGCTAAGACCATTACCATAAGGAAGACTTAGATATTCTTAAGTCTAGAGGTCTAATTTATGTTTATAATGTGATGATAGCAGTATTTTGGGGAAATTTGGAGAGATTGTGGCAGGCATGGAGAGACTGAAATCTGGTTGCATGTGGCAGTCCTCATGATACTTGTCCCAAAGTGTGTGTTAATCAGCTGTCCCTTCACCCTGAAAAATATCCCAGTTTGAATGACAAATTATATGGTTACTTCAGTATAGTCCTTCCTAGTAAATCAGTAAAATGTTCAAGTTGCTATTTGTTCGCTTGGTTCTCTTTTCTTCTAACCCAACCAAGTAGGTTTTTACACATTAACCAATGATCCAACCACAGGTTCAACCTTGAAAAGATGAGAGAAACAGTTCAAGGAGAAATTGTTTTTCTTAATTTTTATTTTAAATCACTGACATTGTTTAGACTTGCCTGTACATGATGATAATAAAAAGCAGATCCAAAGGTTAGTTGGTTTAATTATCTTTTTAAGTTCTCTACAGACAATGTGTCATGTTTATGCTTACAAGACAAAGCAAGCCCAAGGCCAGGAAAGGTACAAGTCACTTTTAGATTTAGTCTGTTTATGACCTACATATACAGCAGAATGAAGAGTAAGCCAAAAGTGACAGCTCCCCTGGTCCCTGTCCCATGGACCAAAAATAATACCACCAAAACAAAAAGGGCAGATGACCACAGCACAAGATGTGGGATACCCTGCTGCCGGGAAACTGCTTTTAGATGGCAGCAGAGCAGTTTTATGCTGTGAAGGAGCAAGGCAGGAAGCCCCATATCTCATCAGAACCCAAAGGCCATGAAAAACGGTCTCATGACAACCTCCCAGGGGCACAGGGAGGTGAGAGGTCAATGGCCTCGTTAGCAGGTCCTCATGCCAAGCCTCCCATCTCCTGATGTTCTGCAGGAGGACAAGACCCCCCCACTCCCGCCCCCGCCAAGTGTGCAGCCACCACTGCAGGTAAGACACAAAGCCCCTGGGGTCCTTCTTCCCAGTTTCCCCTGTGGAACAAAAGCCTAAAGCTGCTGGGGAAGGGCAGAAACCCTGTTATCCAGAGGGCACTGGTGAAGACCCACTGCAGCTTGGGGAAGGAAAAAGAAAGAAACACCCTAACCTGGGGGAGGATCAGGAATTTGTCCTGGTCCTAGACCACTAGAGGTCTCCCACAGCTAGGGTGGTGGCAGAATCTCTTAGAAGGCAACATCTCCAAGAAGACCCAGGAGACATTACTAAATACAAGCAAGCTTTTCCAACCTGTGGCTCATGGAACACATGCGGCCCAGGGCGGCTTTGAATGCATGCAGCCCAATACAAATTCATAGACTTTCTTAAAACACTGAGGTTTTGTTTGTTTGTGGTTTTTTTGGCAATTTTTTTTTTTAGCTCATCAGCTGTCGTTAGGGTTAGTGTATTTTATGTATGGCCCAAGACAATTCTTTTTCCAATATGGCCCAGGGAAGCCAAAAGACTGGACACCCCTGTAAGCTGAATTAGAACCAAAAATGCACTTCCCCTCCAAGCAGGCTAGCAAACACTGAGTAACAAGTGATGGCAGTGGAGGGAGAACGTCTCTGTGATGCAGTATGAAGGGAAGTTCTAAAGCTGAGAGTGAGGGAGACATTGAAATAAACTCTCAGGCAAAACCGTCCCTCACTTAAAATGTGAAAAGGAATGAGTGTAGCCATAGCAACAAAGCCCAACCTGCACTCAGCTCTTCAGCAGGTTGGCTCAGCCCCCACAGGCCTAGCAAAAGTCAAAGAATGCCAATCATCAAGTACAAATGCAATTTACCTGAGTTTCTCCTCTCTTACACGCAACGTGTGGACTTCAAAAAATATTACAAGGCTCTCAAAGAAGCAAGTAAAGAAAAGTCACTCTCAAGAGACAAAGCAATCAACAAAATCAAACTCCAATGTGACACAGATGCTTGAAATGTTATATAGGAAATTTAAAAGAACCATGCCAAAAGCTCTAGGAGAAGGTGAATAGCATGCAGGATCACATAAGCAATTTCAACATACATATGTATAATAATTAACACAAGAATGAATCAAATGCAAATGTTATAAACAAAAACTGCAATAACAGAAAAGAATGCCTTCAATGTGCTCATCGGCCCTATCCAGTTGAGCAAAGAATCAGTAAACTTGAAGATGAATAGACACTATCAAACTAAAACAAAAAGAGCAAAAAGAGTGGAAAGAAAAAAACAGATAAGGCATTCAAGAAATGATGGACAATATTAAATGTTCATCATTTAATATATAGACATGTTATTAGATAACATGTCTGTAATTTAATATAAAGACATGTTATTAGAATCCTTGAGTGAGAAGAGGGAGAAGAGGGTAGAAGAAATATTTAAGGAGATAATAGCCAAGAATTTCTCAAAATTAATGATAGACACCAAAACAAGATCTAAGAATCTTAGCGAACACCAGGAAAGATACACACACATTCCACACCTAGATATATAATATTTAAACTGCTGAAAACCAAAGACAAAAGAAAAAATCTTGAGGTTGCCAGAGGAAAAAGATACATCACTAACAAAGAAATAAAGGTAAGAATTTCAGAATGTTCCTCCTTAATGTAATCCTAAAGACAGTGGCGTGAAACTCTTAAAATAACAAAAGAAAAACACTGTTAAGTATCAGATGTCATTAGTTTTAGAAGAAATTGATTTATTATGTATTATTAGGTTGTCTACATTTCTGGAAATGTAAGGGAACCAAGCTTTGATGCAGAAATACAGCTAGAAGAAATGTCTGACCTCTTCATGGGACTGATAAAATGGAAATTCCATTGCTGCTGCTGCTTTTTACCCCTGCTACTGAGAACCAGACACTAGATCCCTGCACCAGAGCTACCATAGAAAAATTAAATGCCTCACTAAAAGTTTGACAGAAAAATTAATCTCTCCACCTAGGACTGCAACCACTCCATTTGGTACCTTTCTGCAAGACTCAGGTGCATGCATCCCCTTGGTGCAACACAAAGCACATGTGAAATTCTAGCTGCAAGAGACTCAGAGAGATATAGTGTGCAGTTTTCCAGAGTATATAGAATGGGAAGATGCATTAGAAAATGAATAAAATGGGTGTTGAGAGGGCCAATCTGCAATTTCTATCATGGCTGTTGTACTGATCATCATGTAGTTAAGGCTTCCCTTCCTGTCTAAAAGTGCATGAGGCAAATGCCTTCTTAAGGAGTATTGATTCAAATGCTCCCAAGTAGTAGCTCTGTAAACTCATGTCCTCTTTTGTGAACAAATTTGGCACTTTAATTTTAAAAGGCACATCTATAACATAATACTTCCTTTTCTATTTTAGTTTGGAAAACTATTTTTAAAAAACCTGCACCTCTGTTTAACTTTTGAACTTTCAGGGCTTACTTGAATTAACCAATTGGAGCTCATCTGCCTCAACCATCAGGGCTCAGCTGTGTTGCCCAATCAGAAACAAGCAAGTTTGAATTCTTCATTTGCATAAACAAACCTGGTTGGAAACATGGGCAGGGACTTTCACTATAAAACCCAAACCTTCCCTTTGTTCTCTGGAATGCACTCTAGTACACACTTCTGTTTTACACCAAAGGTTTTATCTCCTCCGTCTGCAAACTGTTCACAGGAATGAATTATTTCCTTCAAATTCCTTTTCAAAGAATTTTGTTCACAGCAGTAATTCCTCAAGGGAGTCAATGCTCAAGCATTTCTTGTAGGGAACATCTATTAGTAATAAATTCCTTCAGTTTTTGTTTATCTAGGAATGTCAATTTCTCCCTTACTTTTGAAAGTACAGTTTTAGCAGACATAACAGGATTCTTGGTTTACAGTATATTTTTCTTTTAGCACCATTTAGGCCCACTGCCTTGTGGCCTCCAAAGTTTCTGATGAGAAATCTGCTAATAATCTTACTGAGAATCCCTGATATGTAATTAGTTGCTTCTCACTTGCTGCTTTCAAGACTCTGTCTTTGGCATCCAAAAGTTTAATTATAATATATCTTGGTGTGGGTTTCTTTGGGTTCATCTTACTTGGAGTTTGTTGAGCTTCTTGGATGTTCATATTTATGTCTTTCATCAAATTTGGCAGATTTCTACTCTTATTTCTTCAAATATTCTCTTTACCCCTTCCCTTCTCTCTTCCCCTTCTGAGACTCCCACAGTGCAGATTTGTTCCACTTGATGGCATCTCACAAGTCTCTTAGGTTCTGTTCCTTTTTTTTTTTTAATGTTCCTCAGACTCAATAATTTCAGCAGTCCTATCTTCAAGTTTGCCAATTGTTTTTTCTGCCTGCTCAAACTCGCCTTTGAATCCCTCTAGGGAATGTTTTATTTCAGTAATTGTACTTTTCAGCTCCAGAATTTCCTTTTGGTTTCTCTGTAGGTTTGCTGTGTCTTTATTGATATTTCCATTTGTTCATATATCGTTTTCTTAATTTCTTCATATCATCCTTTCTCTAAGGAAGTTCTTTTCAAGTATGTATTTAGTGTATCTGCCACCAACTCTTTTTCAGGAATGATTTCTGTTGATTCATTTTTTTCTTCTTTGATTGGGACATACATTCTTATTTATTTGTATCCTTGTGATTTTTTTTTTTTTTTGGTTAAAATTGGACATTTGAATCTAGTAATATGGTAACTCTGGAAATCAGATTTTTCCTCTCTCACAATTTGCTAGTGTTGTTATTGTTTATTTTTTTGTTTTTGATTTTTTGATTATTGTAAACTGGCCCTGTGCCAAGGATAATCCTGAGGTGTAAACTTAGGTCTTCTCAAGTCTTTTTTCAGCCTATACCTTTCCCTGGACATGCACAGTCACTTTCTAATTTTCCCCATATTTGAAAGTGTTTTTGAATGTCCTAGTCTTTAATGCTTGTCTCTGAAAAGGAAAAAAAATGGAAAAATTAAGGAGGAGTGAGATAAAAAGGATGTCAACCCCTAAGATCCCCTGGAAATTACTTCAGCCAGAGAAAGGGGGACTTACATCAATGGAGGAAAGTAGAACAACATGGCCACTACGTCAATGTACCTTTGTGATCACACATAGCAATCAGTGATCAGAGCACAGATCCCTTATATTTAGATGACAGGATTCTTTTTTCCCACCTTGGCTCCCTCAAGATGTATGTAAGCTGTTCCAGGAAAGAATGCATAGCTGCCTGCCATGGGGCTGAGGGTGGGGTATGTATAGCTGTTACTGTGCTAAAGGATACAATTGACTGAAATTAGCTAGAGTTTGTGTTCCAAGCCTTCTCCCCCAAATTACAAGCCTTCAAGAAACTCAAGAGTTCCAAAATAGTTACATCAGACAGATTCTGCCAGTGTAATTGTTGTCTAAGTTGGGAGAGAGATTCCTGGAGCTTCCTATCCTGCCATTTTCCCAGAATCTTCTGATCTCTTTATTTTAGAAGAGAATTTTGGCAAGAAAAATTTATATTTCTTGAATGAGTTAAAGAGTTGGGGATCATATTGAAAACTCTATTTTCTCAGGGCACTATTTGAAGAAAAAGCTTGGGAAAGCAAGCCAAGGAGTTTCCTAATCCATGTAATTTGATTCTAAGTTATATGTAAATGTAACTTTGAAGATAGCATGGCAGAGACCAGAAGTATATTTTTCTAATGTGCATAAGTGGTTCAAAGAGTAGCCAACCAGGGTAATGTACCATTGTCATAGGTAAAGCAGAGGGATGCAAAAGAAAGTGGGCACAGACAAGTGGAAGACTTATCCTTAGAAATAAGAAGAGAAATTCATTCTCCATAAATTAGAGGAAGAAGGAAAATACCTTGATCTATTTTAGAATAAAAGTATACCCAACCCATAGATATTTATATGTGGGTGTATGTACATATATGAGTAAAATTCATAGAAAGGACTAAGAAGGTACACATCAAACTGTTGACAGTTTCCTTCTGAGAAGAGGACCAAAGGTGAAGTTCAAGATTGAATAAGGGAGAATAGTTGAAATGTCATTCAGATGCAAAAAACAAAAATAATAATAATCAAAAAACTGTAGCTTACATGATATAAAAATTTTTTTCTCTTACATAAAATTACAGATAGACTGTTTGAATCTGTTGTGGTAAACTCAATGGTAAGGGAACTCACAGTCTTTTAATCTTGTTGCTCAGCATGTGAAATCTCCATCCTCAATTTTACCTTATGGTCCAGAATGACTGCTTCAATTCCAGTCACCACATATACATGCTAGACAACAGAAAGGAGAAATAGGGAGGGAAAGACATCTCCCCTCCCATTCTGATAACTTCCTAGGGGTTGCACACACTACTTCCATTTAAATCCCCTGGCCAGAATTTAGTCACCAGCTATAAGGAAAGCTGGGAGAAAAAGTCTCTGAGTGGCTACATGACTAACATAAATTTGGGGATTCAATTACTGAGGAAGAAGGGGGAAAAGATATTCTCTTCCAGTGGGGGGAACATATTTTACTATGTTCTTACTTATTTTGTGAAATCTTTACAAATACGTATTCACATATTAGTTTTATAATAAGAGTAAATAAACATAGAAATTTGGGTGAAGGAAATGAGAATTGAAAGGAATCAAACCTGACCTTTATTTTCCCATTGATAAGGTGAGGTTGATAATGAAAGAATGTGTGTGAGTTGAGGAGTCTGGTGAGTAGGAGACAAGTATGGAGCAGCTTTATGGGGACTGTGCAGGAGAAGTTTTGATGCACTTGTAGGACATTAGTCTTCCATGAGATGCATCAAAGCTGCCTCTGCTAAAACTGAAAATGGGTGGTCTCTTCTCCATTTACAGAAAAACATCCAGTTGTTATTTATAACTTTTGCAACTCCAAGTTTCTCCAATAAGTGAAGCCATGGGTACCAGCTGCAACTTGCCCATTGCCAAGTGTGGGAAGATAAGAAAGCAATAGAAGAAGCAAAGCACAGACTCCTCCAAAATAAGTAATTGTTCTTAATTGACATCTTTCCTTTTTTATGGAACATCTGACTGTGGATGCTAAATTAGATTGCATTTGTTATAGTATGTTGTTATAATCTTCAAGTAAAATTGTTTCCAAGTTATTTGATAGAATTAAATATTTCAAAGTTTCCTAATATCAGGCAAAGAGCATGGCATTTGAGGGAGAGTGTGATGGTGCTGGAGTGCTGGAGACTGTCAACTAGGCAGAACATGAATACTTCCAAAAGAGGATCAAGCTGACCATCTGAGGCTGGAAATCGCAAACGTGTGAACAACTCAGTCAAGACTTAGATGTTCCCAGAAAAACTTAGTGCAATCAAGGAAAGGAACAAGAGGCATTGTGTCATGAGTGAGAGAGACAAGCAGCTGTTGTTGAAGCCACTGCATTGAGCTGTTTGCTGTGCAGTTGCTGAATAATACAGACCTCCTGCAGCCCAGCAGGACTCCCTTCCCACTTTCCCCTGGCATAAGTGTGTGATTGGATGAGTAAGACAAATGTGGCAGAAGATAAACAAGGGTGGAGGTGGTGATGAAATGTTCATTAAACTGTGGAGAAAATTGAACATGAGTTTCAGTCTGGAATGAGAAGCATGAGAAACCAGGAGGGGACCCACAGTCTGGGAAATAGGGGCAGTATAGGAAATGCTAGGTCCCATGCACACACATTCAGAAATACCGTGGCACTGGGTGCAATGTAGAAAACATAAGGCAGGGTGAGGGGGTACTATATGGTATTTGACAAGAAGACCAAGAAGTGCCCAATCCATCTTGGCCCTGTCCTTTGCAGGAGGTTTCCCAGGGAAATCTAGGAATCAGGAGACAATGGAAAATGGGAAAATTAAGTAGCATTTTATTGTTAACCAACCTCGTAACTGAAACCTCACTTCCGAGAACTCTGGTGGTTGGACTAAAGCACGGGGCTTAAACCCAAGCTTTAAGACAATCTCCCTACCTCCACCTACAAACACACCTCTAGGTAAAAAGCCCTGAGAATATACAAATGCAAAGTGCAAAAGCCACAGGGAGTAGCTGGCTCTATATAGGCCCAAGAAAGAGAACAAAAGAGGAGAGCCCTGGGATGCCACCCGTGTGTCCTTGTAAGACCCTTAGCATACGACTATTATTGCCCTAGCACCATGAGACCAGTGTCTTAGAATGGGGCCTATCTAATGAGTATTCTGTCTCTTGGGGAGGAGAAGAGTTTGAGAACATGCCTTCCCCTAAAGGCCCATTTGTCCTCTTGAATTCTGTCAACGAGTGAACTTATTAGCCAAGCCTATGTTTACCTCCCTTGTGGGTGTTCCCTTTAGGGTAGGAAATGCTGACGTGCAGGGAAGGCCTGACCCTGCCTCCTAACTGCAGGTTCCTCATCCAGCCCAGCACTCTCTGGGAGCCAGCCAGGGCCAATGAGGCCAAGCACAGGTGTCATTATTTAGGATCATTCCAGGCCACTTCCTCCATGCCACTCCCCTTTGAAGTTATGCCCAGCTACATTTAACTAAACCACCACAAAGGCCCCTCCCATTATTCAGTTCTCCCAGAGTAATTAAATATTTACAGAGCCATTAAAATCCCAGTAACAAAAATCCCTCCCACTGTTGCCACAGGAAAACAGAGTCTGCTAATTAAAATTCTTAAAAACAGAGAGATTGGTATCCAGAATATCTTATAGTAAAATTAAGTTTTTAAATGCTAATTTTTATTATTAGTCTATATTAATCTCATTTTGTCATCATTTCATTCAAGCCTCTTTTTGGCATCTTCCCTGGAAGTATCTGCCTAAGCTGCCTTTCACAGGAACAAGTGCCTTCATCCCAAAGTTAGATTAAGCCAGTCCTCAGTATAATCTGTTCACTACCCTCCCAAATTCTAAAGTGACATCAGCCTCATAGGCTTGAAATTTAAGGACAAGAGCTTTCCACATACCACAGCAATTTATAAAGGGGTTCCCCTCACCTCCAATTGTCCTCCAATTTTTGTGCCCATAACTATCTTGCCACAAGGTAATTGCCATCAACCTTAAATCAGTGTAGACTTAGAATTCATGAGAAAGAAGAAGAGTGAAAAGAAAACAGTTTTCTGTGCACCTGTATAAGAATGTCAGATGCCCAGAATCCCCAACTCTGGACGTCAATGCAATGGAGCTGTCTCCCTTCCTAAGGCGTATTGTTCCTGGAGCTGGCACCTGGAACCTTTCTAAGTTCCTGTAGAGTTTAGCTATGTGCTCTGCTGGCGCTCCTGGAACTCATTTCTCCCTTTAGTGCCCACTGAATGTATTGAAAGCATATGTGTTTCACTCTGCCTCTAAGCCCTGTGTTGTCATTGCAGATGGGCTGATGTGCAACGCAGATGCAGATGCAATGTCACTGCAGATGCAGACTGGGCTGATTGTGAACCTGTGTCTAGATCGGAGCTTCCATGCCTCTTGTAAGTAGGGCTGTCCACATTTACAAAATGCATCTCTCCAAGTAACCGTCCCTCTCTTGGTCTCTTCCCTTGACTTCGTTACTTGTTACAGGATACCTAAACATCTCAGCCTGAGCCAGTGGCTGCCCTGAAATGTTTGCAGCTCTGAACTGTGGCAGTCCCCTGACTCTGCCCTTCCTTGATTTACATCCCTTTCAGCTTATTATAAAGTTTCCCTTCAGAACACAAGGAGGATCCACCCTGTGGTCATTTGTACTCTTTACCAAACCCTCGCCATCTGCCTGCTTTTTCATTTTCCATGTCTCAAGCAACTTTCTGAAGAGCAAGAAGCAATCTTCATTTCTGCCACCTCTTCTTCTATAGCAAAAGGTTGTGCCCTCACTGGTCATTCTGAATCTTCACCTATGATTTGATCACATGAGAGTTGCTAAAAAAAAAAAAAAAAAAAAAAAACACTGATGCTCCAGTCATGCCCCAGATAAATTGAATCAGAATCTCTGCAGAAAGGGATCCAGTCAAGGGTAGTTTTTTAAGTTCTCCACCTGACTCCAGATTGAAGAAGTCAGTGAATTCTGGTATTAAAAGTGTTATCTTTTGGTCAAACAGGCTCTGTCTACCTCACTTCTTTTTTTTTTTTTTTTTTTTGAGATGGAGTCTCGCTCTGTCACCCAGGCTGGAATGCAGTGGCGCGATCTCGGCTCACTGCAAGCTCCGCCTCCCAGGTTCACGCCATTCTCCTGCCTCAGCCTCTCCGAGTAGCTGGGACTACAGGCGCCCGCCACCACACCTGGCTGATTTTTTTGTATTTTTAGTAGAGACAGGTTTTCACCGTGGTCTCGATCTCCTGACCTCGTGATCCGCCCACCTCAGCCTCCCAAAGTGCTGGGATTACAAGCGTGAGCCACCCCGCCCAGCCTTGTCTACCTCACTTCTAAGAGTAGCAGCCTTTCATCCAGTGACTCTCTCCTGTACTGGTCTCTCTGGATTGCCCAGCAATTCACCTATTAGAACTCCTGTTTATTCAAGGAGTAACCTCCTTTTTGGAAAAACTCAGTTTCCAGCTCAAATATAGAATCTAATTAGTAGGCACCAATGGGATGTGAGTGAATGTCTATGGGAGGCTTCTTGAAAACGTATCCTTGTCCTAAAGAAAGAGACATTGGGACAACAGCCCCTCCTCTGTCTCTGGACACAGCCATCACAGGCAGCCCTGCTGGAAGTTTGGCAGCTGTCTTGGCCACCAGGAACCTGCTGTAGGTCAAGCAAACACATTGGCAAGATGGAAAGAATCGAGTCCATGAGGAGACTGTGAATCTAATGGACTAGGCAATTCTGGAACTATCCTGCCTCTAGACTGCTCAGGGAAACCTAGAGGCACTTTTGTAAGCAGGAAAAAGAAAACAGGAGAAACTGAAGCATCCCTCGGAAGATGCTTTTGCCAGGGGACATTAAGAACCAGCAGTGATCAGCTTTGTCAAGCTCCTTGCTCTCTAAGCCTCCAGTGGCACCCAGATGTGTAACAAATTAGATTTTCAATCACATCCCCAGTCTAAGCTATTTTAGATTATGTCTTTATCATTTTCTCACTCCCACCTTCAAAATCTATTGAAGGCAGTATGTGCAGCAGTGCCCTGGGTATAAAAGTGATCTTGTCCAGCCAGAAGGTTCTAAACTCTGAATAGGGCTACTGGCCATTCTCTTTAAATCAAAACTACTTTTACCTAGACCGGAAAAATAAAATCAAATACTACATTTTCATCAGTTTAGAAATTAGTCCATTTCATTTGCTTTCCAGAATTCTCATTGTGTTTAAATCATCTTCATCAAACTTCTTGCTCTGTAAGCCTTGAGTAACACCCAGATGCATAACAATTTGGATTTTCAATCATCCTCATTTACTACCAGGGAAACAGGTTGAAAAATCAAGACATTCAATAGGGTAGTTTTACAGTGTTGCATTATTTTAGTTAAAATAATTATCATGGTTTTTAACAAACTAAAAACGAAGATTTCCACTTTATACATACATTTATTTGTAAAGCTATAAGGCTTGCCTTCTGGAACCGTGAAAATATATTAGCATGTTCACATGTATATAATCAGCTTTGGAGACATTTCAAACTCTAAAGACACTGTTGAGAACTTTGATTATGCTTCTGTTAGAACTAGCAGTTTCCCCACAGCAAAGCATGACAGTTGCACAGACTGGGAAAGTTAGAAAATGCCTGATTATTATTTTTAAGTCATTCTTCCTGGTAAAGCATGATTTTAGAGACATTGCTTTTGATTTCTTCCTAGAAACTGAGAATTTTGGCACGCCACTGTGAAACACAAACATAAGTCAAAAATGAAGTATTTCATTATCACTCAATGTTTTGGGTCACAGTCATCAAATATGCCCTTATTAGCATAGGGAAATTATTAGTGTATATTGTGAATTTGTTTAATGCAAACTTATGAATCCACATTAAAATACATTCATTTATAAATATTTAGAGAAGAAAACCTCTCAAATGACTAGGGAAAATATTTAAAGAGGAAAATATTTGGAAAAACTCTGTTTTATGTTTGCTCCCCTCAGTTTTGGTAATTGTTATCTTGCTTTTGCTATTATTCTGGAGCTCAAGGGTTTAATATGTTTGTCAAAATGCTTTTATTCTATCTAGAGAGAGTTAAATAATTAATGTTTTGTTTCTTCTCACATAAAATAGTGACGGCTTTGCTTGCCTTCATTTCAGTGTGACAATCATTTAATTATTTAAAAGACAGGAGAATGCTATTTCTAAGTAGATACTATTAGAAGCTTGATTCAACAGTTCTTATTAACAGAGTCAAATGCAGGCGCACAGTAATTCCTCTGGTTAACCAACTGCCACCTATGTGCCTAGTACACAGTGAGTACTCAGTAAATGTTAGTCTCTTTTTGGTGTGCATCCTTTCAGGTCTGAATCTAAAAGAATTTAGATGTTGATGAACATAAAGACAGTCAATAAAGGTTTTATAACAAGTTTCTAAAATATTCATGAGTATCATTCACATCAGTACTATGTATACTAATCATGAGATTCATGCAATACATGCTATTAAATAATATAATGAAACTATTATTCAACCTATTTTTGTAATAGCATAAATTACTTACAACAATACTCCAAGCTTTCAGGCCAAAATGAAAACCTCATGTTACTTGCTCCCCCAGAGCTCTTTGACAAACTGCTGAAATTTTTGTTTTGTGCAATCCAAAGAAAACTAAGGGAGTCCCCTTTTTTAATGTTGTGAAATTGTTTTCAGTCAGTCCTTCATTTTCTTTACAAACTCAAAGGCAAAATAGCACAGAAGTTTATTTTTTAACCAAATCACTGCCTGTAATACTGGTGGAAAACGAGAAACAAAGCATATGGGCAACAGTAGGGGATGGGTTAATAAATGGTAAGACATGAGATGCTATGCAGCCATAGAATGATGCTGAACAATGGAAAAATGGGTCCAATATAGAGATAGAGTTTCATATAAAAATAGAATATATGGAGAGATAGCTTCAGTGTTTTCTCAGGTTGATAAATTTATGAGTTTTCTTTTTTGTCTGTTTATTTTCCTTCTCTAATTTTTGTATGACAGGCATATTTTGTGTTAGAAAAGTGGCATTTTAACTTATCTCTATGATTTTTATTATTGTAAATTTTTATTATTTCTAAAAAAGTGCAAAATGTTATGAAAATTTTATCATGACATATAATTTAGGCAGAAAACAGTGAAAATGTAACTTGTTGCAAGGTGTACTTATCAGCATGCTTGCTGAGGAGTTCATCTTCTGTTATTATTCTGAATACCCACTAAACCTTCCTTTTCTCTGATATTAAGTCAGAACTCGGAAGGTGAGATGACCAGGCTGATGTAAGCGAAAGAAGCCAAGGACACGGAGCAGGCCACCCTGATCTGTAACCACATGATATTTGAGGTGCATTTATTCTCATGCTATCCTGTAAGAATTCAACAAAGATGAAACTGCAAGAAATACTTTTTTTCTGTTTTCAGCTTCTTAATACAATGCAGGATTTTTGGAATCATTAAGAGAGGAATGAGATGACCTTGTGAAAATGTCTGAAAGGATTAATTAAAACTAGGCTACGATTGCCATTTCCATATTGAGTAAATGTAAGTACTACGAACATTAACAAATATATTGAAGGACTTGTTTCATACCCCTCATGGCTTTTGAAAAGCATTTTTCACACAGTCCTGCAGTAATTTATACCGTGAACCACTTTATCCTCAGCATCAAGCAGGTTCTTGGCATGCAGCAGGTATTCCAATATTTTAGGAAGACAGGCAGGAAGGGAGAGAAATATCTCTAAAGATTGGAAGTCTGTACTACACCCAGGGGATCGGTGGTTCCTACAGTTGAGGAGGCAGCATTGTTGCACACCCAAGCTTTCAGGGCTTCTCGGAAATGTTATAGGATGAGCCAGAGCTAGAAAGCCATATGCATGATAATAAAGAAAACCTTAGGATTCCTCTGAAATTCTTTATAAAAGTGAAATAAATTGGATACACATATTCAAACACTTAGTAAGAAGGCAAGACAAACCGCACCCCCCCACCCCCCGCCCCATGGAAGCTCCTCTTCTGTACGAGGTCAAACGTCTATCATCATCTTTAAAAGTCTAGAGATGCAAATGCCCCAACACCTGCCTTCTGTCTACTTGGACCCCAAGGATGACAGAGATAACTGAAGATGTATTTAAGTTACTAGGTTCAAGAAGATTTAAGTTTAAAATAATGAGGAATACAGTAAAATCCAAGATGGCTATTCACAAAATACTTGACATTTCTTAGTATTTCCTTAAATTTCAGAAGAAAAAGCAGAAGACCAGAAACTAAATAACCTATTCTTTTACTGTGACCTTTAGACAGAATGGTCTTTTTTCTCCCGTCACTTAAACCCCCACTGTGTTCACCATCTTGGTTCCCCTCCTTCACTTCAACTTGCCGGATTTCAGCCAGGGACTTTCATGGGTGACCATATTAAAATCTTAACTTTGATTTAGGTTAAATCCTGAGGTTGGTCACTTTTCTCTTCTTACCCTTCCACTCAAGGAAGCCCTGTCCAATATCCTCCTCTCAGCAAACTTTCTTGTTGGTGTAGACCACGTAATGGACACTGTTACATGTGCTCACCACAGATTTGAGTAAAATTCAAAATACGTTGATCAGAAATTTTAAATGACACAAAAAATTTTAAAAAGTATTCATTATGATTTCATCTCAGCAAAATAAGTGGTGTTATTGTAATGGTTCACTAAGGCATTTATATCCAGGTAAATGATCAGATTCCAAACCCAATTGATTTCTTTCTCGTTCTTGATTTCTGCTAAATTATAAAGTCCTAATTCAAACTACAAATAATCAGAAATAGCATCAAGTACTCTGTGGTTGTGTCAGATTGCCATAGACATTCCAATAAAACTTGGACCCAGAAATCTCAGATTTCTCACCGGAAGGCAATTTGTTTTTCAGATGATAACTCCATGACCATCTCATCCTCAAAGGCTCTACTTTTCAAATATGAAGATAGAAACTCCTGTATGTGGTTTTTAAATATACTGAGAGTGCAGAATTATTTGTTGCTAAGGCGTGAGAAAAAATCATCTTGCTATGCGCAGTCAAGACATGGAAAGGATCCTTTTCGCTTCAGTTCAGCTTTCTTAAGAAATTGTGGCATCTAAACCTCACCAATAAATATGACTGTTTAGCTGTGAAATGCTGTTTGAGGTCCTATATAAATCTCTGAGATGGGTCATTCAAATCACAGCAGTGTCTTTACTGGCCTTATCAGGGTCTTCAAACAATACGTCTCATCTCCCATTTCAAAAACACGTTTAAGCACATTTCCCCTGAGCAGCCGAAGCGCTTCACGGAAGAAAGGTCAGGTCAGGTACTTACTGCCCCTTTTCTCTCACGGCAGGCTGAGCAGTCATTCACTGAGTGGCTGCGGTTTGATCATAGTTGCTATTTTTATGATTCCCTCCCACATTGAGTCAAGAGCAGAAGGCATCGTGTCCTGTCAGCTCCTCTCTGTAGATAGGGTGGTGAGCTGACTGGCATTCTGATGGGACCTCATATTCATCTTCCAACACCCTCCCTGCCCTGCACATCACATGCCACTAATACAGGGGCAAAAGCGAGTTGTGGCACACTGCTCATTGGGGAATAAGATAATAGGAACACCCCGAATCACAGTAAATATTCAGGGAAGATGTTTGGGGGCAGGAAGGCCTTTGATGCCTCTCAAACTATCCCACATAAACTCAGCCTCCATGACCCATGAAGCTGATCCTCTGCAACTTCCAAATAGAGATGCTGAGAGCTGAGTCACTCCCACCTCGACGCACCTGGCTACCCATTGTGGAGACAATGCTGGGAATCTTTTGGTTATTTAAAAAAAAAATCTTCTTATAAAATTGTTGTGGTTGAAAAGGATAGATAAAATACAAACTGTATGGATGAAAACTAAGTAACTTTTTTTTTTTTTGAGATGGAGTCTCACTCTGTTGCCCAGGCTGAAGTGCAGTGATGTGAATCTCGGCTCACTGCAAGCTCCACCTCCCAGGTTCACGCCATTCTCCTGCCTCAGCCTCCTGAATAGCTGGGACTACAGGCGCCCGCCACCACGCCCGGCTAATTTTTTGTATTTTTAGTAGAGATGGGGTTTCACTGTGTTAACCAGGATGGTCTTGATCTCCTGACCTCATGATCCGCCCACCTCAGCCTCCCAAAGTGCTGGGATTACAGGTGTGAGCCACTGCGCCCAGCCAAAACTAAATGACAATTTTATAAAAACAGCATAAACACATACACACAAGCATATGTTTGTTTCTTTAAAAAAGACTAAGAAAAGAATAACAAAATGTTAACGATAGCTGTCTCTGCAGAGAATTTTTAAAAATTTTCTCCTTTATATCTTTTTATAAGTTCCAAAGTATCTGCAGTAAACTTGTATATCTTTGTCTAAGGTATAAGAAAAGAAATAAGAGACAAGTACACCGAAATGAAAACTAATAAGCCACAATGGGAAACACACCCGGGAGTGTGGGAGTCACTGGTGTGCAGTCAGGTAAAGCTGCCTGGTTGTGCCTAATTACATGCTCATTATTCCATATAAAGTCTTTAAGAGATTATGTCTTTGTTTTTTTTTTTTTTTTTTTTTTTTTTTTTTGAGACAGGACCTCACTCTGTCACCCAGGCCCAGAGGTGCAATCAAAGCTAACTGCAAACTCCTGGGCTCAGGTGATCCTCCCACCTCAGCCTCCCAAGTAGCTGGGACCACAGACACGTGCCACCATGCCTGGCTAAAAAAAAAAAAAAAAAAAAATTGTAGAGAGGGGGTCTCACTATGTTCCCCAGGATGGTCTTGAACTCCTAGCATCAAGTGATCCTCCCACCTCAGCTTCCCAAAGTGCTGACATTACAGGCATGAGCCAGTGTTCTCAGCACCCATTAATTAGTAGCAACAATTTAAGACATTTTATTTCCTTTCCCCAGAATAAATCATGATGATACTCTTTCCTAGATCATTAGAACTAAACTCTTCAGCATGCATATTAATTATATCTGCAGCTGAAAACAGGAGCAATTGTGAATTCATGGGAAAGCAATAGGAGTTGAGGTTGATTGGTGATGCCTGCACATGCTTTAAATGCAGGCGTGGACATCAGTATTCTTAGGAATTTCCAAACAAGCCCCTGGTAGTAATTGCTGTGCACAGGGAAAGGGAATTCTGAATGCCAGTAGGGGATAGAAAGCAACACACACCACACAGCCTTCATCTGAAGGTAGTGCTGTGGTTTGAATGTGTCCTCTCCAAAATTTAGGTGTTGCCAATGTGAGAGTATTGAGTGTCAGGGCCTTTAAGAGGTGATTAGGTATGAGGGTCCCTTCCCTCATGAAGGGGTTTAATCTCTCATAATACAAGAAGCTTCACACAGTGTTTGGCTGCCTTGCCCTGCCACCTTCCACTGTGTGAGGATACGGCAAGAAGGCCCTCACTAGATCAAATGCCGGCTTCTTGATTTTGGACTTACCATCCTCAAGAGTGGTGAGGAACAAATTTTTGTTCTTTGTAAATAATCCGGTCTCAGGTATTCTGTGATAGCATCATAAAGGGACTAAGGTAGAATCCATAGAAATTGTCTACGGTATTTGAATCAAGGTCTGGAACTGTATGTCCAGAATTCCATCTTTTTTATCTTCCCAAAGATTTAATTACAATAATAACGGTTAAAAGTTACTATGTTCTGTGCACAATGGTAAACATCTTACTAACTACAGGAAGGGCCATATCCAAAGAAGTGATAAAAAGAAAAGCAGAAAAACAAAAGCCCACACAAGGGTTAATCTCCAAATATAGCCTTCTTTCTTTGGTAGAATAGGATCAAACCCATTAAAAGTTTACAAAATACAGTTCTTTGTCAATCATGCAATTAGACAAATATCTTGGTAAATGTGTTAATTCAGAAATGAGTAATGAATAAAGCTTGTCCACTGTCAGGCAGGGGACTTTCTGGCTGTGATATTTGCCCCAGTTTTTATGTCCTAAATGTTGTAAAAGTAGGCACAATCAGCCTTTTATTTTTCATGAACGTATTATCTGAGGCAGTTCTGAAATCTCCCCCAATTACAAGGTTGTTTTCAAAAGGCCATCACTCCAGTTGTGTGTTTCAGGTTAGGAAAAAATACTCTCAACCAACAACCTATCAGGCATAGTAGAATGTGACCCCAAAAGACTTATAGGGTGGCGTTCATTTACTTTTGGAATTGATCATGGGATTGATCAGTTTTACACACTCAAAACAACCTAATCTGACAGCACACAAAAGTGGATCTGTTTATTGGTAGAAGGCTGACATTAAATTAAGCCCATAAAACTGGAATATAAAACCTGTGACTGAGAGACATTAGGTATTTCCTGGAACAGATGGGATATACTTTTGTAGGGTAACATGTGCATCTTTTGAGCCTGGAGACTTCTTCCTACGTTGTAAAAGACCAGCATCCAATGGTTTCCTTTACAGTATAAACAGACACGACAGCCCATCACTATGGCAACAAACACTGAAATTATAGCATGTGCTCAAAAAGGAGCTCTGGTCACAAGATTTATTGTTTAAATATAGAAATAAACAGAATAATGATGGAGCTATGGCTTTATTTTTCATTTTTTGTTTGATTTTAGTTTTGTGGCTTTAATTATTGAGAAAACTTTAGTAGAATTAATCTTTATAAATTAGGCAGATTATCTTCTCATTACTTGATTGTTACGGCAAGAGCAAAGTGGAGATCTTGCACTACTCCGTGAAATAAATTTTATGGAACACTTAGTAGTCACTTCCTTACAGAAGAAAATACGTTCAACCAGTATGACCAAAAATAGCAGCTATAGCCAGCAATGGCATTATTTGAGGCTCTCAAGGCCAGCAATAAGTAAAAGGAGCTTTCCATTCTGGTCTGGAATATGAGGATATGATCGCTTCTTCTAAACATCTGGCTGTTGTGCAGGTGTGGAGCTAATCTAAGCATGCCTCTCCTTCTGTTCAATGCGCCAGAGATCACAAATTTCTGAGCTTTTATGGATGGAAGCAGGAACTGCTGTCTGCAGTGACAGAGATACATCAAATGTGGCTTCAGGATCAACCAGGAAAAGCTCTCGGTTCTCCTGGAAGATTATACTATACTGACTGGGGACTGTGCACTAAATTATAAGGTAACAAACTTTGGTTCAGTTATTTTATTTGCCATTGAGTCACCAAGTTTAAATCTTTGAATTCTGAAGGATAATTTCTGAAATGTGATTAGGCACAACTCTGTAATGACTAAATGCTATCCCAGCTGCTGACTGACTTTCAGGTTTTCTATGAATAAAGGTTTAGCAAAGATCTTGAGAAGCAATGGAGTGTAAATGTTGGCTTCCTGGGGAACCATGGCAAGGCCACAGGCAGCAGATGGAGAAATCAGCACCAACATGAGCTCTAAGCTTCCCTTTGGCAATGTGGCCAGCCCTCATCCATGGTTCATTCTGGGCAGGTGTTCCACTGGTGGGCAACTGAACATTCACACTGGCACAACTGGAACAGTACTCAACTTTGAGAGAGAGAACAACATCAGAGGCAGGAAAGAAGAAAGGCTAGGGGAACCAGCCAGAAAAAAGAATGAAAAACAAGATGGAGAAGAATAAAGACCAAGATAGACTTCTTATTGCCTGAGATTCATCCTGAGGAGGTGAAGAAAACCCATTTATGAGTCCAGTCATCAAAATGATGTTTGTAAAAAGTCTCTGACTTTACACTGAAGATAAAAAATTAATAAGTGCAATAATACTGCAAAGCTACTGTGTCCTAGGCACTGTAGAATTTCACATGCAATTTCTTATTCAATCTTCAAGTCAATATTATGCCCCTGGTTACAAATAAGGAAGTGAGGCTTGGCTTAAGGGACATGCCATAAATCATAGTTAATATGAGGCAGGGCTTAGATTCAGATCCAGGTCTGTCTTTAATTCTACACTGCATTGCCAGTCGGGGCGTGGAGTCAGTCTACCAATGTTCAGGCCTGTATTCAGAAAGAAAATATCTGATAGAAGTACTTACATTGGATTTTCAGAAACAAAGGAACTGGTTGAGAATAATCAAGGATTTCCTACTATTAAATTGCGAACTGCCTTACTACACCACTAACCCACCCTTCGTTGCTCTGCAGAAGGTAGGTGGGATGACAGGGCCAGTGCCCCCACAGAGCCTGGTCAAGCCCTTGGCCTGAGACCTGCTGTGCCTTCTGTTACGCAGGTCCCTGCTGGACACTGCCTCTGTCCCGTCCACTTCTGTGTTCCTTCTGGTGTGAATCCTTCAATCCGCACCTCCAGGTACTTCGTACTCTGCCCTCTGTGCACTAGTTCTCTTTCCTCAGCTGGCTTTACTCATGTGTTGTCTTCACTGAATCTCACTCGCATTCATGACCTTGGTTTCCATGTTCCTCTCTCCATCTGCCTTCTCCCAGGCTGCGATCTGCTCCAAGGAGCCTTGGGCCTCTAGGGAACCATACTCCTCGCATCTCTAGTCCTGCTGGTGTACTTCTCCAGCCACAGGAGTCTTGCCCTCTCTGCCCCATCTACCTACGCCGGCCAGGCTGGCCAGGCCCCTCATCACTGTAGCTGTGAGGGCTGGCCACAGGACTTACCGCTCCAGGGCTCCCAGTGCAGAGGAAAGTCATCTACTTCCTGCTCTTATTTTACTTTTAAAAAATATAATAAATATGAAACAGTAGAACATATCTTTCTTTTTCTAAATTTTAGACTCAGGGTGCATTAGTCTGTTTTTACACTGCTATAAAGAAATATCTGAGACTGAGTAATTTATAAAGAAAAGAGGTTTAATTGGCTCACAGTTCCATAAGCTGTACAGGAAACATGGTGCTGGTATCTGCTCAGCTTCTGGGGAGACCTCAGGAAATTTACAATCGTGGTGGAAGGCAAAGGGGAGCAGGCACGGCTGGAGCAAGAGCAAGAGAGAGAAGGGGGAGGTGCTACATACTTTTAAACAACCAGTTCTCCTGGCATTTCTACCAGGAGAACAGCACTAGGGGGATGGTGCTAAACCACTAGAAATTGCACCCATTATCCAATCACCTCCCACCAGGCCCCACTTCCAACACTGGGGATTACATTTCAACATGAGATTCAGGTGGGGACACAGAGCCAAACCATATCAATGGGGTACATAATGAACCCACCACCCCAATAGTGAGCATTGTACCTGATAGGCATTTTTTTCAACCCTCACCCTCCTCTCAGCTTTCCCCCTTTTGGAGCCCCCAGTATCTATTATTTCTGTCTCTATGTTCATGTGTACCCATTGTTTAGCTCCCACTTATAAGTGAGAACATCAGATATTTGATTTTCTGTTTCTGAGTTATTTCACTTAGGATGATGACCTCCAGCTCCATCCATATTGCTGCAAAGGACATGATTTCATTCTTTTTTATGGCTGCATAATATCCCACAGTGTATATGTACCACATTTTCTTTACCCAGTCAACTGTTGATGGACACTTAGGTTGAGTCCATTAGTTTATTATTGTGAATAGCACTTCCTGTTTTCAGGGTGAGGGAGGCAGTGGCTGTGGCAGGTGGGAGGTTCCCCTGAGGCAGGGGAGCAGGCCGAGTCAGACAGAACCCAAGACAGGAAACGACCTCAGAGCTTCAGTTCTCCGTGAATCAAGGACAGCCAACGGGGACAGATCAGGACAGAGGCAAATTCACGGAGCCAGTGACCTCAGCACCCTGGGCAGAGGACAGACATACAGACAGAAGGGCTGACTGGGCACCAAGTCTCCCTGAGGGGGCCTGGTAAGAATTTGCGGCCTGAGACCCCACTCCTGAGATCCTCCTTCCTCCACTGTGGAGGCGGAACCACCCACTGCTACATCCTGCTTGGCAGTGGCACTGGGCCCTGCTACCCCTGGTTCTTTCATTCACGTGTTCATTCACTCAATATTTATTGAGCAGTGGCAATCCTTACAAGGGACACAGAAATGAAAAAGACAAAACTGGGCTAAGAAACTCGCGGTGTAGTGCGTATACAGCCGTCCAAGGTCCCCACAGTCCCGCGGCCGCGTCCACCTCCACTGGGGCACAGAGCGCGCAAGGCCTTGCAAATGGGACGGTGTTCGCGCCGCGACCTTCGGATGCAGCAGTGGGCCGCGTGGTGGGGCTCTGGGCCGGCCACAGTCTCGGCCTCCAGCTCGCGCGGCCCTCCCATTCCAGGAAATGCGGCCCAGCGTTTCCGTCTTCTCTTTGGCTTGCTTGGAGTGCGCTTCTCCTTGGGAGGCACTCGCACCCCTTCGGCCCTCCCTAGGCCTCCATCCAAACGCCCCCTGCTGGGTCAGCCTCGGAACCGCGAGTGAGCCCGCAGCCCTCCCGCCCCGCCTGGAGGCCGCAGCCATCCAGACGCGGGGGACGCGGGGGAGACGCGGGGGAGGCGCGGGGAAGGCGCGGGAGAGGCGCGGGGAAGGCGCGGGAGAGGCGCGGGGGCGGACGCAGGGCGGGGCGGAGAGGGGAGGGGCGCGGGAGGAGGTGCAGGAGGAGGCGGGTGTAGCCTGCATGCTCTACCCGTAGGGAGCCGCCGTCCCACAGGCTTCCCGGGAAGCCCGCGCCAGTGCTGAGGAAGCTGCCGCTGCGGCTGGAGATTTCGGAAGTGCAAAGACGGCTCTATTTGGGAGGACTGGTGAGAAGTCAAACGGATATGCAGGCTGCAGATGCTGGGAGTGGAGTGGGTTGGGAGCGTCTTGCAGCCTCCAGGCAGACAGGGGAAAGGGGGTCGCAAGGAGCAGTGGCGGGCTCCGGGCTGCGGCCGTGGGCGCGTGGTGGGCGCGGATGTGCAGGCCTGGAGGGGCGAGGCCGCCGTCAGGGCGAGTCCTCCGGGTTGGCGAGGCGGGTGGCTGCGCTCTTTCCCCGCGCGGAGGCCGGCGGGGTTGTGGGCTGAAACAGGGTCGAGGAATTTGCGGCTGGGGTCTCGGATGGTCCCTCCCTCTGATGTTTGGAGTTGTCCGCGGAGAGAAAGCCCAGGTGTCCAGTCCTCAGGGCCTGAGGGGCAGCTCATGGATGAGGGTGGAAGCCACGGGAATGGCCTCGGTCAGCGCTGCCTGCCCCGGACTTGGGAGTCCTGGTGAAGCTTCTGGTGCTCAGGCAACTTTGACCCTTCAGGCCACTCTATCAGCATTCCTAACCATCTCTCTCCAGTCCATATTAAGGAAGTAACACAGGTAAAAGAGGAGTTAATTGAAAAACTATTTGCCAAATAACAACGCGCATTTAAAAAAAATGTATCCTGTGGCCAAGCAATCAAATAATAACAACAAAATACAGTAACCCACTATCCAAAGTTCCACTCTCCGGGGCTTCAGTTGCCCACAATCAACCTCGGTCTAAAATAGGCGAGTACAGTACAGTAGTATTCTGAGACACAGAGAGGACACGTTCACATAATTTTATTACACTATATTATTATAACTGTTTTATGTTATTAGTTCTTGTTCATCTCTTCCTGTGCGTAATTTATAATTAAACTTTCTCATAGACATGTAGCTGAAGGGGGAAACACCGAGTCAGTGGGACTTGGCATTATCCTGGGTTTCAGGCAGCCACTTGGGTCTCGGAGCACATTCCTAGTGGGTGAGGGGCACCTGCTGGAACACACTTGCAGAGGCCCTGGGCTTGAATGCCATGGACGATATAGAAAATAACGAAGGCCCATCACCATGAAATGCCACACTACACCTTTCCGGCTTCCTGTCTGCCATGTCCCCTCAGCCACGCTGGGAGTAGGACAGAGGGCCCAGAGAAGGCTAATTGAGAGGTATGGCCGGGTGCGTGTCGCAAAACATCTCTGACCAATCACTAAAAGCAAATCTAGCAAGGAAGCACATCCCAACCTCTTGAAAGAAATAAAAAAAGATAGACGAGGTGGTGGGGGGGTGGGGGACGGAAGGGAGGAAGAAGGAAGGAATAACGGGAAGCAGGCAGGGCGGAAGGGAGGAAGGAGAAAGAAAGTTGGTTCCTGATTGCAAGTATCACTGAGGCTACCTTCCTGCAGCTTCACAAACAGCATAAAATCATTTTATCTGTGAAAAGAATATTAAAATATGGACTTTTAGTGCAACCCTGACTTCGACCACTGTTAGTACACTGATCTTTGCATTTCTAGTGCAAGAATAATACGCCAGCTTCAGGGGAGTCCAAAATCCACGAAGTAGACCAAACGAAGGGAGTCGAAAGGGAATTTAAATGAGGAAATAAAAATAAAGAGGTAGATAATCTCGTTAGGCAGAAAGGACAGGGATGGAAGATTCAGTGAGTGAAATATTCTATTAATGAAATACAAAAAATACAAAGAACAAAAGCAAAGATAAGTAGCAGTGGCCCTTTATGGGCTAGCCTGTGGAGACCACACAGACACAGCGTCCACGCACATCTCACCAGGAGTCAGGTTTTCAAGGTTAGCTAGTAAAAACAGGTCTTGTGAAAAACACGTTTTTCCAAAGCCATAGCATGAATTGCTCCAAGGAAGGAAGGGAGGGAAAAAGGGAGAAAGGAAAGTGCAGTCATTTTGCGCATAAGTAATGCAGGCAGACCCAGTCAATTTTTCTAATTTGCCTATTTAAACTTTAAATGCTAAAAAACACTTGTTCTCTCTTCTCACCTAATTAATAATTAAAATTAAATCAAGGAAATAGGACACATGATTTTACCCCTCCCCCTCCCCTCCACCATTGCTTTCCCATCTGTCATATGTCATGGGACATAGGACCCAATCCTGTCCTGTTGTGGGGTAGCGATTCGCTCCCCCTGACACTGTAGCCGGCGCTGGCGCAGGCAGAGAAGTGAGTGCCCCCAACTCCACCCCACACACCCTGGCCCTGGACTTCTGGCTCTTCCCAGGCACAGCACTAAGGACCTGAGCAGAGTGAAGGGAAGGAATCTGACCCTCGCTTGGTTTTCAGATCTGTGGGTTCCATTTCAGCACCGCTTCCTGGGTGCATCGCATCCTGACCTGACCGTTCCCTCAGCGTCCCTCTGCTCTGGTCTCCTTTCTTACCATAGGCTCATAGGATCCTCACCTCCTGAGTCTGTCTGCGCCAGCAGGCAAGGATGACTCCACACAGCCACACTATCACAGCAGGTAGCTCTGGTTCCAAACGATGTCACCATTCCACATGTATCACCATTCCACTCAGAACAGAACACAGGAGAGGGCAGGACACTGCCCACTCCCAAGGCAGACTTTCCTGCTAAATACTCTGCAAGGGGCAGAAAAAGAGAACCATTTTAATAGCAGTAACTGACACCGAGACATATGAGTTTCCAGGACATTGACATAATAGAGATTGATTGTGCAGCAGATGAAGCTATGTGGTGAGACTGGGAACTTTTTTCTCAAAGAAAAATTCAGTGAAGTGGAATCAGATACAGATTTTCTAATTAATAAAGCTATATTTTGACTTATTTAATAACAAATGGAACTTACATGCAAGTAATGGTTAAGTAATATGAGTTATTACCTAATGCTGTTAGATTTTTCAAAATAATTTCATTAATCTCATATTTTCAATGCATATTTGATTATGTTCAAGAAAAAAACAATCAAAGAGTGGTTTTTCATCACCAGAAAGTGTCCCATTAACTATATTATTCTATTTAAGTCCATGTTCCCCAAAATATTCAAGATGTGCTGGGAAAATAAAGCAAATATGCAATTGAATTAATGTCTTTGCCATTTGAGATAAATATTAAAATTTGATATTGATCCAAAGATAATGTTTACTGTTGTCAAATAGATAATTTTTTTATGTACAGGACAAATACACAGTATTAACTGATGCAAAATAAAGTAAAATCTACTCCCATATGTTCAACTGAAACTTGAGAAATATGATCACAGTTCTAATAAATAAGAATTGATTTGTCACAAACCAAAGAAACATGTAGTTAAACACCCACATGAGGGCCTGCAGAAGGGGAGGAGGGAGCCCCTCCATTTGATGGCTCCACGTCATGCAGAGGGAAAGTTTTCCTGGTAACACCAAGGGTACTGTCATCAATGGGATCCTTCACCCATTCCAAAAAATATCCCATTCCACAAAGGAACACCCTTTGATGAAATGCCAGCTCGCTGGTTTTTCAGAGTTATCTAGCCTACCCTGGTATAGGTATAGGTAGTGTTTTCTTAAAATCTGCAACACTTGACAGTTAGGTTATAAGGATGTACCAGGACAGCGAGACCATAGGTTATTTGGTTTTAATATGGCATTCTCCTCTGCTATCTCATTTAAACCTTTTCTCTTTTACAGTATATCTGTCACTTTTTCTCTTAAATCTTTCAAAGAAGTTCTGTGATGGAAGCATTGTTATTGAATGGGAAAAATGTAATGTCTTTTTGAAGAAAATCATTGGTTTCTTTTTCTGGGAAAGTAATTGGGGGAAAATTAAGAGTGTGACGTATTTGTGACTGTAGCAGTTTCTGTCTTACATGATCTGTTCCCTTCCTGCTTTTGATTCTGATTCATTCTCCAGCAACCCACCCTTATCAATTCTCCAACCCTCTACCACTTTACTCAAAATAGCCCCCATAGTCCATATACTCTTGTAGTTAAGTACTTTTACTATACGTATTTGTTGCTGTATTTTCTTTCAAGACGTCATTTTGATTTTCATGTCTTATTATTTTAGAAATACATTTCATAATGCTATGGCTGCATAGACAGTGATTCCTCTGATGGATCTGAGCCACATAAATCGAAAACCTCCTGGAAAGGATTCACCATTCTAGATTCCATTAAGAACATTCAGGATTCATGGGAGGAGATCAAAAAATCAACATTAACAGGAGTTTGTAAAACGTTGATGCCTACCCTCAAGGATGACTCTGAGGGGTTCGAAACTTCCATGGAGGAAGTAACTGCAGATGGGGTGGAAATAGGAAGAGAACTAGAATTAGAAGTGGAGGCTGAACATGTGAATGAGTTGCTGCAATCTCATGATCAAAGTTGAACAGATGAGGAGTTGCTTCTTACGGATGAGCAAAGAAAGTGGTTTCTTGAGACGGAATCTACTCCTGGTGAAGAGGCTATGAACATTATTTATTTTGCCAATTTTATTTTAGACTCAGAGGATACATGTGCAGGTTTGCTACATGGGTAAATTACACATCACTCAGGTTTGGTGTATGAATACTGCCATGACCCAGGTAATAAGCATTGTAGCTGATAGATAGTTTTCCAACCCTCCGCCTCCTCTCCCCCTCCCATCTCCTCTCCCCCTCCCATCTCCTCTCCCCCTCCCATCTCCTCTCCACCTCCCATCTCCTCTCCACTTCCCATCTCCTCTCCGCTTCCCATCTCTTCTCCCCTTCCCATCTCTTCTCCCCTTCCCATCTTCTCTCCCCCTCCACCTCCTCTCCCCCTCCCATCTCCTCTCCCCCTCCCATCTCCTCTCCCCATCCAGTCTCCTCCCCCC
>NW_026652280.1:72541140-72710773 GCF_009828535.3 Hylobates moloch | reverse complement strand
ACAGCACGCATGCTACAGAGAAATCTTTCGTGAAGGGAGGAGTCAATTGATGTGGCAAACTTCATTGTCTTTTTGTCAGAAATGCCACAGCCGCCTCAGCCTTCAGCAACCACCACCCTGATCAATCTGTAGCCATCAACACTGAGGCAAGACCCTTCACCAGCAAAATAAACAAGACTCGATTAAGGCGCTGATGATCATCAGTATTTTTTTAGCAAAAAAGTATGTTTAAATTAAGGTATATACATTTTTAGACATAATGCTGTAGCACACTTAATAGGCTAGAGTACAGTGCAAGCATAACTTTTATATGGACTCGGAAACCAAACAATTGTTGTGACCCACTGTATTGCAATATTTGCTTTATTGCAGGGGTCTGGAACTGAACTCACAGTATCTCTGAGCTATGCCTGTGTAAGACATTCTGAAAAAGGTAAAACTATCGAAACAGTAACAAGATCAGTGGTTGCCAAGGGATAGATGGAAGGGAGGGATGACTAAGAGGAGCGCAAAGGATTTTTAGTGCAGTGAAACTACTCTGTATGCTATTAAAATGGTAGACAACACTTTATACATTTGTCCAAGCCACAGAATGTACAGCATCAAGAGTGAAGTTGAATGCACACTAAGGTGAATCTGGGTGATAATGATGTGTCAACGTAGGCTTATCAATTGTAACAATGTACCTGTCTGGTAGGGGATGTTGATAGTGGGGGAGGCGTGCATATGTGGGTTTAGGGAGTATAAGGGAAATCTCTCTACCTTCCACACAATTTTGTGCTGAACCTGCAATTGCTCTAAAAGCTAAAGTCTAATAAAAATGTTGTTTTCTTGAGTTCATTAAAATTTTCCTACATTTTTTGCAAAGTCTAATAAAACCCTGGCCCATGCATACCCCTCGTGGGAGACATGGTCACAGCCTACTGCCCTGCATTGTTAGGGTAACAGCTGGAGTTAATATTCCTGGAATGGTCACTCACAATGTATTTCAAGAATCAGAATCGAATAATCAAACCACAGAGAAGGGTTCAAACCCAAAGCCACATCGCATAGAGGTGTTAATTCAGCTGAAAGAGGCGGTGCACATTCTGGCCCTGGTTTCTGCAACCTATTCATCTCTGACATATTCCATTTTCAGAGTGGCTAAAGGAGCCATCTGGGAGCAAAATTTTTAAATACTGGACCTACTGTGGCATCTTCCCACCCCTTCATATGCCATCTCACATTTGGGGATACGGGAACTTAAAACTTCATATGTCATGCCATGTAATAAATTCTAGCAGGCACTGCCTAGCTCATATTTTGAATCCAGCATAAGAAAAAGGACAAATAGAGGACTTCCTTTCCAAGATAAAAAAGGTGAGGGAAGCAGAAGTTAATTCCACTGATATAGTAATCCTCCAGTGTGGATTGTACAGGGACCAAGAAATAGAGACCAGTGGAGCAGAGCAGAGGGGCCAGGAACAGACACAGTCTCCTATGGAAATGTGATGCTTTGTAGGGCAGAGATAGTAATCCTGGGGAAAGAGCTGATTTCTCTACAAACAGTTACCTTTTAAACAATTGGATGTCAATATTTTCAAACATGAATATATCTTACCTCTCATAATGCATAAATATGAATTCCACATAAATTAAAGATTGAAAGTGAAGGACAAAAACTATGAAATCTTTAGAAGTATACATAGCAGAATGTTCTTATGATACCAAGGGAACACAAACATTAAAAAGTCATATAAAGTAAACATCATAAAGGAAAAGATTAATTAATATGATTACATTAAACTCAGTAACTCCTGTTCAAAAGCCATCTTAAAAAGAAGAAAAAGCTACAAAGTGGGAGATGATCTGTGCAACCAGCATAAAGAACTTTCACAAATTAATATTTTTTAAAAAATAAAGATGGCAAAAAAAGACCTAATAGGCATTTTATGAAGACGAAATATGCATGTCCAATGAACATTTAAAAAGATGTTCAACCTCATTAGTAATAAGTGAAACATAAATCAAAACAACAATGAAATACTATCTCACAATTCATAGTTTGGCAAACAATAATGACAATAAAATTTTGGCTCAGATGTGGAATAATGAAAATTGCCATTCCCTGTTAACGGGAATATCAACTGTTTCTCTCTCATACACAGTACAGCTAGATACGTACATATACTATGTTTCATTGATTCTTATCCAAGGCATAGAACAAATACATGTGAACTATTTCCATAAGAGTAAAGTGCCAGAAACAATTCCAATAACCATTAACAAGAGAACAGATAGATTTTGGTATATTTAAAGCCTGGACAAAAAACCCTGCTGAAATAAATAGATGATTCAAACAAATGAAAAAACTTTCCATGTGCATGGATTGGAAGAATCAATATTGTTAAAATGACCATACTGCCCAAAGCAATCTACAGATGCAATGCTCTATCAAACTACCAACATCATTTTTCACAGAATTAGAAAAAAAATTCTAAAATTCATATGGAACCAAAAAGGAGTGCAAATAGCCAAAGCAATCCTAAGCAAAAAGAATAAAGCTGGAGGCATCACATCACCCAACTTCAAAACATACTATAAGGCTATTGTAACCAAAACAGCATGGTACTTGTACAAAAACAGACACATAGACCAGTGGAGCAGAATAAAGAACCCAAACATAAAGCCACACACCCACAACCATCTGATCTTTGACAAACTCGGCAAAACTAGGCAATGGGAAATGGACTTACTGTTCAATAAATGGTGCTGGGATAACCAGCTAGCCATATACAGAAGAAGAAACTGTACCCCTACCTTTCACCATATACAAAAATTAACTCAACATGGCTTAAAGATTTAAATGTAAGACCTCAAAGTATAAAAATAATAGAAGAAAATCTAGGAAATACACTTCTCGATATCAGGCTTGGCAAAGAATTTATGACCAAATCCTCCAAAGCTGTTGCAACAAAAACAAAAATTGACAAGTGGGACCTAACTAAATTAAAGAGCTTCTGCACAGCTAAAGAAACTATCAACAGAGTAAACAGACAACCTACAGAAGCGGAGAAAATATTCACAAACTATGCATCTGACAAAGGTCTAACATCCAGAATCTATAAGGAACTTAAAACAATTCAACAAGCCTAAAACAAATAATCCCATTAAAAAGTGGGCAAAAGGCTGGATGAGGTGGCTCATACCTATAATCCCAGCACTTTGGGAGGCAGAGGCAGGAGGATTGCTTGAGCCCAGGAGTTTGAGAGCAGCCTGGACATCACGGCAAGACCCTGTTTCTGCAATTTCTTTTTAATCCAGTAGGCATCATGGTGCATGCCTGTAGTCTCCACTATTTGGGAGGCTGTGGCAGGAGGATTTCTTGAGCCTTGGAGGCCAAGGCTGCAATAAGCCGTGATCACACCACTGCACTGCACCGTGCGTGACAGAGTGAGACCCTACCTCAAAAAATAAATTGAATAAATAAGTGGGCAAAGGACATGAGCAGACATTTTTTAAAAGACATAAAAGCAGCCAACAAACATGAAAAATGCTCAACATCACTAATCATTAGAGAAATGCAAATGAAAACCACAATGAGGTACTATCTCATACCAGTCAGAATGGCTATTATTAAAAAGTCAAAAAATAACAGATGCCGGTGAGGCTGCAGAGAAAAGGGAAGGCATATACACTGCTGGTGAGAATGTTAACCAGTTTAGCTACTGTTGAAATCAATGTGGAGATTTTTAAAACAGAACTACCATTAGACCTAGCAATCCCATTACTGTGTATATGCCCAAAGAAAAATAAATTATTTCACCAAAAAGATGCATACACTCGTGTGTTCACTGCAGCACTATTCACAATAGCAAAGATATGGAATTAACCAAGGTGCCCATCAATGGTGGGTTGGAAAAGGAAAATGTGGTACCTGTATACCATGGAATAAAAAGCCATATAAAAGAACAAAATCATGTCCTTTGCAGCAATATGGATGCAGCAGGAAACCATTATCCTAAGTGAAGCAACACAGGAACAGAAAACCAAACAACACATGTTCTCACTTAGAAGTGGGAGCCAAACTCTGGCTACACATGGACACAAAGATGGGAACAATAGACACGGGGGACTATTGGGTGGGGAGAGAGGGAGGAGGGACAAGGGCTGAAAAACTGCCTATTGGGTAGGATGCTTACTACTTGGGTGATGGGAACTTTCATACCCCAAACCTCAGTGTCACACAATATTCTCATGTGACAAACCTGCACATGTACCCTCTTAATCTAAAGTAAAAGTTGATATTATTTAATAAATAAAACATGGACCACTAACTATCAATGAAAACAAACTACATGCATTAACATGGATGATCTAGGAAACCAATACTGAACACACAATAAAACTCATCACAAAAACATAATCACTATATGATTCTAATAGAAAGGGACAAAAGAGGAAAAGCCAATATATTGCCTAGGAATTCATATGCATTTGAAAAACTCTAATAAAAATCAAGGGAATGTCATAGCATGAAGATATACAGATGAATTATTATGTTCTATTTCTGAGGCTGGCTGGTGAGAACATGAGTGTTTGTTTTATTATTATTATTTTAACAATACATTTCTATTACATGTGTACTTTTCTATGCATAAAAATCATGCCAAATATCAAAATAAATTTCAGATGAATTTTAACTTAAAATTTGATGCTATAAATTTCAAGAAATAAAAAAATACATAATATTTTGAATGAGGAAGACCTTTACAAGCACATCCTAAATGTCAAAATACATAGAAAAACCATAATAGAGTTTACTACATAAAATTGTTTAACACTATGTGTCAAAAAATAAAAGGAGAACTATAAACTCAGAATGCCATTTGTATCGTATTTGACAGAAGTCTGATATTCTTAACAAATAGCTCCTACAAATCTATAATAAAATGAACATTCCAGCCAAAAAAAAAAAAAAAGAGGCAGGGTGCATAGCTGCAAATTTTTCTGTAAAGAAATACAAATTGTTACTAGAAAATAGAAAAAAGTCCACCTTTCTAAAATGAAGAGTGAGATATCATTTTCTCTCCCATTAAGAGACAAGGACCTCTTAGGATATATTGGATATTAATCCGACACAGTTAACGCTGAGTGTAGCTTTCATCCACCCAAGCTCTATCCACTCTAAAATCCTTTCTACTGGCCCTTTGGTGACAAAGATCAAAAAGCGTCAAATGTGGATTTTGTTTGAACTAGTGATTTCAATTCTAATTTCTGGGAATTCATCACAAATATATAATTAGGAAGATACAACACTTTCTTTTTTGTAGAGACAGGGTCTTGATATGTTGCTAGGCTGGTCTTGAACTCCTGGACTCCAGCAATCCTCCTGTCTCAGCCTCCTGAGGTGCTGGTATTACAGGTATGAGCCACCATGCCTGGCCGGTTACAACACTTTAAGAATGTTTACTCTGGGTTCCAAGATGGCCAAACAGGAACAGCTCCAGTCTACAGCTCCCAGCATGAGCAACGCAGAAGATGGGAGATTTCTGCATTTCCAACTGAGGTAATGGCTTCATCTCACTGGGGCTAGTCAGACAGTGGGTGCAGGACAGTGGGTGCAGCGCACCAAGCATGAGCCAAAGCAGGGCGAGGCATCGCCTCACCCAGGAAGCACAAGGGGTCAGGGAATTCCCTTTCCTAGCCAAGCAAAGCTGTGACAGATGGCACCTGGAAAATCAGGTCACTCCCACCCTAATACTGCGCTCTTCCAATGATCTTAGCAAACAGCACACCAGGAGATTATATTCCATGCCTGGCTTGGAGGGGCCCACGCCCACAGCGCCTCACTCATTGCTACCACAGCAGTCTGAGATCGAACTGCAAGGTGGCAGCGAGGCTGGGGGAGGGGTGCCTGCCATTGCTGAGGCTTGAGTAGGTAAACAAAGGGGCAGGGAAGCTCGAACTGGGTGGAGCCCACTGCAGCTCAAGGAGGCCTGCCTGTCTCTGTAGACTCCACCTCTGGGGGCTGGGCATAGCCAAACAAAAGGCAGCAGAAACCTCTGCAGACTTAAATGTCCCTGTCTGAGGGCTTTGAAGAGAGTAGTGGTTCTCCCAGCACGCAGCTGGAGATCTGAGAACGGACAGACTGCCTCCTCAAGTGGGTCCCTGATCTCTGAGTAGCCTAACTGGGAGACACCCTCCATAGGGGCAGACTAACACCTCACGCGGCCGGGTACCCCTCTGAGACGAAACTTCCAGAGGAACGATCAGGCAGCAACAATTGTTGTTCAGCAATATTCGCTATTCTGCAGCCTCCGCTGCTGATACCCAGGCAAACAGCTTCTGGAGTGGACCTCCAGCAAACTCCAACAGACCTGCAGCTGAGGGTCCTGACTGTTAGAAGGAAAACTAACAAACAAAGGACATCCACACCAAAACCCCATCTGTACGTCACCATCATCAAAGACCAAAGGTAGATAAAACCACAAACATGGGGAAAAAACAGAGAAGAAAAACTGAAAATTCTAAAGATCAGAGCACCTCTCCTCCTCCAAAGGAATGCAGCTCCTCACCAGCAATGGAACAAAGCTGGATGGAGAATGACTTTGATGAGTTGAGAGAAGAAGTCCTCAGACGACCAAACTTCTCCAAGCTAAAGGAGGAAGTTCGAACCCATGGCAAAGAAGTTAAAACCTTGAAAAAAGATTAGACAAATGGCTAACTAGAATAACCAATGTAGAGAAGTCCTAAAAGGACCTGATGGAGCTGAAAACCATGGCACGAGAACTACGTGACGAATGCACAAGCTTCAGTAGCCAATGTGATCAACTGGAAGAAAGGGTATCAGTGATTGAAGATCAAATGAATGAAATGAAGCAAGAAGAGAAGTTTAGAGAAAAAAGAATAAAAAGAAATGAACAAAGCCTCCAAGAAATATGGGACTATGTGAAAAGACCAAATCTACGTCTGATTGGTGTACCTGAAAGTGACAAGGAGAATGGAACCAAGTTGGAAAATACTCTGCAGGATATTATCCAGGAGAATTTCCCCAACCTTGCAAGGCAGGCCAACATTCAAATTCAGGAAATACAGAGAATGCCACAAAGATATTCCTTGAGAAGAGCAACTCCAAGACACATAATTGTCAGATTCACCAAAGTTGAAATAAAGGAAAAAATGTTAACGGCAGCCAGAGAGAAAGGTCGGGTTACCCACAAAAGGAAGCCCATCAGACTAACAGCTGATCTCTCAGCAGAAACTCTACAAGCCAGAAGAGAGTAGGGGCCGATATTAAACATTCTTAAAGAAAAGAATTTTCAACCCAGAATTTTATATCCAGCCAAACTAAGCTTCATAAGTGAAGGAGAAATAAAATCATTTACAGACAAGCAAATGCTGAGAGATTTTGCCACTACCAGGCCTGCCATACAAGAGCTCCTGAAGGAAGCACTAAACATGGAAAGGAAGAACCGGTACCAGCCACTGCAAAAACATCCCAAATTGTATAGACCATTGAGGCTAGGAAGAAACTGCATCAACTAATGAGCAAAATAACTAACTAACATCATAATGACAGGATCAAATTCACACATAACAATATTAACCTTAAATGTAAATGGGCTAAATGTTCCAATTAAAAGATGCAGACTGGCAAATTGGATAGAGTCAAGACCCATCACTATTCAGGAAACCCATCTCACTTGCAGAGACACACATAGGCTCAAAATAAAGGGATGGAGGAAGATCTACCAAGCAAACAGAAAACCAAAAAAGGAAGGGGTTGCAATCCTAGTCTCTGATAAAACAAACTTCAAACCAACAAAGATCAAAAGAGACAAAGAAGGCCATTAAATGATGGTAAAGGGATCAATTCAATAAGAAGAGCTAACTGTCCTAAATATATATGCACCCAATACAGGAGCACCCAGATTCATAAAGCAAGTCCTTAGAGACCTACAAAGAGACTTAGACTCCCACACAATAACAGTGGGAGAATTTAACACCCCACTGTCAACATTAGACAGATCAATGAGACAGAAAGTTAACAAGGATATCCAGGAATTGAACTCAGCTCTGCACCAAGCAGACCTAATAGACATCTGCAGAACTCTCCACCCCAAAACAACAGAATATACATTCTTCTCAGCACCACATCATACTTATTCCAAAATTGACCCCATAGTTGGAAGTAAAGCACTCCTTAGCAAATGTAAAAGAACAGAAATTATAACAAACTGTCTCTCAGACCACAGTGCAATCAAACTAGAACTTAGGATTAAGAAACTCACTCAAAACCACTCAATTACACGGAAACTGAACAACCTGCTCTTGAATGACTACTGGGTACATAATGAAATGAAGGCAGAAATAAAGATGTTCTTTGAAACCAACGAGAACAAAGACACAACATACCAGAATCTCTGGGACACATTTAGTGTGTAGAGGGAAATTTATAGCATTAAATGCCCGCAAGAGATAGCAGGAAAGATCTAAAATTGACACCCTAACATCACAATTAAAAGAACTAGAGAAGCAAGAGCAAACACATGCAAAAGCTAGCAGAAGGCAAGACATAACTAAGATCAGAGCAGAACAGAAGGAGACAGAGACACAAAAAACCCTTCAAAAAATCTATGAACCCAGGAGCTGGTTTTTTGAAAAGATCAACAAAATTGATAGACAACTAGCAAGACTAATAAAGAAGAAAACAGAAGAATCAAATAGACACAATAAAAAATGATAAAGGGGATATCACCACTGATCTCACAGAAATATAAACTACCATCAGAGAATATTAAAAACACCTCTATGCAAATAAACTAGAAAATCTAGAAGAAATGGATAAATTCCAGGACACATGCACGCTCCCAAGACTAAACCAAGAAGAAGTTGAATCTCTGAATAGACCAATAACAGGCTCTGAAATTGAGGCAAAAATTAATAGCTTACCAACCAAAAAACGTCCAGGACCAGATGGATTCACAGCTGAATTCTACCAGAGGTACAAGGAGGAACTGGTACCATTCCTTCTGAAACCATTCCAATGAATACAAAAAGAGGGAATCCTCCCTAACTCATTTTATGAGGCCAGCATCATCCTGATACCAAAGCCTGGCAGAGACAGAACAAAAAAAGAGAATTTTAGACCAATATCCCTGATGAACATCGATGCAGAAATCCTCAATAAAATACTGGCAAACTGAATCCAGCAGCACATAAAAACTTATCCACCATGATCAAGTGGGCTTCACCCCTGGGATGCAAGGATGGTTCGGCATATGCAAATCAATAAACATAATCCAGCATATAAACAGAACCAAAGACAAAAACCACATGATTATCTCAATAGATGCAGAAAAGGCCTTTGACAAAATTCAACAACCCTTCATGCTAAAAACTCTCAATAAATTAGGTATTGATGGGACATATCTCAAAATAATAAGAGCTATCTATGACAAACCCACAGCCAATATCATACTGAATGGGCAAAATCTGGAAGCATTCCCTTTGAAAACTGGCACAAGACAGGGACGCCCTCTCTCACCACTGCTATTCAACATAGTGTTGGAAGTTCTGGCCAGGGCAATCAGGCAGGAGAAAGAAATAAAAGGTATTCAATTAGGAAAAGAGGAAGTCAAATTGTCCCTGTTTGCAGATAACATGATTGTATATCTAGAAAACCCCATTGTCTCAGCCCAAAATCTCCTTAACCTGATAAGCAATTTCAGCAAAGTCTCAGGATATGAAATCAATGTGCAAAAATCACAAACATTCTTATACACCAATAACAGACAAACAAAGAGCTAAATCATGTAAATCATGAATAAACTCCCATTCACAATTGCTTCAAAGAGAATAAAATACCTAGGAATCCAACTTACAAGGGACGTGAAGGACCTCTTCAAGGAAAAGTACAAACCACTGCTCAACGAAATAAAAGAGGATACAAACAAATGGAAGAACATTCCATGCTCATGGATAGGAAGAATCAATATCGTGAAAATGGCCATACTGCCCAAGGTAATTTAGATTCAGTGCCATCCCCATCAAGCTACCAATGACTTTCTTCACAGAATTGGAAAAAACTACTTTAAAGTTCATATGGAACCAAAAAGAGCCCGCATTGCCAAGTCAATCCTAAGCCAAAAGAGCAAAGCTGGAGGCATCATGCTACCTTACTTCAAACTATATTACAAGGCTACAGTAACCAAAACAGCATGGTACTGGTACCAAAACAGAGATATAGACCAATGGAACAGAACAGAGCCCTCAGAAATAATACCACACATCTACAACCACCTGATCTTTGACAAACCTGACAAAAACAAGAAATGGGGAAGAATTTCCTATTTAATAAATGGTGCTGGGAAAACTGGCTAGCCATATGTAGAAAGCTGAAACTGGATCCCTTCCTTACACCTTATACAAAAATTAATTCAAGATGGATTAAAGACTTAAATGTTAGACCTAAAACCGTAAAAACCCTACAAGAAAACCTAGGCAATACCATTCAGGACATAGGCATGGGCAAGGACTTCATGTCTAAAACACCAAAAGCAATGGCAACAAAAGCCAAAATGGACAAATGGGATCTAATTAAACTAAAGAGCTTCTGCACAGCAAAAGAAACTACCACCAGAGTGAACAGGCAACCTACAGAATGGGAGAAAATTTTTGTAATCTACTCATCTGACAAAGGGCTAATGTCCAGAATCTACAAAGAATTCAAAGAAATTTACAAGAAAAAAACAACCCATCAACAAGTGGGCGAAAGATTTGAACAGACACTTTTCCAAAGAAGACATTTATGCAGCCAACAGACACATGAAAAAATGCTCATTATCAGTGGCCATCAGAGAAATGCAAATCAAAACCACAATGAGATACCATCTCACACCAGTTAGAATGGCGATCATTAAAAAGTCAGGAAACAACAGGTGCTGGAGAGGATGTGGAGAAATAGGAACACTTTTACACTGTTGGCGGGACTGTAAACTATTTCAACCATTGTGGAAGACAGTGTGGCAATTCCTCAAGGATCTAGAACTAGAAATACCATTTGACCCAGCCATCCCATTACTGGGTATATACCCAAAGGATTATAAATCATGCTGCTCTAAAGACACATGCACACGTATGTTTATTGCATCACTATTCACAATAGCAAAGACTTGGAACCAACCCATATGTCCATCGATGGTAGACTGGATTAAGAAAATGTGGCACATATACACCATGGAATACTATGCAGCCATAAAAAATGATGGGTTCATGTCCTTTGTAGGGACATGGATGAAGCTGGAAACCATCCTTCTCAGCAAACTATTGCCAAGTTCTCACTCATAGGTGGGAATTAAACAATGAGAACACTTGGACAAAGGAAAGGGAACATCACACATGAGGGCCTGTTGTGGGGTGGGGGGAGGGTTAGGGATAGCATTAGGAGAGATACCTAATGTAAATGACAAGTTAATGGGTGCAGCACACCAACATGGCACATGTATACATATGTAACAAACCTGCACGTTGTGCACATGTACCCTAGAAGTTAAAGTATAATAAAAAAGAATGTTTACTCTAAAATGAGGAATAATCTTAATTGCTCAACAATGAAAATTTGGTTAATGAAAACAGTACTTTTCATATTATTAAAATATTTAAAACAGAAAGGAAATAACGTCAAACTATTAAGACGGATAATGTCTGCTGGGTAGACTTTCTGAGTGGCAGGGTTGCAGATGAATCAAAGAAAGCTATAAAGCTGTTTCTGAAGGAAAATGAAAACAAGGGCTGAGTTCTGAGTGGAGCGCGTCCTCCTCACGGTGAGCAATGACTTTGCAGGTGCTTGGGCCCAGGCTCAGGCTCGCTGCAGATTCCATCTTGGGCAGCCACTCACTAGCTCTGTAATCCCAGCCAGAGCCCAGCCAAGTTAGTAAAGAGCACTAAGTCTAGTTTTGTCATCTGGAAGACCAGGAAAATGATAGCATTACCTCCTGGCCTTGTTACAGGGATTAAATAAGATCCTGAACTTAAAAGCCTCCTGTGGACTCAGAAGACAGCTGCTCCCAGCACGCCACCACCCGGGGAAAATGAAAAGCAGACTTTTAGAGCTGGAAGCAACAAGTCAGTCAGGATCGAGTCAGGATGTAGAAGCAAACAGAACATAGAGGCAGAGAAGGCCGTGCGAGACCAAAAGGATCCAAAATGGGACCAGGACCCAGCAGCCACTGAGAGAACCCAGTGCCCATTTAGGTAATTAATTGATACAACAAATTATTCACTGGGATAATGTGGAATTGTGTGAAATACATGATCTCACTTAACTCACCATACAGCTCTGTGGTGTATAGTAGCATTGTCTTCTGCTTTAGAAGGAAGGACACTGAGAGTTAGGAGATCAGGCAGTCTGTCCAACCTCACACAGACGGAAGGGGTGGAGCCAGGATTGGAATGCTCGTGTGATCCAGAACTAACTTTTGTATAAACATCCCCATTTCCAAATGGATGAGCCATACTTAACACAAACACAGTTTAGATCAGGTTTGGGCAACTGTGGAAAATTAGTGATCTCCCACTTAATAAGTTAATCTTACTTTGTGTAAAATAAACAATTTAATCTTTAAAATGTATTAATACTTAAGCAATATATAAAATATTGCTATCACTTTCTACTAAGAAAGAGAAAGAAACAAAGCTAAGCTTAAAGGAAACACATTGCAATATAAAGTGATTATTTCTCTGATGAACTTTTTTCTTCCACCAACAGAGCATCCTCCCTGCTTCCAGGTGCCCATCTTTTGGGGACTGTGCTCAGCTGCTGGTTGGGGCACAGGTGTAAAGACCTCGGTGAGCCCTTGTGAGCATCTCTCGGCGCTCTAGATGTTCTCAGCAGCTCTTGGGCTAGCTCCTGTGCATCGTGCTCCCTCCTGCCCTGCCATCCTGAGGCTCTGTCGCTCACAGACCTGCGTGCCCTCCAGGCAGAGCCCTTAGCATCTGCCCACAACCCTCTGTCGCTGTTTCTCAGGGCAGGTGCTGCTGAATTGATCATGAGAGGAAATATTATCAGTGTTATCCCTCCTCATTCTAATCCTAGTCCAGAGAAATTCCACCTGCCAGTATTATAATACATCTTCACCTTTAAGAAAAGATACATTCCACACCCGTATCAGTTTCTGACTACTGCAGCCACAAATTACCACAAATTTATTATCTTACAGCTCTGGAGGTCAGAAGTCCAGCATGGGTCTCACTGTGCTAGCATCAGGGTCAGCAGGGCAGGGCTGCGTTCCTTCTGGAGGCTCTAGAGCAAATCTGTTCCTTGGTTTTTCCAGCTTCTTGAGGGCGCCCCTGTTCCATGGCTCGTGGCCTCTTCCAGCAATCACATCCCTCTGCCCTCTGCTTCTGTCCTTACGGCTCCTTCCCCAAATCTGACCCCTCTGCCTTCAGAGGGCCCTTGTGGTCACTTTGTACCCACAGATTATCCAGGGTCATCTCCCCTCATCAAGATCCTTAATCACCGCTGCACAATCCCTTTTGTGCTGTAAGGTACACATTCCCAGGTTCAGGGGATTTAAATGGGGGCGTCTTTGTGGGGAGAGATTATTTTTCCTGCCACTCTACCTTTTCTGCACAATTTGAAAGAAAATAATTTTACATAGTGAAAAGCTACTTCACAACATTTCAGAATGTGATCAACTACTAAAATATGAGTTATAGATAATAAGACAATGAAGAAGGTCAGTGTGGGTCACACCAGCCACACCTAGAACAATGTTTTTCTGATTTCTCACCAGCAAGAAACTAGGGGAGGACTCTGCTGGGCTAACACCATCAGGACACCTCATGGAAGAGTAGGTGGGCAAGGCAGGCTGGGTCTTCCAGCCTGAGATGAGGAGAAGGGACCTGGGGTGAACAAAGGCACAAAGTCAGGAAGAAGGAGGTGAGTCCTGCTCCGGGGCCCACGCAGGGCAAGACCAAGCCATCTGGAGAAGTGGGCCAGGCTGACAGCACACAGCTGTGGGGACAGATTTTCCTGTTAGATGCTGACATTTCTCACTTATTTCTGCAGGTACCCCAACCTCTCTGACATCTAGAGAGGGCACCTTTACTTCCTGATCTAGAGTCAAGTTAAGATAAAAACAAAAATCAATGGGGTGTTGGGGTCCAAAGAGGGCTATCAGGACCACTAGGGTTACAGAGAAAGACAGAAAAGCAAAGGCTTTGAGTGAAGAACAGTAAAGCCCCTTTCAGTTTCATTCACTCCTCCCTTTGTATTCTGCAGGTGATCGATCATGTTAATGAACCAAGCTCAACGTGAATTCTTTCTCATCTTCCACTCTAACTTACTGTCACCTTCAATCCCTGATAGTCAAGGTGGGTTTTTAGCAAGTCTTAATTTTGTAAGTAAAATCCTACGGTTAAGTATATATTAAATAACACAGTCGTCCAAATATTTTATTAGTTTCCCAAGTCATTTAATCAGGTTAGACAGTTATCCATTATCCACATGTGACGTAAGCTGTCTGCAATACATAGTACTCAGTCACTCATCACCTCCTCTGTATTTAAACTGCAGATACTTAAATGCACACACATGCTTACACTCTATTGAGGAGACAGCTACAAATAAGTGCAGGCTCCGAAAAAATGAGATCCAGACCGGCTAAAAATACAACTAATTGGCTAAGAATGTGGGAGGAAGCAACCTTTCTTCAGGCTTATGACAGGCTATTATGATCAGCTCATAGCTCCATAAAGATCTAGGAAGCCAGGCTGAAATTGTCTATGCCCACCAGCCAAAAGTCACCAAGAGCAAACCTGTCACCAACGTTGGGTGATCTGTACTTGTTGCACCTGGGCTGGCTGCACACCATGGGAACCATGGGCATAACAGAAAGAGGGTGTTGGCACGTACTTGGCATAGGGTTTGGGCCGTGTTCAGTGATTCCTTGGAGGAGAGTTCAAGGAAGTGTGGTTTTGTTCCGGACTGGGTGCTGCCAAAAAGTGGAGTTAATTCTACAAGTGGGCACCTCACTAACTTTTATCCAGAGAAGGGAGAAACAGAGCAGGCCTACAATTGTAGCTGGTAAAGAAGCACTCAGTCATGTAGCTGGGTAAGGAGGATGTTTGATCCAGTTTGTGATTTGCAGTGTTTTTATTTTTACCCAGATATAATTATGTAGCGATCTTATTTTTTGCTTACTTTTTCATGGCCAGTGAGTGACATTGTCTGATGCTGGTGCTCCGGGAAATCATTTATGCTCAACAAGAGAACACCGTGGCCTGGCTGTTCGTGTCAGGTCAGCCCCTAGCTGACCGCAGTAGGGAGGTTTTCTTTCTCAGAATATGGAGCTGGAGTCACAGGCTGGAGCGTAGCAGCGTGGGGCAAGTGGGCTTCAGCTCCAGTCTGGCCGTGAATGCCTCCCACACACATGTGGAGCACCCCAGCCTGCACAGCTGAACCCACCCACCCCGCCTGGAGCTCTGTGGACTGGCCAAAGGCACAGCCCTGCTCAGGAGGCCAGGCCCAGGCAAGAGACTGGCCCAAGGGTTCAGGCAGGCCCTGGACATGCATGATTCTGCCCATGTAATTAGCTGTGGCCACCAAACATGTGTTCCAGATGGACTTGAAGAGCCTGGATCTGAAGGCAGCATGCCTGCCACGTGCCCAGTTCATCACTTACAAAGCTCTGACTAAGGCGCGGCCTCTCATAGCCTGTTTCTTCACAGATGGAAAATAAGAATGATAATAGTGTTTACATGATAAGTTGTCACAAAAATTACATGAAAACACACATATAAGTCATTTTGTGTATTTTCTGGTATATTACCCAATAAATATAATTGGTATTATTTTCTTATTATATTAAAATTTCTAAAGAGCATTCTAGTGATGATTTCCAGAGACCCCAAATCCAACTTAGATGTAGAAATTGTTTCAAACACGTGTTTTTCTTTTCTTCTGCTACTAAAGGAGTGTTTATTTTTCCACTTGAAAACCAACACTCCATTATTGTTTAGGAACGTGGTTTCCATGGTTAACGGTTGCAGTAATTCCACCAACGTAAAGTTGTGTGCAGAAATACCAACGGAGGTCATGCCAAGACACATGTGACCTCAAGAAATAGTTTAAATTCTTGTATAATAAAAAGATAACATTTTATTTTTAGATGGTAAAAGGCAAGTGAGGGGGCAAGGAAGGAAAGGAGGAAGCCAGCTGAGGGCAGGGTGTGCCTGGCCTGGGAGGAGAGAGGAGCAGTTTTCTCTCCCTGGGGCGTCCTCTGCACAGCCTATCACACGGCCTCTCCCACACACGGCACCTGGCCAGGGCCACGCCTACTGTATACCCTACTCAGTCTCCTGCATTCCCCAGTTGTTTTATCCTACTTGCTAACACATTACAATAGGAAAAACTAGAAAAAGTAAAGGAAAAAATCAATCAGCACAATCATAATGCAATTCTAATTGGGCACCAGCCCAGCAACCACAACCACTCCCTGCTCTACAGGCCCTCAGTGGGGTGGTCCTGGGCCTCCTGGAGCACCCAGGCCACAGCTGTCCAGGAGGAGAGGGGCCCCCCAGCCATCCACCCCCACTGAACTCACATGTTGCAAAATGTTGGCTGCTCCACAGAAGCCCACTGTTTTCTTTCAGGACACCAAATCCAACTCAGCACCCCATTTCTTAATTCCCATTTCTCAACTCCTAAGCTAAGGGTGACTGAATCTGACGGGTGTGGCACAGCAATGTGCTGTCCCTGGGAGGCCTGCCCTAAGGGAAACTGTGCTAGGCTCAGTGGCCATGTGGCATCTCCGTGGGGCTCATCTTGATAGCCAGGATAGTGCAGGAGCTCACACAGGTGGAGCAAAATGGAGACATGCAGGGCCCTTTCAATATGAATTACCTAATATTTATGAGGTAGGAGGCAGGACTTGACTCCAGAGGCAGGGCTGAGATGCCGCACCAAGTTGAGGACTAGCTAAAAGAGGTCCTAGGGGAACAGCTTTCCATTGGACATGCCCACCAGTGTGCCATGTCAGTTTACTGTTGCCATGGCAACACTGGATGTTACCACCCCTGGACTTTACCACCCCTTTCCACAACAAAAACCTGACAATCTGAAAGTTACCACCCTCATTCTAGAAATTTCTGCATAAATTGCCCCTAAATTTGTATATAATTAAAAGTGAGTATAAGCACTGACTGTAGACCTGCCTCTGAGCTGCTATTCTGGGCACACTGCCTGTGGGGATCTATTTTCCACAAGACATGATGCTGCCACTGCCCAGCTTCAATATAAGTTGCTGTTTAACATCACCAGCTAACCCTTGAATCCTTTCCTAGGGGAATGCCAAGAACCCTCCAGGGCTAAGCTCCAATTGGGGGCCTTGCTTGTCCTGTATCATCTACAATAGAAGCTGAAAATGGTAAGCCAAGTGGTGAAAAATAGGACCTAAAGAGGTTATATGGTTTGTCTAGGTCACACAACTTAATTTTCAACCCACATCTTTGACTTCACATCATGCACCCCATTTTCAGGAAGAAACTGCAGTTTTTGTTGCAGTTTGATGTTGACAGCCAGGAGTCAGAGTTCATGACAAGTACTCTCTCCCACCAGCCTTTAGGATTATTTTATTATGAGAGGTTTTTTTAAAAGTAGATTACAAAAATATTAGCCCATCAATATTTATTACTCAATAATGAATAATATTATGTATTGATTATAAATAATAAAAATAAATAATATTACACAAATATTATTTATTATTTATTATAATAAATATTTCAACATTTATTCAATATCACAGAATCAGAGTGTGCAACACAGCAGGGAGGGAAGCCTTGCCCATCCAGCCAGGGCTACAGGATTCCCAAGCTACTGTCCTGCTGGAAATCCACACAGGAAAGCCAGGGAGAAATGGGCAGATCTCTCAGTCATTTTCAGCCATTTTACCCTGACCTATTCTAAATAATTTCCAAACGTTGTTTAAATATTTGGTTCTACAGTGAGATCACTTGGACACACGGTGGGGAGCATCACACACCGGGGCCTGTCGGGGAGTGGGGGCAGGGGAGGGATAGCATTAGGAGAAATACCTAATGTAAATGATGAGTTGATGGGTGCAGCACCAACATGGCACATGTATACATATGTAACAAACCTGCACATTGTGCACATGTACCCTAGAACTTAAAGTATAATACTAAAAAAAATATATATTTGGTTCTAAAAAATAAGAAGGTATCTCGTCATTAATATCTGTAATGAAATACTTGTTTAAGCACACGATTCTTGTCTAAGTACCTTCCTTTAAGTGTGTCAGGGCAGCCTGTTATCTAACTTATACAGGTTGCATCATTTTAATGCTTTTCCTTGAACACCCTTAGGGTTTCTTCTCAGAAATATAGTTGTTACCTTTTTAACCGAACTTTGCTCTTCATTTCAAAATAAATCCACTATTTGCAAGCCCTCTATGTCTTCACACAAACAAAACACTATTTTAAAAGCCAAGCTTGGCTTCTATAATCTGGCAGAGAGTTATTTTCTCTCTCTAAACAATTGATTGCTTTTTCCAGTTTAATGAGCACTCAAAGCAGCATTTGACTATGAAGGAAAGAGGAAAAATTCTCCAATGGCTCCTGATCATATAAACCAACAGATAATGGAAGTTCTGAAAACTGTTGATCCCCAATTCAGGACAGATTTTGCCATCTGTCTTGAGATCAAAGAGACCTTAGGGGGAGATTGCCTTATTGCATAAGACTAGGAATTCTACTTGTTTCATTCCTTAGAAAACAATGTACCATGCTTGCAATACCAGATGCCAAAGACAGTACGAAAATCTCCTCTTTAAAGAATCTTTATTAATTGGCTCATTGATGATTTTTATGAGACATTAGATAGATAAATCAAATCACAGAAAATTATAGGACACTCAAAATTTCCCTCCACAATATAAATAAGAAACTTTCCAGGCAGGCGTGGTGGCTCAGGCCTGTAATCCCAGCACTTTGGGAGGCCGAGGTGGGCGTATCATGAGGTCAGGAGATTGAGACCATCCTGGCTAAGACGGAGAAACCTTGTCTCTACTAAAAGTACAAAAAATTAGCCAGGCATGGTGGCGGGCACCTGTGGTCCCAGCTACTCGGGAGGCTGAGGCAGGAGAATGGTGTGAACCCTGGAGGCGGAGCTTGCAGTGAGCCGAGATTGCGCCTCTACACTCCAGCCTGGGTGACAGAGTGAGACTCCATCTCAAAAAAAACAAGAGAAACTTTCCAATTGCCTCATGGAGATTTATGGGAAATTGTTTTTTAAAATTTTACTAGTAATTTTTTTAATTTTATAATGAAAATTATTTTAAAAATGGAAAGTAAAATTATTTTTAAAAAAAGAATAGCAGTGGAAGAAGAAAAGGCATTTTCAGGACTTCATAATCTTATCTATCTGGCATCTTCACATGAAATAAGTTATTTTATACTAAGAATTCTCCATGGTAAAGTTGATCTGTCAGTATTTTTCTGAACATTTTGAATTTTAAACACCATACACTTCCTTATAAGTCAATTTAACTTACAGGAGTACCCTTTATATCTCATGGAAAAAATTTTCTTTGGTTACTTGAACAGATCTGGATATTCTAATACTTTAAAAATGAGAAACAGAGTAACCACCCAATTAGATATGAGTGCTGGAAAGCCATTTCTGAATATGGAATTTGTTGTTTATTAATTTGTATGTGGCCCTCGTTATCTGAATGATACAAGACACTCCCATCACGTGCATGCCCTCTGTTGAGAGCTGCACCACTATCACTGAGCCCGTCTCCTAAGCTAGTGGAATTTGCAAACTGCCATCAGGTACAGTTGGCCTAGCATGGGCTGTCAGAGCCCACAGAGCCAAGCAGGGTGACAAGGGTGTCTATGCAGCCCAGCGTAAGCCAGAGCCATCAGAATTTGGTGTTGGCAGTGGCCCAGGGCTGGTGTCAGAGCCCTTCAAGGAGCAAAGAGAAGCCATGTGGAAGGTGGAGGCCCGGACTGGAATGCCAAAGCCAGGTGAGGTGAGGGAGAGGGCATGTGTCACAGCTCAGGTGTGGTGAGGAGACACCCACAAGGGAATAGGCACAATGACCACCCAGTACCAATGAGCACACCTAACATCCAGGCCTTGGTTTCTAAATATCATTTTCAACTGAATGAAACTGGGCTCCTTGGAGGAAACAGCTGATTCCAGAGCCTAGGAAGGGAGAATTCAAGGTGAGTCTGGGACACTGAGCGATGCAAGCAACTAAGTGTTTAAACTAATAATTATAATAATAATAATAGTGGGGACACATCAAAAGGATACAGAAGTCAGCTTAAAATGACCCCTCACTTCTAGGGGGTTCTCTGGAAAATTCATGATCTAAATTTAATTTTTGAAAGCACTTCATACAACACCAACCTATTTTGTAGGGTTATTTTGGACCCCTGTCTTAAAATCTTCAGAAGTGACAAGTTCATAATCGCTAAGGAAAGTCCTGTGAGGGCGGGGAACTCTGTCTCACTGTCAGAGCCTCAACCCAGAGGGAGTCACGCCCAGACAAAGCCTCTGTGTTCCTTTGGGCATTTATGAATGGCATGCAGTGGGAGAGGATCTTGTCTGATGAAGGCTCCTCCTCATCAGACCCGGTCTGGGAGCAAAAACCAACCAGAATATACTGACCTGCACAGCCAGGCTACCAACAGAACAGGGGTAGTTCTGGCTGACCCTGGGGTGCTGCACACCTCATATTGTGTCTTGTTGCTGCTTCTGTCTTCTGTCTGCCTTTTGCTTCATTTTCTTAGGTCAGTTGTACACATTCAGCTAAAGCCATAGTCACAGATAGCTGAAAGTATAAGTGTCAGTTTGGAGAGTGGACGGCTCTTTTTCACTAGTAAATTAGAGAAATCCCAGGAAAGATTGGGATTGGCTCAGCGGGGCCAATCTGAGTCAATCACTATGGCTGGGGCATAGGATAATCTGTTTGGTCCAAGTGGGTCCTGATCCAACTCCATGGCCAGGAGGCTTAGGTAGGATATTTGAAAGTACCCACTGGAAACTACATGATTTGTGGAACTACATGATTTATGGGAAAACTTCAGACCCCACAAAAGGCAATGCTAACCAAAACAGACAAAAGAATGAGTAGAAACTTTGTTCCCATTAACAGTCTTCCAACTTTGCCATATCATTAAAATACTGATTTTAGAGGATGTATGTTTTCACAGAATGATAGGAGCAGTCTTAGAGCTTTCTAATAACAAATCTAGGTATTTTTCCACTACATTTAGTATTAAAGTATCTTTTAATAAAAATGATTTTTTTCAAATAAACATCAAATTCATTTATTGTTTGACACCAAAAAATTTGATTTAGTTCAAAGAATACCACAAGGCCAGGTACACAGCACCGTAAATCTTGAATATTTAGTATGTCCCTGATTCTAGCCAGTTTTGAAAGGAATTATTAGGTGTATGTTGGATAAATCAGAATTGCTCTTCAATAACGTACACTCTGTTCAATTTATTAATAATTAGCTAGATCTTTTGGGGAAGTTCATTTTCTGATATATTCATGGAGGAGGAAATTAAGCCTTATTCCAACTAAACGACCTTGAGAAATTATTTATTATTTCAGTTGGTCACATATAAAACCAGTGGCATCTGCTCTTACATCAAAGACATCTTCAAAAAAAAGAGAAACTATTAGCCGAAGATTGCCTTTTATGAAGTGAAAAATCTTTGTTCACCTGATACTTGGGATTTGGGTAAAGGGATTCAAAGAAAAATCTCCAAGGACACTCTTCCTCAGGATTTCGAAATGACTTTGGGTTTAATGAGAGGAAAGAGCAAGCATTGCCAGCTTCACTTTCTTTCAGGTGTCATTGATTCTTTGTACAGCTTTTTATTTTAAAAAATAAGTGATGATATATATTTCTGCCTTATTGTCAATGGTGCAATTAGTTTATGAGCATGCAGTTACTTTTCTCTTCACAGGCTTTGATTCTGCTGCAATAGTCTCCATGCTGGATCTTTCCTTGAGTGAATTCATCCTGCATGTTTCTGCAGATCCCTCTCCTTGTCACACCATAGTACAAATTATCCCTTGGCTCATAAAACCTGAGAGCTCCCTAAATTACTTAGCTAGACACATGATTTTCCACAGCGGAGCCCTTACTTGTCTCTCTCTATATCCTATTAGTCACCTGCCCTCTGCTCCATTCAAACGTATCAACCTAGAGTCCAGAAGGAGCGTCGTGTGATGGGAAGACACCAGCCTTGTGGCCAGTTGAATCTGGGCTTGACTTCCTGCATGGCATTTCCTAGCTTTATGTCCTTGAACTACCCTCAGCAAGGCTGTTGGTATCAGTACCTTCTCTCTCGTCTGAGTTTCTGCCAATAATCTTATTACTCAGTTTCCAGATTTTGTCACAATCCCAAGCCCTCTGCTCACATTCTTGCCCACTGCCCCTGAGCTATTCTCACATGCCCTGATCACCACCTTCACTGACACCTCCAAGGATTTTTCCTCTCCTTTTACAAGGCCAAGTCAACCCAGCCAAATCAGTTATGCTCACTGGATGGATCCTTCATGTTGTCCTCACAAAGACAGGTCTGAAGACTCCCAGACCCCGGGAATAGGCTTTCTCTAATTCCTTCCCAGTGGCTGACTGAATCATGTCCCCGTCAGGGGTTAAAGCTCTGGATTGCATGGGTGTGGCCAGGAGAAACCATGGGATGCACACTAAAAATTCCCATCTTGGAGATTCTCCTCTTCCCTGGGATCACAGCATACACAACAGAGCTCAGCTCCAGCTGAACCTTAGCTAGATAATCTGCCTTGACAGGCCCCACGCCCGCTGCCGGGTGTCTGTCTCAGCCAACCTGGGAATTCCTGCACAGCCCAAGAGTTTCCTGTTTCATTGCCATCACACACACATACGGGTCTGGTTTAGGGCAAAGTCCAGTGTTGGGGTGAATGAGCCCTCCAGCATCTCCATTACCCCAGTGCCTCCCAAAGGCCACTAAAGTACTTGATCTTACTTCATCCCACTCCAATTTTTACTTAGGCTCTCTAAGCCCTAGAGGGTCTGAGATACACAAATATGTGCACTTAATACACGGGATTTCTAACCGATGATAACTGTATTAGTCTGTTTTCATGCTGCTGATAAAGACATACCAGAGACTGGGAAGAAAGAGGTTTAATTGGACTTACAGTTCCACATGGCTGGGGAGACCTCAGAATCATGGCGGGAGATGAACGGTACTTCTCATGTGGCGGCACAAGAGAGAATGAGGATGAAGCAAAAGCAGAAACCCCTGATAAACCCATTAGATCTCGTGAGACTTATTCACTATCACGAGAATAGCAAGGGAAAGACATGATGTAGTGGAATTCGATGAGAAAGGAAAGGCAGAGAGTGAAGCATGAATGTGGCCCAGCACCTCAGGCCAGCTGAATTCCAGGCTACTACAAACAAAAGACTGTGCTAGTCACTGGGGATATAGTGGTGAAAAAAAATAATGTCTCTGGTTTCATGAAGCTTATATTCTATTAGATGGAGATGACAAATAAATGTATAAGTAAAAGATACAATAAATAGGATGGGGTGCATGTCATGTAGAGAATGAAGCAGGGTGTGGAAGCTGGGCATGCGGCTGGTGTGTGTGCTGCCTTGTGTTGGATGGCCACGAGGGCTTCCAGTGTCTTCCTGTTTCACATCAACTAAAAGCTGTGGTTTTAAAATGCCTTAAACAACCTGATATGGTTGACCACCCCCTACGTCTCTAAGCTAATTTCCTACCACCCTGTTTTCAACTGTTCAGCTGCAGTTACCTCGCTGTCCTTCAGTCACACCCACATTCTCCCTCCTTTGCACCTTTGTACTTTCCTTCCCACTATCTGGAAAGCTCCTTCCCCCGTAGCCATGTGGCCCATCTCCTCACTTATTTTAGGTCTCTGAGCAAATGTCAGCTCACTTCCAAAGCCCTCATGGCCATCCAACACAAGGCAGCACACACAACAGCCACATGCCCAGCTTCCACACCCTGCTTCATTCTCTACATGACATGCACCCCATCCTATTTACTGTATCTTTTACTTATATATTTATTTGTCATCTCCATCTAATAGAATATAAGCTTCATGAAACCAGAGACATTTTTTTTTTCACCACTATATCCCCAGTCACTAGCACAGTCTTTTGTTTGTAGTAGCCTGGAATTCAGCTGGCCTGAGATGGTGGGCCACATTCATGCTCCACTCTCCACCTTTCCTTTCTCATCGAATTCTTCCACATCACAGCCTTAATCTAGTGATGAGAAAATGCATAACCCACTCTGGGGGTCCTCAAATCAGAGAATGCCTTATTTTTGCATGATATATTTAATAATTACAAAGTCTAAATAAAACAGGCTGGGCACGGTGGCTCACACCTGTAATCCCAGCACTTTGGGAGGCCGAGGTGGGTGGATCACCTGAGGTCAGGAGTTTGAGACCAGCCTGGCCAACATGGTGAAATCCCATCTCTACTAAAAATACAAAAAAATTATCTGGGTGTGGTGGTCAGGTGCCTGTAATCCCAGCTACTTGAAAGGCTGAAGCAGGAGAATTGCTTGAACCTGGGAAGTGGAGGTTGCAGTGAACCTGGGAAGTGGAGGTTGCAGTGAACCGAGATCACACCATTGCACTTCAGCCTGGGCGACAGAGCAAGACTCTGTCTCAAAATAAATAAATAAAATAAAATAAAATCAACTCTGGTCTGTTTCCAAGTATATTAGGTGCAATATGAATTCCCCTGAAAGCTGGAACTTTCTTCCTACCATTACTTGGGACAGTCCTAGTGAAATGGACCAAAGACTTGGCCTAGGAAAGAGTCCAGGCTAGGCATGGAAATGGCAAACGTGGCTGCTTGCTTGATTGCATTCCAAAGTGAAAGTTGTTTGTTTGTTTGTTTTTATTGCTTGGTGCTACTCAGATTGCTTCTCACTTCTATTATGGATAATATAAATGTAGTCATATGTAAAAACATGTAAGTTAACTATGTCATCTCTGCAACTTTGGTCATATACAACATTTTGGGTTGAATGTGTATAAAATAAAGATTTTCAATTCTCTTGTTCAGTTTTCTATCGTGGGGAAATGAAATGAGAATGTTCATAAATTCAGCATTTACTGACTACAGGTTCTTGCTGTCTATAAAAAATTGGACTACACAATGGCTCTAAACTTCATCTCTGCCTTGGTCCATCTTTAAGTCACTCCTCATCTCAGTCTCTCTCCTTATTCTTTCCCCAATCCATCTCATTTATTCTTCTTGGTCTTGGATGGCAGATGAGAGTCTCTTATGCGCTATCTGACCAGATTTCTGATATGAGGATCCTAAAGCTGGTCAGGTCAGTGTCAGGTTCGGAGGTAGGTTGTTGGGAGATCACCAAGCCACTTACCATAAAACTGAATGTGCTTGGAAGATCCTCTTCCTTGGCTCTGTCTTGAGGTTGCTGCAATAACGAGATATAGTTAAGAAACTTCAAAGAGAGAATAAATATGAAAATGGAAAGCTCCAGCTATCCCCTTCCCTCTGTGATCAGCTGATTTGTGACCATCGAAGAGCCAGGTCTGTCTGCCCTGGCAATAGTTTGAACAATTACCCTCACTATACAACTCAGGTGAGACCACAACCATTATTACAATCTGTTCTGGCAATGATGGTTAAAGGTTAAAGGAAATACATGTCTCTGTGTGCCAGGACCAGCTCAAACAGGTTCCAGGCTCTGCTGGCCCTGTTGAGCTAGGCAGGCTCAAAGCAAATCTAGAAATGTGTTTTGATTCCATAAGTTACCAGCACAGTTTACTTCTGTCTGGAGTCCTGTCCATCAAGTGGGTTTCCTTTGGAAAGTCTTGAATTTTGAAGAGAGTTGGGCCCAGACGCATTTCTACACATTGTCCCTGCTCTTCCTCCAGATTCAGCTGAGGAAATCCCTCTTCTATTCTCTCCAAATCATGTTTCTGGAATTTTCTGCAAAGAAAATCAATCTATATTTGGAACAATGTAAACCACCAGAGACTGCTAGAGTGTCAAAATGAGTAGTGAGGTAGAAATGCTAGTAAGTGTTTCCACTGTAAGATCTAGCATATAATACACATTGTGAGTGCTCGATGACTTTGTCATTGAGAGCAATGCATTTCTCCCTTTTTCTGAACAACCAAGGATGGATCACACTAGGAAGCAGGTGTTGGCACCTGTCTTCACTAGTACTTGCCACATACTCCATTTATCCTTAGCATCCCAGGCTTCTCAGCACTTCCTGAGCCTGGCTGAAAGTGATGGCTTACGACAGTTGATGAGAAATATTTCGCTACTGGATATTTTGACTGGAGTCTTTGGGATGATGGCCACTATCAGAGCTGCGTGTCAAAACTTCCTTTCAAACACACCCAAAGGACTATGCCATTTATTTGAGGCTCAAGGCTTTATATTTTTGAGCTTATGATAGGTGATATTGTGAAACCATAGAAAAGAAAAAAGAAAACACATGACAGTAAATTCTGAGTCCCGTGCATGATTTTTAAATTGAAATCTTAAGTCTGATAATGGATCTCCTGTGTTCTAGCAATAGTGAACTAAAATAAACGATGAGATATTTCAACCTTTACTATGATTTTACTACAAGAAAAAAAAGTACACATGAACATCGTGCAGATAGACTTCAGATCCTCTTCCCACAACTTGACCATCAGTCAGACAGTCCTACTTGGACAGACTGGGATTTCTGACCTTGTGCATGAGGTCTCAGATCTGTTCATTTAAGCCGAGCAGAAGTTTCCTTGATTATCTGTTATCTGGCCTTCTATCCCAGAGTTTCGTGAAATTATTTTCCATACCGAATTTAAAAAGTCACATTGATAATGATCTGGTGGAATTTACATCGTTACTGACACTGTCATTATTCTGTCCTTAGAGAAAGGGAAGAAAGCCTAAAAATATGAAGACTTAGTGTGATCACCTAAAACCTCCCAGACATTGGCCTATTTTCCATCTGATAGTGTAATATGCAATATGCTTATAATAATAATATGTAATAAAAAGTTCATGATGTACATTGTTGAATACATATTCCAATGGGGAGTGATAGTTTTTGCTTTATTGAACATTTTTAAAGTACCTAAAAATAAACCATAGCTTTTAGCCCGTACATAATTGAATTTAAAATACTTCATTTCAATAGTATACATTCATGGGAATTATATTGCAATCATTATTTAAACAAGTTTTAAGACACCATATCTGGAAACATTTTATCATATTTGGCATCATTGATTATAGTCAAAAGTTAAAAATGCTGAAGAGTTTAAAATATCCCTTGATTCAGTGTGTTTCATGGCTTTACCTTTGACTTTTTCAGGGTTCTCACAAAGTTGGGTCTGAACATTTCTGCTAGTTTTTTTTTTTTTTTTTGGACAGAAAGTAGAATTTATTGGTGAGTATTAAGAGGGGGGCAGCATATTGGAAGCCCTCATGAGTGCAGGGCCCGCCACTTGTCCAGAGGGCCACGATTGGGGATGTACTTGACCCCACAGCCATCTGGGATGAGCCGCTTCTCAGCCACCATGTCTTCAAATTCATCAGCATTGAACTTGGTGAAGCTCCACTTCTTTGAGATGTGGATCTTCTGGCGGCCAGGAAACTTGAACTTGGCCCTGTGCAGGGCCTCAATCACATGCTCCTTGTTCTGCAGCTTGGTGCTGATGGACACGATAACTTGGCCAATGTGAACCCTGGCCACAGTGCCCTGGGGCTTTCCAAAGGCACCTCGCATGCCTGTTTGGAGCCTGTCAGCCCCAGCACAGGACAACATCTTGTTGATGCGGATGACGTGGAAGGGGTGGAGCCGCACCCGAATAGGGAAGCCATCCTTGCCACAACTTTTTACCGTGTACTTATTGGCACAAATTCGGGCAGCCTCTAGGGCTTCAGAGGACAGCTGCTCATATTCATCTGACACCATGTGACCACAGAGCGGAAACTCATCCACTTTTGCCTTCTTCTGCCCCAGGTCAAAAATGCGAATCTTGGTATCAGGGACACCTCGGCAGAAGTGAGACTTTGGGTATGGCTTGTTCTTACAATACCGGTAACAACGGGCGGGGCGGCGGCGCATGGCGACACCAGAATCGTCCGTGGCACACAGATGGGAAAGAGCCATTTCTGCTAGTTTTTCAATGTTTCTGTGTAGGGCACAGCAGGCCATCTACTGTGTCACTTTGCTGGTGTTCTTCTTTTTATCTTTCCTTCTGTTTTTAAGTTGACTTCCTTTGTTCAGCATTCAATTGGTTACTGTAACCAGCGATTGTTTTCCACCATTCAGACAAAGCTGGTTATGCAGTTTCTTGTTTGGCAGTGTTTCTGTGGGAGAATGGGAGATTGACGCTGCCTCCTCTGTGACTTTGTTGACGTCATTCTCTTGAAGCACAATTCTTAAGCAGATGACAGTGTCTCTCTGCCCAGTCCTCCCACGCCTATGTGATCTTGCAGACGGCTACCCAACAGACTCATAAAAGCTCAACCTCCAAGCCTCATGTCAGAGATCATACAGAGAGACTGAAAGAGCTTGGAGGGCTGCTTCTCTGGAAGAGCCACAGTGACCATCACCCAGCAGCTACTACGTGGACTGACTGCCTGACCACACGCAACCCGTAACCCCAACACTGGCTGCCCACTTCCTATGGCTTATCGGGTCTTTAATTAATTCCTCTATTGAGCTGTACTGTGACGTGTCTGGGAAACTATGTTTTGTATTACGATAAGCCACAACCGCAAGCCAAAATAAAGAATTTTTGAAAATCAGATAGTTATGTAACCATAAATTTTTAAAAACTCAGATAGCTTTGTAACTAAATAAGATCTCAAGATCTTATTACAATGATTAATTCTCCGGCATATCCCACCCAAGGGGTGTCACTCTAGGCTTAAGAACATCATTCTGTGAGAAAATACAGTCATCACTCAGTAACTGTAGTGGTTTGGTTCCAGGATCTCCAGCAGACACCAAAATCCACAGATGCTCAAGTCCCTCATACAAAATGGCATAGCATTTGCATATAACTTATGCACATCTTCCCATATGCCTTAAATTATCTCTAGATTATAATACTTAAAACAAAGCAAATGCTATGCAAATAGTTGTTATGCTATATTGTTTAGGGAATAATGACAAGGAAAAGAAATATGTATGTGCATGTACAGTACAGACACAACTCTGCTTTTTTATCTGAATCCATGCATGTGGAACCCATGTACACAGGGGACCAACTGTAACGGTCTGGGAAAAGCATGCTTCACTTCAGGGATGTGTGGTAATGTTGCTGTTGTCTTATCAGTAGAAAGCAAATCTTCCCTCACAGTTGTTGGGTAGAGGCCAGCTTGCCAACTGAAACGAACAGCAGAGAAGGCCGGGAGTGCTTCATGGCTCTCCATAAGGAATCACAAATTTGTGGGATGAACATATTGACAATGAGGGTTTTCTAAATATGGATTTTAATTGGTGTCATGTCTTGAATTTATAGAAGCACATATTCCAGTGAGCTGTAAGCACAACTCCAGTACTCTTTTCCTTCCTTCTCAAGGCACCTCTGTGAAGCAGGCCAAGGCCAAGCATGGTGGTGCTTTGACTGATGGATAGAGGCAGTAAGCGTGAGCCACCAGGCAGTGGAAAGCAGATGAAACCAGCATGGACGGCCATTCCCTGCTCTGTGTAACTGGTGCTCTTCTGTCTCACCACAAGGTTTGGCAGGAGGTGGTTTTCTCAGGCGATGACCCAATGCCCCAGGAAATACGCGAGGACCCGGCTCAGTAGTACCTTGAGGAAGCACATTTAAGTGTCTGGTATACACAAAAGAAGATATACACACTCTTTATTAAGGGCATACTGTGTGCCAAACATTGTGTTAAGCAGCAGTTTATAGACACGAGTCGACTTAATCTTTTGGAAAACCTGAAGATGGGGATACTCTAATTATCTTCATGTTACGCATGAGGAAACTACCACTTGGATGGAACAAACAAATATTCAAGATCACGTGGCTGGTAAGTGGTAAACTGGGATAACATAGACTGGCAGTCCATTTGATCCTGTCTTTCAAGTGAGCTGGGCAGCCTCTTACCAGGTGTCTATGAAATCTCAGCAGCAGCAGGACTGACATTTGAGCCTTTATGAGCAGGTGAAAACACTGGTACTTACAGGGAAGGGCTTAGATTGCCACACACTTGATGGAATAACCATGTTTAACTTAATGCAGCCCACGAAACTGTATATAAGAATTGCATGTGCCTTTGAGTCCATCGCCAAGGATAGAACTCATATAGAATATACTTAGACCTCAAAAAGCATGTATTCAGCCATTGGTAGTTTTATGTAGCTCTATCAAATGTATGATTAATAGACAGATTAGGTGTTTCCTCTAAAAGTAAAATTGGTAATTTTTATAATAAAACACATTTAGAAATTAGTCTATTCATTAATGGTTGTTTTATTTATTTTTTATTGACAAAAATTATATATATTTATGGTAAAACATGGTGTTTTGAAATATTTATACATTGTGGAATGGTTAAAGAGAGCTAATTAACATATGCATTACCTCACATGTTTCTCTCTCTTTTATTGTGATAAGGCACTTAAAAATCTAATCTCTTAGTAATTTTCAAGTATACAACACATTGTTGTTAATTATGGTCCTCAAGTTGAATTTATTTCTCCTGTCTAACTGAACTTTGTACCCTTTGACCAGCCTCTCCCTCGTCCTCCTCACCCTCTACCCTCTGTTCCTGGTAGGCACTGTTCTGCTTTCTGCTGCTATGAAACTTTGTAGATTCCACATATAAGTGAGGTCATTACAGTACTTGTCTTTCTGTGCCTGGATTATTTTACTTAACGTATTGTCTTCCAGGTTAATTCATGTTGTCACAAATGAAAAGATTTCCTTTTTTAAGGCTGAGTAGTATTCCATTTTGTATATACAACACATTATTTTTATCCATTTATCAGTGATGGACACTTCATAACCATTTATCAGAGCTAGACTGATTTCATAACTTAGCTGTTGTGAATAATGATGGGATGACCATGGGAATGCAGGTATTTCTTTGACATACTGAAATATGTTTCAGTATGTTTCTTTTGTTCATTTGGATAAATACCCAGTATGGGATTGCTGGATCCTGTAATAGTTCTATTTTTAATATTTTGAGGACTCTCCATACTGCTTTCCATAACGTCTGTACTAATCATATTCCCAGCAAAAGTATACAAAGATTCCCTTTTCTCCACACCTTCATCAACAGTAATGGGTGTGAGGTGATATTTTATTGTGGTTTTAATTTGCATTTCACTGATGATTAGTAGTGAGCATTTTTTCATACACCTGTTGGCCATTTGTATGTCTTCTTCTGAGAAATGTCTACTCAGGTCTGTATTAGTCCATTTCCGCATTGCAATGAAGAAACACCTGAAACTGGGTAATTTATAAAGAAAAGAGATTTAATTGGCTCATGGTTCCACAGGCTGTACAAGAAGCATGGTGCTGGCATCTGCTCCACTTCTGGGGAGGCCTCAGGAAACTTTCAATAAGGACAGGAAGCAAAGGGGGAGCAAGGCATCTTACACGGCAGGAGCAGGAGAAAGAGGGGAAGGGAGGTGCTACACACTTTTAAACAACCAGATCTCACAAGAACTCACTATCACAAGATCAGCACAAGGGGATGGTGCTAAACCATTCTTGAGAAATCCACCTTCATAATCCAATCGCCACCCACCAGGCCCCACCTTCAACACTGAGGATTATAATTTGACATGAGATTTGGGCAGGGACACAGATCCAAACCACATCAAGGTCTTTTGTCCATTTTTAAGTTTGATTGTTTTCGTGCTGTGGACTTATTTCAGTTCCTCATATATTTTGGATTTGGGCCCCTTGTCAGATGTATGATTTGCAAATATTATCTCCCATTCCATTGGTTGTCTCTTCACTCTATTGGTTGTTTCCTCTGCTATGCAGACGCTTTTTACTTTCATGTAATCTCACTTCTCTGTTTTTGCTTTTGTTGCCTGTGCTTTTGGAGTCATATCCAAAAATTATTTTCCAAATAAAAAGTGTCATGAGGCATTCCCCATTTTCTTCCAGTATTCTTATATTTTCAGGTCTTACATTTAAGATCATTTTGAGTTGATTTTTGTGTATGGTATACAATAAGTGTCCTTTTTTGTTTGTTTGTTTGTTTGTTTGTTTTTGCATGTACCTATCTAATTGTCTCAACACAATTTATTGAAGACAGTATACTTTACCCATTGTGTATTCCTAGCACCTTTGTCAAAGATTAGTTGACTATACATGCATGGGTTTATTTCTGGGATCTCTATTCTGTTCCATTTTGTCCATGTGTGTGTTTTTAGGTCAGTGCCATAGGTCAAAGCGATGGCTTTGTAATATAATTTCAAATCAGGAAGTGTGATGCCTTCAGCTTTGCTCTTCTTGCTCAAGACTACTTTAGCTATTAAGGGTTTTTCTGGTTCCATACAAATTTTAGGACTTTTTTTTCTATTTCTGGGTAAAATGTCATCAAAATTTTGATAGGGAATGCATTAAATCTGTAGATCACTTTGGGTAGTATGAACATTTTAACAATATTAAATTTAACAATACTCTAACCTGTGAACTTGCTATATCTTCTCATTTATTTGTGTCTTCTTTAGCTTCTTTTATCAATGACTTGTTCTCAAAGTCCTTCACCTCTTTTGTTTATTTCTCAGTATTTTATTATTTTTGATGCTGTTGTAAATGAAGTTGTTTCCTTACTTTCCATTTTGGATAGTTCATGCTAGCATACGGAAATGCAATATTTAAAGAAGAATTCCTAGCAATCCTTCTCAAATGCTTCAAAAAAACTGAAAAAACTTCCAAATTCATATAATGAGACCAAAATTACCCCCAATAGGATACCTGATTTCCATTTCTATGCCCCATTCACTGGGAGGAAGATATGCAACCCTGGCTAGCCAGTTTTCCCAGCACCATTTATTAAACAGGGAATCCTTTCCCCATTGCTTGTTTTTGTCAGGTTTGTCAAAGATCAGACAGTTGTAGATATGTGGTGTTATTTCTGAGGGCTCTTTTCTGTTCCATTGATCTATATCTCTGTTTTGGTACCAGTACCATGCTGTTATGGTTACTGTAGCCTTGTAGTATAGTTTGAAGTCAGGCAGCAAGATGCCCCAGCTTTGTTCTTTTGGCTTAGGATTGACTTGGCGATGCGGGCTCTTTTTTGGTTCCATATGAACTTCAAAGTAGTTTTTTCCAATTCTGTGAAGAAAGTCATTGGTAGCTTGATGGGGATGGCATTGAATCTATAAATTACCTTGGGCAGTATGGCCATTATCACGATATTGATTCTTCCTATCTATGAGCATGGAATGTTCTTCCATTTGTTTGTATCCTCTTTTATTTCATTAAGCAGTGCTTTGTAGTTCTCCTTGAAGAGGTCCTTCACGTCCCTTGTAAGTTGGATTCCTAGGTATTTTATTCTCTTTGAAGCAATTGTGAATGGTAGTTCACTCCTGATTTGGCTCTCTGTTTGTCTGTTATTGGTGTACAAGAATGCTTGTGATTTTTGTACATTGATTTTGTATCCTGAGACTTTGCTGCAATTGCTCATCAGCTTAAGGAGATTTTGGGCTGAGACAATGGGGTTTTCTAGATACACAATCATGTCATCTGCAAACAGGGACAATTTGACTTCCTCTTTTCCTAATTGAATACCCTTTATTTCCTTCTCCTGCCTAATTGCCCTGGCCAGAACTTCAAACACTATGTTGAATAGGAGTGGTGAGAGAGGGCATCCCTGTCTTGTGCCAGTTTTCAAAGGGAATGCTTCCAGATTTTGCCCATTCAGTATGATATTGGCTGTGGGTTTGTCATAGATAGCTCTTATTATTTTGAGATATGTCCCATCAATACCTAATTTATTGAGAGTTTTTAGCATGAAGGGCTGTTGAATTTTGTCAAAGGCCTTTTCTGCACCTATTGAGATAATCATGTGGTTTTTGTCTTTGGTTCTGTTTATATGCTGGATTACATTTATTGATTTGCGTATGTTGAACCAGCCTTGCATCCCAGGGATGAAGACCAGTTGATCATGGTGGATAAGCTTTTTGATGTGCTGCTGGATTCCGTTTGCCAGTATTTTATTGAGGATTTTTGCATCAATGTTCATCAAGGATATTGGTCTAAAATTCTCTTTTTTGGTTGTGTCTCTGCCCGGCTTTGGTATCAAGATGATGCTGGCCTCATAAAATGAGTTAAGAAGGATTCCCTCTTTTTCTATTGATTGGAATAGTTTCAGAAGGAATGGTACCAGTTCCTCCTTGTACCTCTGGTAGAATTCAGCTGTGAATCCATCTGGTCCTGGACTCTTTTTGGTTGGAAAGCTATTGATTATTGCCACAATTTCAGAGCCTGTTATTGGTCTATTCAGAGATTCAGCTTCTTCCTGGTTTAGTCTTGGGAGGGTGTATGTGTTGAGGAATTTATCCATTTCTTCTAGATTTTCTAGTTTATTCGCATAGAGGTGTTTGTAGTATTCTCTGATGGTAGTTTGTATTTCTGTGGGATCGGTGGTGATATCCCCTTTTTCATTTTTTATTGAGTCTATTTGATTCTTCTCTCTTTTCTTCTTTATTAGTCTTGCTAGCGGTCTATCAATTTTGTTGATCTTTTCAAAAAACCGGATCCTGGATTCATTAATTTTTTGAAGGGTTTTTTTGTGTCTCTATTTCCTTCAGTTCTGCTCTGATTTTAGTTATTTCTTCCCTTCTGCTAGCTTTTGAATGTGTTTGCTCTTGCTTTTTCTAGTTCTTTTAATTGTGATGTTAGTGTGTCAATTTTGGATCTCTCCTGCTTTCTCTTGTAGACATTTAGTGCTATAAATTTCCCTCTACACACTGCTTTGAATGTGTCCCAGAGATTCTGGTATGTTGTGTCTTTGATCTCGTTGGTTTCAAAGAACATCTTTATTTCGGCCTTCATTTTGTTATGTACCCAGTAGTCATTCAGGAGCAGGTTGTTCAGTTTCCATGTGGTTGAGTGGTTTTGAGTGAGTTTCTTAATCATGAGTTCTAGTTTGATTGCGCTGTGGTCTGAGAGACAGTTTGTTATAATCTCTATTCCTTCACATTTGCTGAGGAGAGCTTTACTTCCAACTATGTGGCCAATTTTGGAATAGGTGTGGTGTGGTGCTGAAAAAAATGTATATTCTGTTGATTAGGGGTGGAGAGTTCTGTAGATGTCTATTAGGTCTGCTTGGTGCAGAGCTGAGTTCAATTCCTGGATATCCTTGTTGACTTTCTGTCTCGTTGATCTGTCTAATGTTGACAGTGGGGTGTTAAATTCTCCCACTGTTATTGTGTGGGAGTCTAAGTCTCTTTGTAGATCACTCAGGACTTGCTTTATGAATCTGGGTGCTCCTGTATTGGGTGCATATATATTTAGGATAGTTAACTCTTCTTGTTGAATTGATCCCTTTACCATTATGTAATGGCCTTCTTTGTCTCTTTTGATCATTGTTGGTTTAAAGTCTGTTTTATCAGAGACTAGGATTGCAACCCCTGCCTTTTTTTGTTTTCCATTTGCTTGGTAGATCTTCCTCTATCCTTTTATTTTGAGCCTATATGTGTCTCTGCATGTGAGATGGGTTTCCTGAATACAGCACACTGATGGGCCTTGACTCTTTATCCAATTCGCCAGTCTGTGTCTTTTAATTGGAGCATTTAGTCCATTTACATTTAAAGTTAATATTGTTATGTGTGAATTTGATCCTGTCATTATGATGTCAGCTGGTTATTTTGCTCATTAGTTGATGTAGTTTCTTCCTAGCCTCGATGATCTTTACAATTGGCATGATTTTTCAGTGGCTGGTACTGGTTCTTCCTTTCCATGTTCAGTGCTTCCTTCAGGAGCTCTTTTAGGGCAGGCCTGGTGGTGACAAAATCTCTCAGCATTTGCTTGTCTGTAAAGTATTTTATTTCTCCTTCACTTATGAAGCTTAGTTTGGCTGGGTTGAAAATTCTTTTCTTTAAGAATGTTGAGGGGGGAGGGGGGAGGGACAGCATTAGGAGATACACCTAATGCTAAATGACGAGTTAATGGGTGCAGGAAATCAACATGGCACATGGATACATATGTAACAAACCTGCACATTGTGCACATGTACCCTAAAACCCTAAAGTATAATAAAAAAAAAAAAAAAAAAGAATGTTGAATATTGGCCCCCACTCTCTTCTGGCTTGTAGCGTTTCTGCCAAGAGATCCACTGTTAGTCTGATGGGCTTCACTTTGTGGGTAACCTGACCTTTCTCTCTGGCTGCTCTTAACATTTTTTCCTTCATTTCAACTTTGGTGAATCCGACAATTATGTGTCTTGGAGTTGCTCTTCTCAAGGAGTATCTTTGTGGCGTTCTCTGTATTTCCTGAATCTGAATGTTGGCCTGCCTTGCTAGATTGGGGAAGTTCTCCTGGATAATATCCTGCAGAGTGTTTTCCAACTTGGTTCCATTCTCCCTGTCACTTTCAGGTACACCAATCAGACGTAGATTTGGTCTTTTCACATAGTCCCATATTTCTTGGAGGCTTTGTTCATTTTTTTTTATTCTTTTTTCTCTAGACTTCCCTTCTTGCTTCATTTCATTCATTTCATCTTCCATCGCTGATACCCTTTCTTCCAGTTGATCGCATCGGCTCCTGAGGCTTCTGCATTCTTCACGTAGTTCTCGAGCCTTGGCGTTCAGCTCCATCAGCTCCTTTAAGCACTTCTCTGTATTGGTTATTCTAGTTATATATTCATCTAATTCTTTTTCAAAGTTTTTACCTTCTTTGCCTTTGTCTTGAATTTCCTCCTGTAGCTCGGAGTAGTTTGATTGTCTGAAGCCTTCTTCTCTCAACTCGTCAAAGTCATTCTCCGTCCAGCTTTGTTCCGTTGCTGGTGAGGAACTGCATTCCTTTGGAGGAGGAGAGGTGCTCTGCTTTTTAGAGTTTCCAGTTTTTCTGCTCTGTTTTTTCCCCATCTTTGTGGTTTTATCTACTTTTGGTCTTTGATGAAGGTGATGTACAGATGGGTTTTTGGTGTGGATGTCCTTTCTGTTTGTTAGTTTTCCTTCTACCAGACAGGACCCTCAGCTGCAGGTCTGTTGGAGTTTGCTAGAGGTCCACTCCAGACACTGTTTGCCTGGGTGTCAGCAGCAGTGGCTGTAGAACAGCGGATTTTTCATGAAACACAAACACTGCTGTCTGATAGTTCCTCTGGAAGTTTTGTCTCAGAGGAGTACCCGGCTGTATGAGGTGTCAGTTTGCCCCTACTGGGCGGTGCCTCCCAGTTAGGCTGCTCGGGGGATCGGGGACCCACTTGAGGAGGCAGTCTCCCTGTTCTCAGATCTCCAGCTGCATGCTGGGAGAACCACTACTCTCTTCAAAGCTGTCAGACAGGGACATTTAAGTCTGCAGAGGTTACTGCTGTCTTTTTGTTTGTCTGTGCCCTGCCCCCAGAGGTAGAGCCTACAGAGGCAGGCAGGCCTCCTTGAGCTGTGGTGGGCTCCACCCAGTTCAAGCTTCCTGGCTGCTTTGTTTACCTAATCAAGCCTGGGCAATGGTGGGCGCCCCTCCCCCAGCCTCACTGCCACCTTGCAGTTTAATCTCAGACTGCTGTGCTAGCTATCAGCGAGACTCCATGCGCGTAGGACCCTCTGAGCCAGATACGGGATATAATCTCCTGGTGTGCCATTTTTTAAGCCCGCCGGAAAAGCTCAATATTAGGGTGGGAGTGACCCGATTTTCCACATGCCGTCTGTCACCCCTTTCTTTGACTAGGAAAGGAAACTCCCTGACCCCTTGCACTTCCCGAGTGAGGCAATGCCTCACCCTGCTTCGGCTCGCACACAGTGCGCTGCACCCACTGTCCTGCACCCACTGTCTGGCACTCCCTAGTGAGATGAACCCAGTACTTCAGATGGAAATGCAGAAATCACCTGTCTTCTGCGTCGCTCATGCTGGGAGCTGTGTAATGGAGCTGTTCCTATTCTGCCATCTTGGCTCCACCCCCAAAATTTGTTATTTTTTATTCAATTGGCCTTTAGTGAGAACCCACGTGATTGCTACATGTACTTTTTAAAAACTGTGGTAAAATACCCATAACATAAAATTTCCCATCATAATCATTTTTAAGTCTGCAGTTGAGTAGCATTAAGTATATTCATATTGTTGTGATACTATCCATCTTCAGAACTTTATTCATCTATTCACAAACTGAAACTCTGTCTTCATTAAACATCAACCCCCATCACCCCCATCCCAGAACCCCAGCCCTGGCAACCACGATTCAACTTCCTGTCTCTCTGAATTTGACCATTCTGGGCACCTCATATAAGTGGAATCATACAATATTTGTTCTTTTGTTACTAGCTTATTTCATTGAGCATAATGTCTTCAAGATTCATCCATGTGGTAGCATGTGTCCAAAGTTCCTTCCTTTTTAAGGCTGAATCATATTCCATTGTATGTATAAACCATTGTTGAGAGAGGGGTGTTGAAATTTCAAATTATAATTATGGATTTTTCTATTGCTCCTTTTAAGTCTATGAGTTTTTGCTTTACATATTTTATATTTTTGTTGTTTGATGCATACACACTTAGAATTGTCATATCTTCTTGCTGGATTAATTCTTTTATCATTATATAATGCTCCTCTATGTCTCTGATAATTTTTTTTCTCTGATGTCTACTTTATCTCTCTTCCCATCCCTTCCTTCTGGACTCACCCTCACTCCAGTGCCCTAGTGCTAGAAAAGAGGAGGTGATTTGCCTCATGAACATGAAGATGTGGATGCTGCATGATCAGAAGTCTGCCTTGTCCACTTGGGTATTCACTGAAAGACAACTTGGTTAACATAATGAACATTTATGAGTAGAAATTTAAAGCAGAAAAGCAGAGAAGGGAAGAATATTCACACCAAGTAGAGCAGATACTTTTAGAGGAAAGACCTTTCCTATTGCCCCATAAATCACACTTCTTAAGATGTTTGATCTTAGTAAAATAAAGTCCATTTATTGGAAAATACACTTCAAATGCAGAGTAAACCGTCAGGACACAGTCAAGAAGTGAGAGCTACTTATGAAACAATAGGTTAGCATTATGCTTTAAGCTAATGTCTACAGATATAATCTGTTCCTCCATAAAATCTTAACAAATAATGGTGATAATGTTTTACAAACCCTAACAAAGTTTCTCTGAGGTAGTTTACTTGAAGAGTATGATAATAGAACTCATTGACCATCACTTACTCTGCTGTTCCAGTTTCTGTATAAACTCTGGTCTTTCTTTCAGATTCTTGGCCTTCCTTTCCAGTTGTCAATTTTGACAAATCACATTTGGTTCATTAAGCTAAGATCTTAAGACCACGCAAATACTAATATAATTAACTGATTTGGCCAGGCTCAGTGGCTCACGTCTGTAATCCCAGCACTTTGGGAGGCCGAGGCGGGTGGATCACCTGAGGTCAGGAGTTTGAGACCAGCCTGGCCAATATGGTGAAACCACGTCTCTACTAAAATTACAAAACAAAACAAAACAAAACAAAAATTAGCTGGGTGTAGTGGCAGGCACCTGGAGTCCCAACTACTCGGGAGGCTAAGGCAGGGAATCACTTGAACCCAGCAGGCAGAGGTTACAGTGAGCCGAGATCACATCACTTCATAGCAAGACTCCATCTCAAAATTTAAAAAAAATTAATTGATTTCTCTCCCTTGGTGCTCTTGCAGCAGATAACACAAAGTTTAATTTTGCTAAAGAACTAAAGAAATAGTGTTCTTTATCCAAAGCTGGAGTCTGAGCTGGGAACCTGGCTGGAGCACTCTGCAGACATTGAGCAATGCTCGTCCACGGGCCCTTTGGCTCTAGGATCGACTGAGGACACCATGCTGAACCCCTCTGGGAGAGTAGTGCCTTGTGTGTGTCAATCCAGGCCTAGGCTGGGACTGACTTCTTTTCCACGCCTACATCACAATTGGGATTATGTAAAATGATTATGAGTTCTGTCTCCTCATGAGCCTCAGGCCTGGCTGAGGCCAGAAGTGTGGAGCGCCAGCGTGACAGTTGCTCCCTCAAACCTGTCCTCTGCCTTTCACCTCTGTGCTTACTCATTACGAATTTCTTTTTATCTGAAAGTAATTCCGAATATATTTTTAAGTTTTTGAATAATTTAAAGCATCAAAAGAAAGTCGTTAACAACCAACACTAAACCCCAAGATCTCACACACACACACACACACACACACACACACGCACCCCTAATTTTTCTGGTTGGAATGTCCTGAAATAATTTCCTATAGTGAGTCGATTTACTGTCCTTAGCCAAGTTTATGCCGGTGCCTAGCCAGAAACCGAAGACCTCCCTGAGGCAGCACAGCCCGTGAGAAGCCCTGGATGAGAAGCTGGGGGCTTCGGGAGATGCATTCGACCCCGCGCAAGCTCAATGCACAATGTCAGGTGAGCAATTACATTTCTTTACACCCACCATCCCTTCAGCAAAATGAGGGTGGGACTCAGGGGTGAGTACAATCCATTCCTGCACTAAAAGTTTGTGACTCTAGAATAAAAATAAAATCTTGAATTAAAATTCCTTAAAAAGGCCGGGCGCGGTGGCTCACGCCTATAATCCCAGCACTTTGGGAGGCCAAAGCAGGCGGATCACGAGGTCAGGAGATCAAGACCATCCTGGCTAACACAGTGAAACCCTGTCTCTACTAAAAATACAAACAAATTATCCGGGCATGGTCGTGGGCGCCTATAGTCCCAGCTACTCGGGAGGCTGAGGCAGGAGAATGGCGTGAACCCAGGAGGCAGAGCTTGCAGTGAGCCGAGATCGCGCCACTGCACTCCAGCCTGGGTGACAGAGCGAGACTCCGTCTCAAAATAAATAAATAAATAAAAATAAAATAACATAAAATAAAACTCCTTCAAAAGTAAGATCAGAAAGTTCACAAATCAACCATTGTATCAAATGCCTGTACCACAGAATGGCACCACAATGGTAGATCTCATACAAACTATTTCTAAGGTGTCACATTTAAGCTGTTTCTCTTCCACTATCCAGCTGGACAAATACAAACTCAGGGAAGGGAGTGCTGACGAAAGGCTCCTGCTCTGTTTATTGGCCACTTCCCAGCTCTCGGACATTGCTGCTTTTCCTCTTTGTCTTTCTTCTTCCTGCAGGTCTCGGGCTCACTGCTGTTTGCATTCACGATGCTAAGCTGAACTATATAGAAATAAAGAAAACAACAGACAGAAAAGAATTAAGGCAAATGATGCTGAAATCATGTACACTCAGCGGCCGGGTACCCACAGCAGGAAGGTAGGGATTTTACCCACAATATCCACATCTGTTCACAGTCACGCCAGGAAGGGAGGCTGACACTAGGCATAGATGTGTTTTGCAGCAGTGCATTATCCCTGAACATGCCCCTCTGCAGCCATCCCTCTCCTCAAGGCCAGGGACACACCTAAAAATTAACTATTTAAATATAGTTAAATAATTCAGGCCTGGCACAATGGCTCAAGCCTGTAATCCCAGCACTTTGGGAGGCTTAGGTGGGCAGATTGCCTGAGGTCAAGAGTTCGAGACCAGCCTGGCCAACAGGATGAAACCCTGTCTCTACTAAAAATACAGAAATTAGCCAGGCTTGGTGGTGGTCACCTGTAATTCCAGCTACTCGAGGCTGAGGCATGAGAATCACTTGAACCCAGGAGGTGGAGGTTGCAGTGGGCCAAGATCATGCCACTGCACTCCAGCCTGGGCGACAGAGTGAGAGTGTCTCAAAAATAATAATAATAATAATAATTCAGCAATCTACTGTTCCATCTTAAATATTGGTTGTCTGTGGAGAATTTAGTTAAAATATTTTTCAAAATATACCTAAATAGTCACTGATTGTCAGTAAGACTAGAAATCTCATGCTTAAAGAATTACAAGGCTGGGCACAGTGGCTCACGCCTGTAATCCCAGCACTTTGGGAGGCCAAAGCGGGTGGATCACGAGGTCAGGAGATTTGAGACCATCCTGGCTAGCACGGTGAAACCCCATCTCTACTAAAAATACAAAAAATTAGCCAGGAGAGGTGGCAGGCGTCTGTAGTCCCAGCTACTCAGGAGGCTGAGGCAGGAGAATGGCGTGAACCTGGGGGGCGGAGCCTGCAGTGAGCCGAGACTGTGCCACTGCACTCCAGCCTGGGCAACAGAGCGAGACTCTGTCACAAAAAGAATTACAAAGTATTTTTTTCCTTCACAAAAGACAGACTGGATTCAAAACATTTGTGATGATAATCAGAGCCTTTGAAGTTTGTTTGTTTGTTTGTTTGTTTTTAGGTAACCACAGCCTTTTTTCCTGATCCTGGCATGGCCAGGGAAACAATTTATTCTATTAAGAAACAGATTATTGCCAGGTATTTAAGAGACAAGCTTTACTTAAAGAAATTGATCCATACTCTTAACTCAGAATCTATGGCTTGTTTCGAGGTAACTAAAGATAAGATCATTAGGGATATTCAATGAGTGCCACACCTTATGTCACCTTCAAGATGTTATCGTCTCTAAGCAATGACCTGTGCCACATGCAAGTCCTTGATAACTCATGAAAACCAAGGTTTAAGGCAGTATTCATGGTTCAGCTTTTTTTTTCTCATACAGAAGTGATATAAAGAATAGAGAAGGCTGTGCTCAGATTTAAAGGGGAAAATGTTTTTACAAGGAAGAACTGTATGATTGAGGCTCAAGGAAATTGAGCATCTCACTTGCTTGGCAGGCCCCTGTCAAGAGCTCGCACCTTAGCTCTTTCCTTGCTTGTTTCCCAGGGTTGAAATGGAGCCCTTGCCAGCCTACCTGTGTGGTGAAAACAGTGTCAGCATTATATGGAAAGTGTCTGCTGCCCAGTGTGGCTCTGGGCCCTTGAGCTGGGCGGGAGCTGTGGAGGAGCAAGGGGGCCCTAGTACGCACCTTCTGTTCCGATGGGAGTGGAAGCACCGCTCTCTTCGTAAGCAAATGTGGCCCCATGCTGCATGAACAGCTGCAGGGCTGCAGTGAGGGCCTTCTCCATTCTTCCCTCAAGAACACAGGAAAACAAAATTAGAGCATCAATCCAGAATGCCCAATATCAATCTCACAGCAGTTTTTTAAAGACAGCGAAGAGGAAACCAAAAGGAGGAAGTTATCAGACAACTAATGTATTACATTTTTCCATTACAGGACATGTGTCTCTGGTGTGAATGGATTCTTCAAGTGCACTGCACAATGCACTGGAAAAGAGAGAAATTCTCATAAAAGGCATGAGCATCAGAATGAGATCAGGCTTCTCAACAGCCATGGTGGGCAGGAGAGAAGAAGAGCAATACCTCTCATTTCAGAGAGAAAATTACTTTTCACCTAGAATTTTCTATCCAATGAATATAAGTGAAATATGAGAATACAAGAAAGATATTTTCAGAAATGAAAAGTAAAAAAAAAAAAAAATGTAGTCTTCATGCACACTTTCTCAGACAATTACTGAAAGTTCTGTTCCATCAAAGCAAGAGAGTATGTGAAGGGGAAAAAATGGGATCCAGGAATGAAGGGATCCAACTCCAGAGACCAAGAAAGGAACTCTGCAGACAGCAGGGAAGGGAAGTCCCAGGAGAGCAGCTGCCCTGCAGCCTGAAGATGGCTGGAAGTGGTGGAGGAGAGGACAGGGCACCCACGACCAACTGCACTATGATGCATTTCACAGAACACTTAAGGGCATGGGCCACTTAAACAGAACCCAAGAATCCAAGACAAATTCTAAAATGAGGAATTTATTAATTCCTAGAAAAAAATGGTAAAAAGAAAGGAAATGTAATAATAACACACATAATGATTCAGCAGCTAATATTCAACCTACTTACAGAATTAAAACACTGAGTAAGAATGTAACTGGAAGAGGCCAGCTAACTACACCAGGAGGGTGGAGTAGAGCAAGGACAGGTGACAGACAAGGCTGCTCATCTGTCCTAAAAGGAAACTAGCAGGTAATGGCTAAAAGGAATGAATGAAGACATAGGACTATGTGCCTACCATTTTGCTACATAGAGGTAAATAACAAGAAACAACTTTAAAAAATGGTTACTATTGAGGACTGATGCTTTTATTTTTATTTTTATTTTTTAAATGCTTTAATTTTTTTTTATTATTATACTTTAACTTCTAGGGTACATGTGCACAACGTGCAGGTTTGTTACATATGTATACATGTGCCATATTGGTGTGCTGCACCCATTAACTCATCATTTAACATTAGGTATATCTCCTAATGCTATCCCTCCCCCGTCCCCCCCACTCCACAACAGGCCGTGGTGTGTGATGTTCCCCTCCCTGTGTCCAAGTGTTTTCATTGTTCAGTTCCCACCTATGAGTGAGAACGTGTGGTGTTTGGTTTTTTGTCCTTGCAATAGTTTGCTGAGAATGATGGTTTCCAGCTTCATCCATGTCCCTACAAAGGACATGAACCCATCATTTTTTATGGCTGCATAATATTCCATGGTGTATATGTGCCACATTTTCTTAATCTAGTCTATCATTGATGGACATTTGGGTTGGTTCCAAGTCTCTGCTATTGTGAGTAGTGCTGCAATAAACATATGTGTGCATGTGTCTTTATAGCAACATGATTTATAAATCCTTTGGGTATACGCCCAGTAATGAGATGGCTGGGTCAAACGGTATTTCTAGTACTAGATCCTTGAGGAATTGCCACGCTGTCTTCCACAATGGTTGAACTAGTTTACAGTCCCACTAACAGTGTAAAAGTTTTCCTATTTCTCCACATCCTCTCCAGCACCTGTTGTTTCCTGACTTTTTAATGATCGCCATTCTAACTGGTGTGAGATGGTATCTCATTGTGATTTTGTTTTTTTTTATTTTTTTTTATTATTATACTTTAGGTTTTAGGGTACATAGGGATATGGATGAAACTGTAAACCATCATTCTCAGTAAACTGTCTCAAGGACAAAAAACCAAACACTGCATGTTCTCACTCATAGGTGGGAATTGAACAATGAGAACTCATGGACACAGGAAGGGGAACATCACACTCCGGGGACTGTTGTGGAGTGGGGGGAGGGGGGAGGGACAGCATTAGGAGATATACCTAATGCTAAATGACGAGTTAATGGGTGCAGCAAACCAACATGGCACATGGATACATATGTGACTGATGCTTTTATTAAGGAACTTCTTAAACCTTGGGCAGAGGCAATGTCAATAAACTAAAAATTCGTTTAAAAAACCAACACATAACATATAGCTCAGAGACATGCAAGTCCATGGTTAAGCCTGGTTCTCAGCCTAAAACAGTAGCTCGCATCACTGGCTATGCATAGAATTACCTTAGAGCTCTCAGAAAGGATTGATTGCTGCTGCTTCTCATCTAGCAGGTAGTCCAGGGATGGCCCAGGCATCTGGCGATTTCTAATGTGACTCCAAGGGTGAGAACCACTGCTTAGGTGGTTTACAGAAGAGGCCCAGTAGTTCTGTGGATTCCTGAAGTCTGTGTGCAAAATTGCAAATGTGAGTGTATTTTTCTGGAGCCTTGGAGGCTCCATGCTTTCATCACAATTTCAAAGGAGTTATGGCCTTTTCGCTCACCAATCCTGGGCACTAAAGAGTAAGACTCACCGCCTAACACAGGTAGAGCTGCCCTAAGGGAAAAACGCAGCTTACATTTCATCAATTTAACTTCTCTTTGAAACATGCTTCAGGGACATGCAAGCTTATCAGATGGGGTAGCACTGGCTCCCATGGCTCTTGGGCCTCGTTTCTGCCTGCAGAGTGATTATCTACCCTCAGAAAATAACCACGATTCTTTGTCCCCATGAGGCTGCTGGCAAGAGCTCCTGTCTGGCCTCTGTGCAGCAGCCCAGCGAGGGGCTGTGCCCCGTGGGATGTGCCAGTGCATTCTCCAGCATAGGGTTACATACTCGCAAAGCCTAAATTTTCACTAGGAGTCACACAACAAAACCCTTCCAAAAGCCATCTGCATGGTGGCCCTTCCCTGAGCTGCTGGGCAGAGGCTGGACAAAAGCCTTCACTGCAGTGCCCTTGGAGGACCCAGCAGCCACAAGCAGCAGCTTGAATGGGACGCAGCCTTTTCCCCAGCCTATGGGTCATTGTACAACCTCTCGCTTTGTTTGAATTTGCAAAAAAGCGAAGTAAGCATTTAAGCCCTTTATTTAATGGATTCTGCCCCTCCTCCCAGTTGATTTTAATAATTTGAATTGGGGGAAAAATCATGGAAGGAATAAGAATGTATCAGGAACCCTTCCACTGACAGTGTCATGCCATTGTCTCATTCTTCCAACCACACTACAAGGTAGCAAGAAAAGCCATACTAGTGTTAAGGTGGGAAATCAAGGCCAAGAGACTACCTCTGGGTCACTAGCTTAGAGGAAGATACAGAACCTGAACATGCTCCTTGGCATTGGGCAGAAGCTCTGTGTTACTTTCTCACACCTCCAGATCTTTGGCCTTATGTCCATTAGCGCCCCCAGCCAAAACCCACATGGATCTGAGAGATGGCTTTACAGTTTGCTCTTCGTATCAGAAAGAAGCATCCAGTTACACTATAATTTTGTTCCTTTCACAATCATGTCGGAAATGTGTCTTTCATCACAATTTTTCCTATTGTTCCCTGTGTTCTGGCTTTAAGACCAATGCTACAGACAGAAATGCTCAAAGGAGGCTTCGTCAGGAAGCACCTGAGGACAGAATGTGAAATGACTTATTTTGTCCTCTCCTACCCAAGGAGGCTGCTGAATTTAGGAGGAAAATCTCTTAGGAATTGTGTAATTAAAAATACATAGATGATTACTCTGTCAGACCATGAGAAGATAATTCACTGTTAATAAAGAATGCAGGGCCAGGCATGGTGGCTCACCGCTGCACTCAAGCCTGTGTGACAGAGCAAGACCCTGTCTCAAAAAAAAAAAAGTAGAAGAAAATGGTATGCTGTTTCCTTGGGAGAAAAATGAAGTGGAGAGTTTTCCGACATTCAGTTAGTTCACAAACATTCATGGAGCCCAGAGTTCTGGGCCCAGAGTGCAGAGACGCATGGCCTAGCTCTGTTGTTGGGTCAGTCTCCAACCTTGGGGGAGGCTGACATGCAAATCAACAACGTGACAAGTGGGTGCAGAGAAGCCACAGTAGAGGGCAGCTGAGATAAGGGCACAGTCAGTCCTGCTGAGAAGGTCAGAGGAAGCTTCCCAGATGCTGTGATACTTGGGCTGGGCCTTGAAGGACACACAGGAATTTTCCAGTAGACAGATGTTTATAATCCAGTACAAAGCAGACAGTCAATTTCTCAGGGAGTTAAGCAAATCCATACGTGTGCTCCTGGCCTCTTCTTCGTGCCATGCATTGTAGCCAGCGGTGGCAAGACAGCAGTAAACATCTCTGACCTACAAAAATGGTAATGTCACATGGTTCAGTCTAACACATTCTACCAATGTGCAGCATCGAGCCTCTCAAACACTTCAGAAATATGTTCTGGATGATTAATAATTCTCTGGTGAATCTGTGATTTGTCTTAAGTCATAACTTATACTAAGGAGAGGAAAGGAAGAGTCAGCTCCTTCCTGCGCCCCTGCAGGGTGCTGAATTGGCGAAGTTGGTATTACTGCTGTTGCCATTTTACAGGTGAAGGAATGGAGGGCCAGGAAGTGTAGGTGTCTTCTGTACAATCACATAGTCCTACTGGGTGTTCGTGAAGACAGAGTGACTCCTGGGATGGAGACTGCAATTTGGGTGGCTGGGAGTGGGGTAAAGGTAAGCTGCCAACGGCTTCCCCAAATAGTCAGTAGGACCAAAGTGAGAGCTAGTGTGCTGGTTATCTATTGCTGTATAACAAATGACCCCAACATTTAGCAGATTAAAGCAAGCACTCATTGTCTCCCGGGGTCTCAGGTCAGGAATCTGGGTGCAGCTTAGCTGCATGACTCTGGCTTAGGTCCCTCACAGGCTGCCATCAGGCCAGCCAAGGCTGTGGTTGTTTCAAGGTTCAACGTGAGGAGATCTGGTTTCAGGCTGACTCACAAGGCTGTTGGCAGCACTCAAACCCTGTCACCTGCGGGCTGAAGTTATGCGTTCCTTGGGATGTGGCCTCTTCCCAGGGTGACTCAAAACATGGCAGCTGCTTCCTTCACACCAAGTGTGTGAGAGAGAGCAGGGAAGGGGAGACCCCAGGATGGAGGCCACACTCTTCATTACACCCTCATCTCAGAAGCAATATCCCACCAGTTTTGTCATATTCCATCCATCAGAAGTGAGTCACCATGTCCTGCCCACACTGCAGAGAACAGGGTTACCCAGAGTATAATGGCAGCCTGCCAGGGTCCCATCTCAGAGGCTGCTGACCACAAGAGGGTGAAGTAGGGCTGGTTTTGTTCAGAGACACTTTGTTTTAAAACATATCGCCTATAGGATCTATTGCCCCAGGGCAGGAGTTGTAACAGGACCGCATGTGCATTCAGCTAAGCAAAAGTCGCCTCTCCTCTGGGTAAAGAGCCCAGGGGAGGGGAGGGGCCCACTGACTAAAGTCCAAGGGTGTTTTGAGAGAAAAAGGATCAAGTCCAATCCCTGGCCTTGAGATACTGAATTATGAAATAGACTGACCCAAGAGCCTACGGTAGTGACAAGGCAGTGTGGGCTGGTGGCCTGAGCTCACCCCCAGGAACTCAGGACAGGTAGGAACTGCTGGTTTGGGCAGTGTGTGCCTGAGGATGGGGACCCTGGGGAACTCAACTAGCCTGGCATGGTGGCATCCTCAGTGGGACAATGGCTTTGCATGCAGCTGTGAATGAAAATAAGTAAAGCCTTAGGGAAGCAAGTGTGGGGCACCACAGAAGCCAGTGCAGGGTCTCATCTCAGAAGACCATCGGTGCTGATGGCAGCTCCCAGTGAGTGTGCAGGACCCACCTTCAATAGCAACCCCATATGGCAAGGAGAGCACAGCCATGGCACAAGAACCCATCTGTATTTCCAGTCCTCTCTGCACCTGCCATTTGGAGTGAGTAAGCACTGGGGATCTTAGACAATTGGAAACCAGAATGAACATAGCTAAGAAGAGCAGATAGAAGATAAATCTGTATTTCTATCCCAAGTGCACTGGTTAATTTCACTTTCAGAGTTTTAGAAGGCTCAGCCAGGACTCAAATCCAAATCCACCTGTCTGTGTAGATATATTCACAGAATTTCCAAATAAGAAATGTAGGATTGTCCTGAACCACCAATCCCAACCTACAAAGACCAGGAGAAGAGGTGGAAGAACCAGAACAGGTAAAAGATTCAGAGATAATTATATCCACCCAGCATGTGCTTCCTCTTGGATGAAGGTCTTCCATCTCACCACCATGGACATGAATCTCCAGGGAAGAATGAAACACACAAAGAGAGAGAGATTCCTAACAGGCACTCCCAGAGATTCTAGCTCAGTTGCTGCAGGGAGAGGAAGGAGTAGTTGGGATTTATTTATTTATTTTTTTTTTTTGAGATGGAGTCTCGCTCTATCGCCCAGGCTGGAGTGCAGTGGCACGATCTTGGCTCACTGCAACATCCACCTCCCGAGTTCAAGCAATTCTACCTCAGCCTCCTGTGTAGCTGGGATTACAGGTGGGTGCCACCACACCCAGCTAATTTTTTATATTTTTAGTAGAGGCAGGGTTTCACCATGTTGGTCAGGCTGGTCTCAAACTCCTGACCTTGTGATCTGCCCACCTCAGCCTCCCAAAGTGTTGGGATTACAGGCTTGAGCCACTGCGCCCAGCCTGGAAATTTTTAAATGATCCCTGCTTTATTCGAATCAGAATCCAAGTCTGAGAGCTGCAGCTCTAGGGGACACCACCAGCAGTGACAGGCAGCTCCACGCACCTCCACTCCCGCCTGTGTCCTCAGTATCATAGAGAATGAAAGAATCGATTCCTGAAGCTCCTGTGTATGAACAGTGAGGGAAGGGCTGGCAGGTGTGTGAAGAGTATTCAGCACAGTGCCTTCCACATGCTCAGCCCTCAAAGGGCGTCAGCCCAGTCCCTGCCTACCAACGTTTCCCTGACAGTGTAGACACACACACAGGCCACAGGTATCATACTGGTCACTGTGTTTTCAGGATGCTGTTGTCCAGAAAACTTTTTGTATGGCTCTGTAGACTAATCAGATAAACCAAATACCTGTCAGCTCTGCTTTGCGACTGCTGTGTGGCTGCCCATTACTATAGATGCCTTGAGTGTGTGTTCATGGAGTGGCCATGCATGCAGAGGGGATCTTCCAGAGGAATAGGCAGGACCTGACACACACACACACTGCAAAGACAATGTTCTGCTTCATTTACATGTCCAAGAAAGTGGGAGCGGGTGCCCTACTGCCAATGCAAGCCTCATAACAATTACCCATGATGACATCTACCACTCTCCTCTCACTCCTGAGCCTTTCTTCAGGCAATAAGCAAACATTCCTGTCTGCTCTCTGACACCCCCGACCCCCATCTCCCCAGTAGCTGTCTGTAGCTGTGGCTTGCAGTTCCCAAAGTGATGATCACATAAGCCCAGCTTGCAGGCAGGAAGCGTCACAGCTGAAGAGTGCCAAAGGAGGCATCTGTATGGACTAGCGAACCCCTTTCCACTGGCCACGATGCCACTGTGGGTTCTGCGTTGTGTGATGCCACGACTTTTTACTGACTTGCAGAATGTACAGCAAGAGTCACAGCATGCTGGGATACCCCCTTTTATCCTCTGGGATATAACCCTGTTCCAAGCTGCCTAAACATTCTCAGCCTAAACATGGATTCTACTGACAACTAGCATCTGGAACGATGACAGTGGCTAATCTGTTTGGAGACAGCTTTTCATACTAGACAGCACAGGTGTTGTCTTGCTGATCTCAGAGAATTTTTCCTAGAGATAAAAAGTTTTGGAGAAAAATAAGATATACACAGGATTTCATTCTTGCAGTCCTAAATAACTTCTTAGACCCTTTTATATTCAATGACAGCAGAAGCTGCCGCACTGTGATGCTGGCTTCATTGTATAAAGGGGAATACATCAAAACACAGTATTAATTCACAGGAACGAGTAGGTCTACAGCCACAGGTTCATGGGGCGGTGAAATTCAACTCCCTCCACAAAGGGGAGACAGGGGATAGAAAACACCATGCAAACACAGGTAGGCCACATCAGTAATGGCCCTGCTGTGTGCAAGGTGCCACAGATTTTCCCCTAAAATATTTGTGACGTGGCAAGATCGTCTCAAATAACAAACTTTTTTTCTGGCACCAATGAAAACAAATGTTTAAATGGAAGGCCATTGCCAGGCACGGTGGCTCACACCTGTAATCCCAGCACTTTGGGAGGCCGAGGTGGGTGGATCACGAGGTCAAGAGTTCAAGACCAGCCTGGCCAAGATGGTGAAACCCTGTCTCTACTAAAAATACAAAAATTAGCTGGGTGTGGTGGTGGGCGCTTGTAATCTCAGCTACTCGGGAGGCTGAGGCAGGACAATTGCTTGAACCCGGGAGGCGGAGGTTGCAGTGAGCCGAGATCTTGCCACTGCACTCCAGCCTGGGTGACACAGTGAGACTCTATCTCAAATAAATAAATAAATAAATAAATAAATAAATAAAATAAATGGAAGGTCATTTTCAAATATATTAGGACTGAATCCTTGAGAGTTTAAGAGGACTTTTAAAGAGATAATAAAAGGCAGTGTCAAAATGCTGGTCACCTTACAGGTGGTGATGATGCCTGGTCAAGGTAAGCCAGCTTGAGGGTGTGTGCAGGAGTGTCTGGGGCGACTGTAACAAAGTGTCACCAACTGGGTGGCTTAAAACTATAGACATTCATTTTCTTACAGTCTGGAGATCAGCAGTTCAAAATCAAGGTATTGGCAGGACCACGCTCTCTCCTAAGGCTCCTGGCCGCTTCCAGCTTCTGGTGGCTCCTGGCACTCCTTGGCTTGTGGCCACATCACTCCAATCTCAGTCTTCATCACCAGGTGGCTTCTGGTCTGTACTCATCCTCTCCTCTTCTCTTCTAAGGACGCTTGTCACTGGATTTAGGGCCCACTCTAATTCAAGATGATCTCATTTCAAGATCTTTAATTATATCTGCAAATCCCTTCTTCCAAATAAGGTCACAATCACAGGCTCCAGATAATGGGACATAGACATGCCTTCTAGGAGCTACCACTCAACCCGTAACAGTAAAGAACGGACTGAGTAGGAGGGGAGGGCCCCATGGCCTTGTCATGGTCCCCTGCTGTGCTCCCATCTCATGTTTCTCTTTGTGTCTATCTACAACAGTCCTCATGCTTCTCAAGAGATGAAGATGCCTCAGATTCACCAAAGAAGGCACAATTCAACAAAATGGTTTTAAAGTGATTAATATTTCAGGATATTATCTTGCTCCAAAGGCTTATATAAATTATCTCAGCTATCTATTCCCAACTCTTCTCTAAGCCTTTTATAACAACCCCACCCTAAATTGGTTTGTATCCAGAATCTACACAGAACTCAAACAAATTTACAAGAAAAAAACAACCCCATCAAAAAGTGGGCAAAGGATATGAACAGACACTTCTCAAAAGAAGACATTTATGCAGCCAACAGACACATGAAAAAATGCTCATCATCACTGGCCATCAGAGAAATGCAAATCAAAACCACAATGAGATACCATCTCACACCAGTTAGAATGGCCATCATTAAAAAGTCAGGAAACAACAGGGGCTGGAGAGGATGTGGAGAAACAGGAACACTTTGACACTGTTGGTGGGACTGTAAACTAGTTCAGCCATTGTGGAAGACAGTGTGGCGATTCCTCAAGGATCTAGAACTAGAAATACCACTTGACCCAGCCATCCCATTACTGGGTATATACCCAAAGGATTATAAATCATGCTGCTATAAAGACATATGCACACGTATGTTTATTGCGGCACTGATTCACAATAGCAAAGACTTGGAACCAACCCAAATGTCCCTCAGTGACAGACTGGATTAAGAAAATATGGCACATTATACACCATGGAATACTATGCAGCCATAAAAAAGGATGAATTCATGTCCTTTGTAAGGACATGGATGAAGCTGGAAATCATCATTCTCAGCAAACTATCGCAAGGACAGAAAACCAAACACCGCATGTTCTCACTCATAGGTGGGAATTGAACACTGAGAACACTTGGACACAGGAAGGGGAACATCACACACCAGGGCCTGTTGTGGAGTGGGGGGAGGGAGAAGGGATAGCATTAGGAGATATACCTAATGTAAATTATGAGTTAATGGGTGCAGCACACCAACATGGCACATGTATACATATGTAACAAACCTGCACATTGTGCACATGTACCTAGAACTTAAAGTATAATGATAAAATAAATAAATAAAATAAACTTAAACTTCTATTTCTCATGAAAAAAATGAAAAATAAAAATAAAAAGTAAAATGATTTGTCTCTCCCAGGATCTCTTACTGTCAGATACACTTAGCTATAAGACCATCATAAGAACTTCCCACTTTTCAGAGCACAAATTGTGCAACATAATCAGTTCTCAATTTTGAAATATGTCAATATTATTTGGCTTAAGTCCCTAGTTGACTCATAGATGTTGTTCTTTTTATAGCCCTTTCCAACCAGTAAACTCTCTGAAACTAGCTTACTTTCTCTTTTGTTAACTGCCATTTCACACATGCTGTAGAACGTGATCCTAAGCGTTGATCACTCTGGGAAAGCGTTCTTGGAACTCATTAGAAAAATGGCCTTTGGGAGGAAAATTAAACAACTGGATATAGAATCACATCTCTTTTACGTAACAGAGGCAAGCATAGCCTTTAGTTAACTGAAACACAGCCTATTTTCCCTTTCTGTATACTCATGTTAGAAACTGAGGCACACACATTTCCTCTTAGTTCCATCATATATCTGTGAAGGTAAGTCTCTGAAGCCTACATTGAAATGAGAGTGGGCTGCTGTGGCCTATACAGAGTTTCTGGATTCTAAAATGCTGCCAAGTAAAACCAATACAAAACACCAAGTTCCAAGAAGTGCATAGCAACACAGTGACAAACACTTCTATCACATGTCAACAGCATAAAGGCCTGAGTAGTCCTAAAGACCTGAATATTTGACAAGAAGACAGAAAGATAATTCCCCATGGCACATAAAATCATCAGGAAGGAAGGAGGCTTTAACTAAGCCGGGCACAAAGGGAAGGGAAGGTGATATTCACTGGGATTGAGTCATTCAAGAACAAATGTTTGGCTGTGAGGGGCAAATGTTAGAAAGATATTCATCGCATTGTCATAACTTTTCAGTAGCTAGGAGGCAGGAGTGTTTCCCTGGCAACAAGGAAAAGACCATTTGATAAACGTGAGGCCAATGCTACTTTACTCTAGCAACTTCATTCTGTTTTGGGGACCAGGAGATTTGTCACAAGCATTTCTTAAAGAGGCCATAGCATGCAGACCCCAGTTTTCCACATGCATGAGCCTGGGTGTAGACTAAGGGTAAAAGTAAGAGCTACCATCCATCAAAAGCTTAGGAAGCTTCAATGTGATGCTCAGCTCCCTGCAAGACACCACACACACGAAGAGATGGCCAGGAGTTAGGGCTTCTGGGATAAGACAGACCTGAATCTGAATCTGAATCTGATTTCTGTGACTTGTCAGCTATGTGATTTAGGGGAAATTACTAGGCCTGCTTAAACCTCAGTCTTCTTAACTGTAAAATAAAGACATTAATGATAATTATCTCACAGGGTGTTATGATTCTCCTATGAAAGAAAGCACATAAAGCACTCAGCTCAATGCCAAGAGCACAGCGAGAGCTCACAGATAGATGCAGGATGCTCTCATTGATAGAAAAATTATCTCATTGCATCTGCACCTGCAGTAATGCAGAATAACTGGACTCTTGCACAGGGACATATCTCTCAAGAGATGTGGGGCTGTGCACTAAGAAGATCTTGAAATGGATTCCAAGTCCTGAAAGATCCTGAAATGGCTGCAAGTTTCTATTGAGCAGCAAGTCACAGTGCAAGCTAACTCTGAGGTGGTCCTAAACCCCCAGGACAGATAATAAGTTCCACAGAAAGGTGCAGACAATGGCTGTGGATGCTCAGAGGAAGGAAGAATTGCCTAGGGAAGAAATCCAACTGCCATAAAACATTAGCTTGGCCATAGGCTAGGGACATTGAGAGCTGAGGGCAACTGGGTGGTTTGGGGACAGAAAAATGAGAAAGGAGCCTCCAGAGCTGGCCTGCGTCAATGTCTGAGAAATAATAGCAATTAATTAAAATTCTGGTTCTAAGATGAGAAGAGTTGGAGAATTAAGGTGAAATTTTGGAGGTCTGAATTTTAGCCAGAACTTCCAATATGTGGTACCACCAAAAATAGCTATTTATACTCATTAATTAAAGGTGGAAAGTGAATCTTTCCTGATCTGCAGATAAAGCAGAGAAACAAGAGAAAAGGAAAACAGCCAGGCATACATGGGATAGTAAATTGAACAGAGCAGACTGTAATCAAGCTGTGTACACACTGCATGCGCGCCCACCTGTCCACGGTTTGTGGGTTGATTCCTCGCACTCCACAGTGAGATCGGCTGGGTGTTGTACATTGCAGACAAGGCCTGGGATAAAGACGTGGGTCCCTGGGAGGGGCACGAACTGGAAGAGGGACGCACTTACGAGAGGTGCAGAGGGCATCCCCTGATTCCTGGGAGGACGACTATGAAAGAACCAGCATGATTGTGGAAGATCCCCTTGTTGTGCTATTCTTGCCTCAAGAACGACTAAGACTCAGAGAGGCATGCCTTGCAAGGAACCTCCACAGGCATCGTTACGTTTATTCCTCTCTTTTCTGATCACTGCTCTCCTGCCAACCCCAGCTGCCCTTCGTGCCATTTGTGGTCTGAAACGTCATCTCAGCACAGTCAAGGTCTCAGCCCAGGGTGATGATGCTTGCCCTGGCCCCAGAGTGAGGGAAAGTGGGGAAGAGGGATGAAAGGAAGAAAGAAAATTCTTACAACCATGTACGTGTCCTGTAAGGAAGACCCAAATCCAGAGAAGTCCCACTAAGGGACCGCCAAATGATGAGAAGGCAGCCTGACATGTGACTTAGCAGAAGCTCCCTCTGATGTCTGAGCCCTGGAGGCCAGGCAGGACTAGCACAGACAGGTTCACCCTCTCCAGGAAGCGGTTCACTTGGAGCAGATAAAATCATTGGCCACAGGTTTCTGTGGCACTGTCAGTCACATTACAAGCTCACTCAGTGTGGTCTCAAATCCCAGCCCCAGACCCAACTTTGCCCTACACTGACTCTGACTTCTGTTCATCAACCAAGACTTAATCCACTTTGCCCCCAGGACCCCTGCTGGTGACTATGGCAACCATGCCTGCTACAACACCCATCTGGAAACCAACCTTTAACCTCCTGCTTAGAAACAATGCCCTTCTTTTCCAATCATAATGTACTTAAGCCCTGCTGGGGCCAGGTCCCACCCCACTTGAGCCCAGTGAGCAGTACTTTCTGCCCCAGTTTGTAAAGGCTCATCCTCATTGCCTGCAAGGCTGAGGCATGATACACCAGACCTTAAATTAGTTACAATTCCAGGTGCGGGTGAGGCACGCTGCCACCTGCTCCAGTTCATTTTAAAGCCAGTTACAATTGCTGTCTTTACAGAGAGCTTGTCATTACAGAAGGACTTCAGCCCTGGGACAAGGCACAGAAAAGCCCAGGGAAGCTGCGGCTGTCCTGGATTCTGGCCTCATGCCAAAATAGCCACTGGACCTCACCAGAGGCCCGAAGGGGCCACTAACATCAGCCCAAACTTTCACCAAGTGGTCTCTTCAAAGGAGAAACAATGAATAAGTGGAAAATTAGGTCAGATAAAAGAGAGATGACATATTCTACCTAAGCATACCCATGATGCCACAACATCATGGATCCTTCCCATATGTTATACATATGGATATGGCTGGAAGTGAAAAACCAATATCCCCACATGATGTTACATCCATGCTATATATGGATAGATATCCCCATCCTTCCCAATAGTTCAACACTTAATTGATTCAGCCTGGCTTCAGAATCAACTGTGAATGTAACCAAAATGAATAGATTTTGATTGCTAAGATTCTGTTTTTCCACTAGACCAGAACCACATGCAATTGAAATAAGAAAAGTGCTCTTTCAATGCTTAGATGCAGAACTAGTTCTGGATCAACCCAACCAGCCTCTTCCACTCTCTGGGTTTGTGATTTATTCTCAAAAAGACGTCATACTTTGCCCTTTCTTTCTTTCAAATGATTACACTTTTTCATAGTTTTCAAAGACTTTGCCTTTAAATAGATCTCAATTCTCAAATTAACCCAATTCAGATTTTATAATTATATATTCAACATTTAAGATCTCCAAATAATTCTGTTCCAAAAACATACTCAGACTCCCTCTACCTGCCTCCATTCTCTAGTTGTTTTTAATCCATTTTTTCTTGCAATCCCCTTTTAGTTGTCAGCGTTTTCCATTTTAAATTCATCATTGAGACTTTCTAGCAACAAGTTAAGTTCCCAGAGAGGAAAATTACTTCTGGTATAGATTATCAATTGCTGCATAACAAATTATCCCCAAATTTAGTGGATTGAAACAAAAAGAGTCATTTCTTTGCTCATGATTTTGCAATGTGAGCAGGCGTGGTGGGGACTTGCCTGTGCTTTTTGCACTTCTGTTGTCAGAGTAGCTCAGCTGGGCCTGTGGTGGCACTTCCGTGATAGCTCACTTATGTGGCCAGCAGGTGCTGCTGGCTGAGGGTGGGGAGCTCAGCGGGGCTGCTGACTAGGTGCCACACTTTTCCTTCATGTTGTCCCCTTCACGTAGCTGCTAGAGCTTCCTCCTAGCATGACAGCTTCCTCCAGAGGGAATAAGCTGCCACTGCAGGTATTCATTCAATATTAACTCAAAAGTTCCCACACCCACTTCTTTCATATTGGTATTAGCTGAAGTAGTCATAGACCCATCCCAGAATCAAGGGAAAGAGACATAAGCTCCTGAGGAGAGAATCATCATGCACATACAGAGCAGAATGGAATTTCTTGAGATTATGTTTGAACACAGTCTCCCCTCTGGCCAGAACAATCCATGTTCTTCCCCTGCAAAAAATACACGAACCTCTCCAAAGACCCCAAAACTCTTTATCTCATGAAAGCATCAACTCAGATTCCAGGATATTGTCATCCAAATCACAAGATAATTCTCCTCCAGTGGGGTTCCTTGGGTGCAACTTCTTGGGTGGCTTATCTCAGTTTGAAGATCTGTGAATCATGGGCCTCACATACACCCAACCTGGGACAAGCATCAGATCATTGCTGTAGTTCCTCCCATCTCAAAGCAGGGGGAGGGAGGAAGCATGTAGTCGTGGGCCCAGGGCACTTGTCAAATCCACGGACACATCACCAGTTTCTTGATTAGTGGCTCAAGTTCCACTAGCTGGGAGTGGTTCCCAGGGATTTTTGACTCCATGCTCTGAATCACCCTTCTTTTCCCATAAGAAATGGCCCAAGTATATAGCGAAGAAATTTCTCAGCTTGCTTCCTTTCATAGGAACATAAGGGCCCACATTCTTTTTATTATCTTTGTCTTTGTCCCTTTCAATCCAAGATGACATGCTTCCTTTAAAACTTTTGTGAGTTTCTTATGTATCAAATTAGACAAAAGTCACAACCACACCCCATTAAACAAAAATGATAACCACATTTCTTTCCAGGATGGGTATTTCTACCTTAAGTCCCATGTGAGACTGATATGGGAGAATGCCCCTGAGATTCTTAGAAGCCTAATTGCCTAGCTGGCAGGTATACACAGCACACCCTTAGTATTATTGGGATAATTTTTTTCTAGTTTAAAGGCACCACCTTAAGGCTACCTTACTCCAAGACCATGTTATGCTGAAGATGCTCTTTTTCTTTTGCCTAAGGCCATATATTATTTTCAGAGCGTCATGCCATCTGGAGAGGCTGGTGTATTAGTCTGTCTTCCCACTGCTGTGAAGACATACCCGAGACTGGGTAATCTGTAAAGAAAAGAGGTTTAATGGACTCACAGTTCTGCATTGCTGGGGAGGCAATTTTATTGGATTACAAACTATACCAATAAAGTAAATTTTATTGGATTATGTACTAACGTGATTTTTTAAAAATATATTATGGACATATGAAACGTATACTTTCTATGCTTGAGATCAAAGTTTATACATACATATACATTTTTGCACAAACACACCATGTATACACCCATGAAAAGCACAGATACTCAAGTTTATTTTTCACATCACTCAATTCCTTGTGTTTTGCTTAGTGGAACTGTTCACAAGATGAGTATTAAATCTCCCACTATGTTTCTGTCATTTTTAAGTTTTCTTTGAGGTTCTAATAGTTTTTCCATTATTTATTCAGCTAGTATTTTGTGTTGCCTATACATATTTTTGGATATTATATTATCTTCATCGTTCCTTCTGTAATGACAACATCCATCTTTTTCCTCTTAATACCATTCACACGTTTCATATTGACTGATATTGTCACGGCCATTTTTATGTGCATTTACATGGTATCTCTGTTTCAAGCACTTTATTTTCCACTTTTATTTAACATTCCTTCTTTATTTTATTTTATTTTTTTTATTTTATTTTGTAAGTTCCGGGGTCCATGTGCAGGATGTGCAAGTTTGTTACGTAGGTAAACGTGTGCCATGGTGGTTTGCTGCACCCATCAACCCATCACCCAGGTATTAAGCCCAGCATGCATTAGCTCTTTTCCTAGTTCTTGCCCCCACTGCGCTCCCCCAACAGGCTCCAGTGTGTGTTGTTCTCCTCCCTGTGTCCATGTGTTCTCATTGTTCAGCTCCCACTTACAAGTGAGAACATAGCTTTCCTTTTAGATGAGGTTTGTTTTGTTTTGTTTTTTGTTTTTGTTTTTGTTTTGAGACAGAGTCTTGCTCTTTGCCCAGGCTGAAGTGCAGTGGCCCAATCTCAGCTCACTGCAACCTCTGCCTCCCAGGTTCAAGCAATTATCTGCCTCAACCTCCCGAGTAGCTGGGATTACAGGCACCCACCACCATGCCCGGCTAATTTTTGTATTTTTAGTAGAGACAGGGTTTACCATCTTGGCCAGCCTGGTCTTGAACTCCTGAGCTCGTGATCCACCTGCCTCAGCCTCCGAAAGTGGTGGGATTACAGGCGTGAGCCACCCACCGCACCTGGCCAAGGTTTGTTTTTTAACCCAAATTGCTGTCCCTGCTTCTGCCAGAAGACTTCAGAGTGTCCCATGGAGTGTACTGACTATGGCATTTATTTGACTGCCTCCTTGTTTAGATGTACTACTCATTTAATTTGTTGATGCCTCTTTTTCTGTTTTCTTACATGTGTTAATTTGATCAAATTACTTGTCCTTTTCTTTCTTTTTTTTGAGATAGAGTCTTCCTCTGTCACCCAGACTGGAGTGCAGTGGTGCAATCTCGGCTCACTGCAACCTCTGCCTCCTGGGTTCAAGCGATTCTCCTGCCTCAGCCACCTGAGTATCTGGGACTACAAGTGCCTACCAACATGCCTGGCTAATTTTTGTATTTTTAGTAGAGACGAGTTTTCACCATGTTGGCCAGGATGGTCTCAATCTCCTCACCTCGTGATCTACCTTCTTTGGCCTCCCAAAGTGCTGGGATTACAGGTGTGAGCCACTGCACCTGGCCATCCTTCTCATTTTTAACCTTATCTTAATTTGGAAATTCTTCTGTAATTCTTAATTCTACTCATGGTTCCTTCTCTTTCTCAACATTTATTCTTCTATTATAAAGATCTCAATAGCTCCTCTTTGAAGATCCTCTGTTGCCCATGGTTTTCCCTTTCCTCAATAAGAAGAGCATTTAAACGCCTTTATTACTCATCTTATCCCCTAAACCTTTGGGTTTGGCTGATATAGTTTATTCTTTTTAGTTCCAGACTACTATTAAGTTTTGCCATGCTGGTGACTACCATATTATACCCTGGCCTAACCACACACAACAATACAGCTCAGTCCATAGAAAGCTACTGAGGAAGCTACACATCCACAGATCTCACAGAGACTCCAATTGCACACCACGTGTACATGCATATACACACATGTACATGCATCCATACACCACAGTCTGGTTCTCCACATCCTGATTTTGGATCTTGTTCAGGTGCATGATCCAAGTTCCCAAGGCAGGTTCTGTTGTAGTTTAATGTCCCCACACTGTAAAACCTACTTCAGAACTGCCAGCTGCCAGCTACCAGTGGTCCTCAGTTCAGATTCTTCTCTCCGCAGCCCCATAGAGCTTATTACCTGGGAACTTCCTATGAACAACCTTATTACATCACCTAAAATCCAATTTTTTTAGGACACAAGTAATGATATCAAATCCCAAACATCAGCCGGGCGCGGTGGCTCACGCTTGTAATCCCAGCACTTTGGGAGGCCGAGGCGGGCGGATCACGAGGTCAGGAGATCGAGACCACGGTGAAACCCCGTCTCTACTAAAAATACAAAAAATTAGCCGGGCGAGGTGGCGGGCGCCTGTAGTCCCAGCTACTTGGAGAGGCTGAGGCAGGAGAATGGCGTGAACCCGGGAGGCGGAGCTTGCAGTGAGCCGAGATCGCGCCACTGCACTCCAGCCTGGGTGACAGAGCGAGACTCCGTCTCAAAAAAAAAAAAAAAAAAAAAAAAAAACAAATCCCAAACATCCCGATGGGGCATGCCACCATATATATTGTATCTTGGAAGAAACATGGCATTTATTTTAGATCTTAGGCACTATTATCCACGGTGATCTGAGATTGTTCAAGAATTGTATACATATATAAAAAAAGCACGTACACAAGCAGGAAAGATGTGAGCATCAATGAACCAACCACAGAAGCGGCAGAAGTTGGAACTCAGTGACAACTGGGGTGCAGAGCCCCCTAACAAATGGGGGGTATCCTGCCAGCATCTTTTCTCACCTGAAGTAACTATGCAAGACATTGAATCATAATTTTTTACTTGCTTGGTAAAGTCAAATAAAAATTCAGCCAACAGCTGTGTGTGGATTCCTCTGAGTTTCCATCCAAGAGTGGGACTCTGTCTGTGGGTGGCTGAGCAGCTCTGCGTTTTTGGTGTAAGTCTCTGGAGTCCTCTTGGCTCCACTGGCACATGGGGGCCTCGCTGGCTGATCCAAGGAGCAGCATTTGCTCAGAGAGGGGAAGGGACAGTGCAGCTCAAGCCTGAGGTGAGTGTTGTCCTAGAGGGGAAAATGTGCATAACAACTTTCTATGAGCATTCAGCAAAGTAGGCTATTTTGACAAATGTGCATTACATGCTTTGCACAGACACATAGCATAGTGACAATGTGACATACACTGATGTCTTAAGGAACAAGAGAAATGTTAAAGCTGCTACCCAAGGAGAAATGAAACCAGTTACCAGATAACTTAAACAAAAACACTTGCAAGGGAGAGAGGGCAAACTGAGGGAGGCCCAGGTGCCTGCCCCTGAGGAGCTCACGTGCTAGCAGAGAAAACGCTGCAGGAAGCCATCACACTACCATGAGGTGAGCACAAGGGGAGTCCCACGAGAGAGCAGCAGAGCACTCCCCTCCCGCTGGAGGGGAGCCAGGTAGAGTCACGGGAGCTGATGGAGGCTGCGGATGGGTGGGGGATGCCACACAGCTTGGAAGACGATGTTTCAGGCCAGCCACAGGGCACAGACTGACAGATGAGCCAGTGCCCCACATGCATTCAGGTCCTGCAGGTTTTTCAGGGTGTATAGATGTGGGGGAAGGTGCCAGCCACGCTCCCCAGGAACCTGGAGATGTAACGGAGCCATATCACAAACAGTGTTTACATTAAGGAGTATAGCTTGGATAGGATAGACCAGCAGTCTTCAAACATTTGTGCTCAGGTCCCCACCAAAAGGATTTAGGAAGCCTCCCTCCTCCATGAGTACACTTCCCAGGTGACTTCCAGCACTTTTCATTATAGGCTTAAGTAACTGCAAAGGATGTCATTCTCAGCATACTATAAATGTTTCTTTTAAGCTGTTACATCACTTATTACATTCAATGGAGTCTAAATACTATACAATTTGATATCTACACCATGATCCATTTTTTTAAGATACAATGTCTTCCAAACGTCATAAATCTTAGATTATTTTTGTTTTTTCCTTGAACTTACTGGGAGTAACTTTCTTTTGTTTGGGAAAGCACTTTATTGGGCCTCTTGCTTAAGCAGAGATGCGCAGGCCTAGAAGAGATGGAACATTGAGACAGGCATTTTGATTGCTGTACAACAGAGATTCTCAGACTCCTGGGCCTCGGAAACCCCTGGAGGGTGGTCCCCCACCCACACTCCAGTTCTGACCCCCGGTCTGCTGCTGTCCTACGCATGTGCAGGCAATCCTCCAGCTGCTTGTCTGCTGACCACACTGTGAAAAACGCTGCCTAATAAAATCAAGTAAAGAGGTATTTTTCTTGGACAGATTTCTTTGTTTAAAAGAATTTTCTGTTTTCCTCTGTCCCAATGAGAATAAAAGGGAGACACCAAGGATCCTAGCTACCGAGGATGTAACAGAAAAGACTCTGCTCTGGAGACCCAGGTTCCTCTCAAGGTGGGGTCAGGGAGGAGAAGGAAAGAGAAAGCAATTTGTGGATAAAAAGGACTGGTCCTAAAGTGGAAAGCTGTAGAGCAGTGACTGTTCTGTGAATTGTTAAATTGCCAGCACCCAAACTTTTAGCGGATGTTGAGTGGACCTGCAGTGCAGTGTGGCCATGAGCCAGTCTCTGTGCCTGGAGACTGTCATCACCTCCCTGAGTCCTCTGTGCTAGGAGACTAAAGGAGAGGCTCACATGCACTCCAGCAAAGAGGCGTGGGAACAGCCTCCAGCCTCAGGGACCAGGCATGGTCCAAGGCAAAGACAAGATGCCAGGGGCAGCAGCTCCCACACTCAGAGGCTGGCAGCAGCCACTGGACACTGGTTATGAAATTGTAGCAGCAACTGGGGGAAGGAGCTGAACTCCCACAGCATCACAGAAAGCAAACTCGAGTTATTTCATTTCTATGTCAAAGGAAACATGAGAGAAATGCGGGACACGAACAAACCATGTCTGGTATGAGACAGCCTCCCAGAGTGACACTGAGAGTGTCATTTTACCTCTGGGCGGTCTCAGTTTCCTTCTCTGCACATCAAAGTGTTTAAACCCATGGACCTCTAGGTGCCTTCTAGTTCTAAGAGCCTGGGATTTGCTAGAGGTTTTTGATTAAAAGAAATCACAATTGGTCCTGTGCATATGGACGGAAACAAAGCTAAATGCTTTCCTTCTCCTTTTCCAGGGAGGATCTAAAACCAAAAGGAATTGACAGAATGGTCAGCCCCAAACTGGAGAATTTACTCTCAGTTCTTTTTGTTTCTAAAGGTTTTGGAAACTTATTCTTTTTCCATTTAAATGATCACAAATAGCTGTACTATCTCCCCAATGGAGACAGGCAGTGCGAGGGAAGCATCTTAGACGACTTGGCCAAGTGTGAAAGGAGCATTCTGGGGTTCTGTGCTGTTGAAGTTTGAAAACCCTACTCTACACATATCTTCCAAGAGGACAAAGCACCCTCTCCCCAGCTATAAATCACCACAGCGCTGCCATGAGGTTAAGCCTGGTGGATTGCATGGGAATTCCTGTCGCAGAGCCGTTCTGTTCCTGTGTAACCAGAGCCACTGCTCAGTGACACAGGGGCCCAGTCCCTGGGAAACCTGGGCCCTGCGTAAGCACTAATCGGAGCCTGGGACCACAGCTGACACCCCAAACACAGTGCTGGGGGGCCCAGGCTGATGGCACCTGCCAGGTGGCAAACACACTGCCATCTCTGCAAACTGCTCTCTGAGCCAGCTTTTATGGACTGTGTTCATCTGTGCTGTCAAAGAAAACATTTCAACAAATAGTGTTTAAAGACCTAACTGGCTTTTGTTAATGATTCATGAGTTGGGTGGCACCCCATCTATGAAAGGGGCATTGATAGCTGGGCAGAGGAAATAGGTTTATAGGCAGAAGAGGCTGAAGAAGCAGAAAGAGGGAACAAAAAGCAGATGGGTTGTTTCAGAGTTATTTTCGTTATAGAGTCACTGACTTAGGTTGACTGGGCCCCTTAGGACTGGTTGCTCTGAATCTCTCAGTTTTTTTTTGGGAAACAGGCCCATTTCTAGGCTCAGTTTGGTTATATGGCACCTGGCACAAGTGACTCCATTCTGGTTTCGTCTGATCTGTTGTGGCCAGGTGCAGAAGCTCAGTCCAAACAATGGCCCCCACACATTGTATTTAATAGTGCAGAAATCTACCATTTGCCTCTCCAGATCCCCTGTCCAGCCTCTCCCTCCAGCTCTGTGGCCCAGGAGGCTGAGCACAAGGGATACATCAGTAACTTCCTTGCCCTGACTTCTGGTTGGATTCAACCCAAGAGTCGAACAGGAGAGAGGAGAGACAGGGTATTCTCCCAGCTCTCCCCTGCAGGTCACCACAGGCTGGATACATGCCTCAGACCCAGGGCGGCTGAGAGGCATGGCTGTGCCCAGATTCTGTGCTCTGCGGTATGGCTTGCTCTACTCTGCTTACATCTTTGTAAATGACCCTTTTATTAAACTTGTCTCAAATAATCCAGTCTGAGTGAACCATCCATTGCAGGACATTGACTGTCTCTGTGTCTAACCAAAGCTCCAATCTGCGAGGGATGTGGGAATACTAGAAAAGTTCAGGAAGAGAAAACAATAAGTGATTATTGGGATGAAAACATAGAAGTCAGAAGAACTAAGGCTTACTTGAAGCAGAGAAGGCAGAGAGAAAGTGCTTGCTGTTGTGCAGACAGCAGGCACAGGCAAGGAGAGGCATCCTCAGCTTTTCATCCCCTCAGAGCAGCCGCTAGGCAGGAAGGCAAGTCAGCCTTTCTGGGGACAGTTTCTTCATTGGTGAGGTAAGGAGGGCTATACAGAGATAGAAGATTTCCGGTGTAGCTTTCAGCTCTCCCCAGGCTCTGACATTGATTCCGTGACCTGGTCTCAACCATTCTTTGTTTTATAGCTTCTCTAGCCCCAGTGGTGGTGATCTGCACACAGTGGGGCTAAGGCACAAACCCTATTTCATAAATAGCCACCACCCACCTCCCTAAATTAATAAACTAATAAACATAATTCTTATAACAGCCTTCAGGTTTAGGTTGTGGATGGTGTCCCCACCTCTCCTTTGATGAGTAACTTGCACTCTCAAAGTCGCCCCCCGCTCTGCCCCTACCCAGCAGTCAGGGAACTCCTGCAATTACAAGACAACAATGAAACAACCAAAGCAGTCATCACCAAGCATTTATATGTGCTAGGCACTGCCTTTACTCTCTCTGTCCACATTGACAAAGCACTTACCTACTTTTAATATACTCCTCTAGTTAAAAATTAAGTTCCTTTACATGGTATATAAGATTTTTTTATGATCCAAATTGTGCTGGCTTAACTCCTGCCATGTCCTCAGCACTCCCCACCCTCTATCCTTGTATTTAGTTTAACAATCTCCTGTGTAGCCCTCACTATATGCCAGGTGTTTTTCTAAATGCTTTACAAGTTAACTCATTTAAACAGCACTAACTAGTAATGTACGGGTTAGGATAGAGCAAACTAAGTTGCAGTAACAAACTGATCCTAAAGTATCAATAGCTTACCACACAAAGGTTTATTTTTCATGATGTGTGCAATGTGGATCCAAGAGGGCTCTGCTCCACATTGTCACTCAGGGACCCAGCCTGAGAGAAGCCCCCGTAGTTTTATCACATGAAACACATGGCCTCCAAGGCACCCACACAAGGAAAAACAAAAGTGACAGGTGAGTCACGCAGGCACTTCACCAGCTCAGCTTGGAGTTGACACTCCACACACAGTCCATTAAGGCCAGAACTAGTCACATGATCATTCATAACCCAACTATAAGAAAAACTGAGAAATGTGGGCCAGGTGCAGTGGCTCACGCCTGTAATCCCAGCACTTTGGGAGGCCAAGGAGGGTGGATCACGAGGTCAGGAGATCGAGACCATCCTGGCTAACATAGTGAAACCACATCTCTACTAAAAATACAAAAAATTAGCCGGGCGTGGTGGCGGGTGCCTGTAGTCCCAGCTACTCGGGAGGCTGAGGCAGGAGGATTGCTGGAGCCTGAGAGGTCGACGCTGTAGTGAGCCAAGTTTGCACTGCTGCATTCCAGCCTGGGTGACACAGTGAGACTGTGTCTCAAAAAGCAAAAGAAGATACTTCCGTTTCTGGCACTGCTTCTTTCTTTCCGTGCCGATAGCACTCACGCAAGCATGGTTAACGTCCCTAAAACCCACCGGACTTTCTGTAAGAAGTGTGGCAAGCACCAACCCCACAAAGTGACACAGTACAAGAAGGGCAAGGATTCTCTGTATGCCCAGGGAAAGCGGTGTTATGACAGGAAGCAGAGTGGCTATGGTGGGCAGACTAAGCTGATTTTCCAGAAACAGGCTAAAACTACAAAGAAGATTGTGCTAAGGCTTGAGTGCGTTGAGCCCAGCTGCAGATCCAAGAGAATGCTGGCTATTAAAAGATGCAAGCATTTTGAACTGGGAGGAGATAAGAAGAGAAAGGGCCAAGTGATCCCATTCTAAGTGTCATCTTTTATTATGAAGACAATAAAATCTCAAGGAGAGTCTTACTGAGCACCAGCTCTGTGCCAATCATTACTGTGGGGCTTTTTGTGCAAGTGGAGGTGTTCTACAAATGGATTTCAAAATATTTCCTTGAAGAGTGAAAAGTGGGCCCAAATGGGAAATGTAAACTGGAAATGTGCTTCCTTTGGCTTTATGGGTAGGAGCTACATTTGAGTCCTTAGCTGGTCCTCTTTAGGCTGGGTGGCATGGCTTTAGTGAGCCCTGTCAGTCATGCTCATATGTCAAATACACTCTCCTAATTCACTGGGGTAGCTCAGATATTGGAGCAGTTACACCGTTGTTTATATATCAGACTAAAATAAGATTGCCTCGTACTTCCGTGAGAAAATATGCAATCAAGAGGCAGGCCCTCATCTCCCCTCCACCAGGCTATGGCCTCCCTACAGCTGTGCCTGCTGTCTCGCCATTCTGGCCAAGGTCACCCTCTCCTCTAGTGCTCAGGATCCACCCCCTGCCTGCTCAGGAATGTGTGTCCATCTCCACTGCACTGTGACCTGCTGACCGAGCCCATGCTTTCTGCTGGATACCCTCATCCACAAACAAGTTACCTACCCACGAGGTCTTTTCCAAAAAGGCAGGCCCCACTCACTCCCTATCCACTCCCCCTCCACACCTTCTCACCTCAAAACTTCTGAAAGCCCTCACCATGTCTTGATCTCACTTCTATGTACAATAATTAAAAAGTCGAATCCTTAGGAATAGAGGAGAAGGGTGGCTGCCAGGGCCTGGGGTGGGGTCCTGGGGCAATGCTGGGCAAAGGCCATGAAGTTTCAGGGGTACAGGAAGAGTAAGTTCTGCAGGCCTGAGGTACAGCATGGTGACTGTAGCTAATCATGTGTTGTATGCTTGAAATGTGCAAAGAGAAGGGCAGGGGACAGTGGTTCATGCCTGTAATCCTAGCACTTTGGGAGGCCAAGGCGGGTGGATTGCCTAAGCTCAGGAGTTCGAGATCAGCCTGGGCAACACGGTGAAACCCCATCTCTACTAAAACATAAAAACGGGCATGGCGGCGTGCGCCTGTAGTCACAGCTACTTGAGAGGCTGAGGCAGAAGAATTGCTTGTACCTGGGAGGCAGAGGTTGCAGTGAGCCGAGATGGCGCCACTGCACTCCAGCCTGGACAACAGAGGAAGAGTCCATCTCAAAAACAAAAAAAAAAAAAAAGAAAAAGAAAAAAAAGGAAATGTGCAAAGAGAGCAGATCTGAAGTGTTCTCACCACACTCACAGAAAGGCAAGTGCAGGTGGATGGGTATGTTCAGTAGATTGGCTGCAGTCAGCAGTCCACTGTAAGTATACACACAAAACATCATATACACCTTAAATATATACAATATTTATTTAAAATTTAAATGTAAATGTTTCATAAGAGCTTGTCCATGCTTGCTGTCTCCTCTCCTCACTTCCCATTTCCTCCTCAAGCAGCTCCCACCAGGCACCCACCTCTACCACTGTTCCGTCTCCCCTCTGGCCCCTACAACCCATTCTCCGTGGAGACAATCCTTTAAAGCCTGAATCGGGTCATGTCATCCTAGTCTTGACTCCTCATCATTCTTACAGGAAAGTCTTAAGTGCTATCATGGCCTCTGCAGAGCCACTGAACTTCTCAGACCCCCATCTATAAATGGGGTCTGTAAGGTGACTTCACACAGGTGCTGAGAAGATTAAATGTCGAGATATGTACAGCACTGAGAACATTCATCATGGCTGGCATGTAGGAAACCCACTGTGGATTCTTACCATTGCTTCCATTGCAGATTTCAGCAAAGACATTTGTGAGTTACCTTCCAACCCCAGCATTTTCTATGTCAGAATGGGGCAGTCCTGCAAACACAAAAGACATATCCCTGGCCCTGTCTCTTCTTCCTGTCGCCTTCTGTTTCCCCATTGCATCTCCTTTCCCCTTGCTCTGCCTCCCAAGCCTCCCCTACCCTCTCACTCTTTCTCTCTCTCTGCCTCTTCAGCTTTTCCATGAGAGGGACAAGCACTGGGGAGGAAGTTGTATTTGTGAACGTGACCGAGTTGTATACGATTGTGTGAGAAGAGAAAAAAGGGTGCATACAGAAGCCCTTTGAATGCTCCCTAAAATTCCCCTTTTCCATCCTATCTCTTGGGATGAGAGAAAGACTGGGCTGGTGACAGAATGGTGGTGCAGTTGTAACATGGTCATCAGAGTTCATCTACCGCATCTCCACTTACAAGTTTGCTTTCCAATGATCACCAGCTGAATGGGTTTCCCTACAGCAAAGATATTTCTTTTAAAATACCACTATTTCAAGAGTGTTTGGACAGGGTTGTAATAAAAACCATAGATATTGGTATATGGTTTTAGATTTCCCTGAGCACTGTTACAAGCCTGGTCTGAATTCTCACAACAGCCTACTTTACACGAGGCAATGGAGTCCTAGAGGCCTGGCACTCAGAACTCTGACCCCATGTCTTCTGGCTCTAAACCCTTTGTCATTTCTACTCTGCTCCTTCCAAGAGATTTTTGCCCCCTTTTCTCTAAAAATTGAAGAGAGATGAGCCCCCAAAATGGAAGAACTAAAATAGCAATAGCTACTCTCTTTGCAGGGCTTAGCCAAACCCGTAGGCAACCTTCCCAGTGCTGGAAGTCTCTCTCTGTCCCTCCCAATCAGAGTGGCCCAGTCAGGACTGGCCGAGGCTCGCCTCCTCCAGACAGTGTTCCCATCGTCTGCACCCTGCCTGATGTACCACTCCCCGAGGCTAGCCACCGGTTTTCCCAATCAGCTAATCAGATCCACAGATTTCTGACAAAGGGCCTCTGCTTCTGCAAGTGCAAGGGCTAAGGACGAGTTGTCTCTACTTTTCCAGATAATACAGTAGCTTTCTGGAGGCAATGCCTTGCTTTTCTCTGTTATCTCAACTACGTGACTCAGGAGGGGAAAGAGGCCTGTGGAACTCCAGGTTTGAGCTGCAGGGCATGTTGCAGGGGCACACAGCTACTCAGAAACAGTCGAAGTCTGGGATGATCCTGGGTCCATGAGTTCCTGGAGACAACACACTTTGCCTCAGTGACAGGCCAGGAAAAGCCACTTTATAAAATTGTGTTTACCCACCTGGCAAATTCAACTCAGGCCTCTCTCTTCGGTCTTTTCCAGACCACCCACGTGTGAACACTTTTTAACTTGGGGCGGAAGCTCACATTTCAGAAACAGCCACTGGTTTGGCCCCAGCCCCCAAAACCCAGGACCATCTGGAAACTTGGCCCAATTCCACACTTCAACATTCCTGTTGCTGTGACTGACACCAACAGTAGCCCTTCCCTGCAGTGCCCGGCAGGCAGAAAACACAGAACATTGCACCCTAAAACGGAAGAATTTTGCTTTGAATGATGGCTCTTATCTATGGCAGTTTCTGTGAAGTTTTTGGATGGAGAAGCATTGGCAGAACACAGGGTTTTTTTCTCGTCTGGACCCATGCGTCATACGTGCACTTGAGCACACAGTTCCCTCACTCTCATTGCTTAGTCTTGTGAAATAGGGATAATGGGGCTATTCCCTTCTTCTTAATGAGACTAATGAGCCAAGTGTTTGCAAGATATATCAAGAAGTTTGCTAGAAGTTTTAAAACAAATTCTTCCAAAACCATTTTCTCAAAAACCTGATTTATTTAATTCCTTAGTTCTTTTTAGAACCAAATGCAACTCTAAAGTGACATTTAAAAAGAGCAAGATGACAATCCATAATCTGCTAGAAACATTGTCATAAACATTGGAAGCAACCTTGACTAGCTGAGCTCATGGAAATTATGTCTTCATCTGCCTGTGTCTTTCCATTTCTCTAACTTCACATTACCAGAAATGCGCAGTTCATGTGGGATGACATTTATTCAAGGTAATGATAAGAATCTAGCTGTCTCTCCGGTGATGCATGTGTTCTGGCCCTTCCCAACCCAAGGTCCACTTGCTTGCTTTTCTCTCGGAGCTCGTTCCTTCTCATTCATTTTGCCCAGAAAGTTTCTGCTTCAGAGCTGAAGGTAAGTACATTTTCCACTAATTCCTCAGCTTGTTAACGGCTTTTGGACCATGAATAGAGCAGCTAGGAACAAATCTGAGAAGAGGTACTATTCAGAATTCCTCCAAATAGCTCATCTTTTTTATTATGGTCTTTCATCCTTCCTAAGGGAGTTTATTATTTTTCTAATTAAACTACTACAATGAAGGCTATTACCTTTTTGTCTAGCTAAAACAATCTTCCCTATTAATGAATTTGTTGGCTTCTCTAGTACTCTTCAAATTATCATTGAGCTCTATTCAAGGACTACAGCCAATTTTTTCCTAATAGAATTAGGGGTGAAATAAATCATGCTTCTGTTATCACCTCTGGAGTTCGCCCCTTCACCTGATTAGCTTTTCTAGGTGTAAGAGTGCGGGGGTTTTAGTGCCACAAAGATGTGGGCATGCGGCGGCTTCCTGAACCTCAGGCATTGGTATCTAAGCGACCCCACCATCGACATGTGTGATGTTACAGTTCTGGGAGATGCACGCACACTTTCTGTGCCTTTCTCAACCACTAGCTCAGTCATCCTCCACCTTCCTAGGCAGCAACATGGGGTGCAGGATAAACAATAACTAAAAGCATACTGATTATCACATACTCCTGCAAAGTGTTTACACCCAGAAAGCATGCAGTCACTGCCATCATGAAGGGCTCACACCTTCCCTTGGCTGGCTCTGTCGGGGGCAGGTGTTACCTAGAAAGGAGGCCCAGGCTTTCGATTAAACAGCTCTTCTTCATATTTCAATTTGTCTAAGCTGCCTTCAGATAACTGTCCCCATTCTTCACTTAAACACACACACTCATACACACACACATACTCACACACATACATGTGGACACACTTGTAAACATACATACACACATGCATGCAAAAAGCCCAAGAAGGATAGGAATGGGAAAGGGGTACAAAAGGGTGCAGAGAGTACAGCCTTGAGCAGATCAGAAAGAGGAGTGCCCCTCACATGCCCTCCCCACCCCATCCCCGGAGTGGGAGTGAAGGGGTGGTCACAGGCTCTGCTCACACATTCATGCCTGGATCAAGCTGTACCGAACCCTTATGTGCTGGGCCTTGTTGCAAACCTAAGTCAGAGTGGAGCCTCCTGGAGGCCCGGGGCTGAGGACAGCACACGCTGAGACAACACTTCACACTAGCTCCCAGACAGGACACACACCCACAAAGAGCTGTGGGAGCAGGGAGACGGGAGCCCTCACCCCACCTTTGGGACCCCGCTTAGGCTGCGGCAGGGGAGGAGGAGGGCATGAACCAGGGTAACGGGGTAAATGGCTCCAAAGCCGTCCTGACTTCTCAGTGGATCCTGAATCTCTGGCAGAGGAGGTTTTTGCTCAGCAGCAAATTGCCCTCTCACTGCCTCAGAGCAACTTAAGACATCTTAAAAAAAATAATAATAATCCTATTCTTTACCTTGTTAATGACCCTAGGTATGTTTCCTGTGGAATCCTTAGTGTCTAATAAATTTTAATGAGAGCTTTCTTGTCTGTGCAAGCCACATTCCTTGCCTTCATTACGCAACTATAATTGCTGTGGGCCAGGTTGTCTGCAGGGCCCAGCCTTAGACATGGTCAGGGCAGGTCTTATCCTAAGGAACTCAGATCCATCTGCAGGGTTTTCATGTGAATAATGCCATTGTAGAAATAAGAACAAACAGCTACAGGTGCATAGATGGGCAGCAATCCTGGGCTCCTTTGGGATGCGGGGGCAATGGAGGAGAGTCTGTACTTGGGCAAGGACACAGTGCTCAGTGTGAGAAGTGAGGAAGGACGTGTCCAGGCCCAGGGAGAGAGAACGCCTGAACAGACAGGCCAGCGCTGGTGCAGACCCACAAAGTGAGTGGGCCTTAAAGTGTGGTGGAGTCCTAAAGTCTTAACTTCTCTGTTCTCTGACTATGAGCTGCCAGGGTATAAAAATTTGGAAGATGGTTTTAAAGTAAGTTCTCAACTCAAAATGTGTGTGTGCCAAGCGCTGTGCTAGCAGCATGGGTAACACACAGAGCCCGACTTGGTGGGAAAACAACATGAGCAAACTATAGAGACTAAGTCAACCTAGTTGGCATCCTGGCGTCAAAACCTGGGAGCGGTGAGTGTTTGTGTGAGCGGCACAGCCATGGCAGGGAAAGGTCTGAGTGGGTCACACTGGCAGGAAGGCACCGTGGAGGAAGCCTGCCATGAGCAGTGAAGCTCAGAGGACGGGAGATGTGAGTGGGTGGAAGGTGGTGGTCCAGGTGAGGCTGTGCAGGGAGGTGGGCATCACACTGATTTCCAACCAGAACACTCCAGCCTGGGCTTCATGCCTCCCTAGCTGTGAGCTCCTGCAAAAGCTTCCATTCTTGGGACTTTCCTTTGCTCATCCTAAGATGTGATAACATTGTCATTCATGTCTAATTTCCAGTCTTGTATATATTAAAAAAGAAATTATACTGTAAGCAGCAGTGCTCTGTGAAGTGTCAGAAAAGCTGTAAACCTGCCCAGCGGCCTGCAAGATGATCACACCGAGAGATGCTTCTGCCTGTGCCCAGCATGGGGAAAAAGAATAAAGCCACCCCCAAAATAAGGCTCCCTTGAAGGCCTCTCATAATTGAGCCTATGCGGAATTCAAAACAAGATGTGCGCTGGATTCAGATGAGCCATTGCCTACCATAACGAGCTCTGCTGGCTGCAGCCAGTCTTCACAGTAATAAGCGTAACTTGTAACTCTGTAAGATCAACATCAGTAAGTTCAAGGAAAACTGACTTCAGCTGGAGACAGTGACCAGGCCCTAGCAAAGCAGCTGGGACGGTCCGGGAGCAGAAAACAAAGTAGAAATTCATCTGTCCTTGAATTTTTCCTATTTCAACAGAGTATTGATTAATTGATTAATAATAATCTACAAGTTTTATTACGGTGCTATGTTATTATTTGGTTTTATTTAGCACCAAAACAGCCTCAGAGTCCTGAACTCCTCAGTTCCCGGCTCCTCCCACAGCTCTTGGCCCAAACTGACCCAGTCCTCCTACCCATACCTGTTTCAGAGGTAGGCTTGTCCTGCTTCCAAACACTCAGCCTCTCGGGCTCTTTGGAATAACCAAGCGACCGCAGACCTTGGAATGAGGCAGATTCGCAGCTGGGTGACCTTAAGCAAGTAACCCAACCTCCCTGAGCCTCACTTTTCTTATCTATAATATAGGCAGGGGAGCAGGAAATAGGAACACCTACCCTTTATGTGTAACTGGATCATTAAGAGAGAATACCTTTCACTCTGCCCTGTCTCCAACCTTTAACATTGCAAGAGAAACCATGGCAAAATCAAATTGCCCTTAAAGTGCAGAATTGTAAGGATGTGCTGAGGTATCCTGGAATCTGCTTTTTTACCTGGTTGAGTATTAAGTAAAATTGCTGAACAAGCATTGTGGGCCCAACACAGTACAGAATGAATTACCTAAAGCACTCGTAAGTGAAGCCAATTCTTTTCCATGCCATCCACACCATGGAGCAGTTCTGACCCCAATTTGCAAGTGACCAAAGGCTCACCTGTCCTCTTTCTCAGCTGTGCGTGTATTACCTCCTCAGCTAGATGTTCATAGGCAGTACGGTGTTTCCTGTATCTTTTGGATTTGCAATGACATATAACCTAAAATTGGATCCTAGAGATGCTAAAAACTGCCAATTCTTTAAGAAATTACTTGGATTAAAGCCCCCAAAAGATCTTAAATCTTTCTTCCTCCTGCCCTCCCCATATGCCCCAATCCCCTTTTTCCCAGTTAACATCCCCTAGACCCTAGGATGGAGACCCTGCCATGGATGGCACAAAGCCAGTGACTCCAGAGCAAGGTCCAGAGGCCAAAGCTACCCACTGCATTCATGGTGGCCCTGGGGTCTGATTGGGCTGGACTCAGCCACTTTTTAAAGGTGGGGCGAATATGAGCTAGGTAAGGCAGAGAAGTCTTCCAGGCACTTTTCCAAAGATACCCAGTAAATTTTAAATCCTTCCTCTGGGAGAAAAAACAGATCTTTACTGATATCCTTTTATTTCATGGCATTTCTTTGGCTAACTAAACCAGTTATAAACTAGTTTATGCTTTTTCAGAAGGGGAAATTTTGAGCCATTTCAGAGATGAGAACAAAAATGGGACCGTGCAGGGAAGAATTTAGTACTCGTTTTTCAGGTTAAACAAGGACTTGATGGGGTTTATCTAATAAAAAGGGAGCTCCAGGAGAGACTGCAGGATGCCTGGGTTGCTCCCTGACACTCCCATCCCTGCCCTCGGCTGCCCGGCCCTCAGCTCCTGTCCTGTCCCTGTGTCCTTTGGCCCCAGCCCCTGCTACTGTCACTGGCCTCCTTGCTCTAGCAATCACCCCAGCTCTGGGGTTTTGCTGCTTCACACTCTCACCTAAGGCAACTGCACCTGCCTGTGTTCTCTGCTGAGCCACGCTGACTGCTTTTTATAAATCATAAATCATGGGATTAAGTGAGCCAATGTCAACTTGGTCTCAGGTGTAAAAGATAAGAATTGAAAAAGGAAGCATTCTGGGGATGATGCTTTCACCCATGATGGGGTGATGACTGGTATTAGTTTTGTAGGAGAGACACTAGGACACAGGGGCATCTGCCAGCTCCCCCACTGTGACTGGCATGATTTGGGGCAAACACTGTTGTGATGAGAAACAGATGGATTGAGAGATTCCAAGCTGCCTCTCTGTCCTCCAGATGCCTGGTGCCCTGAAGGGAGCCCTAGTGCTGAGCGTAACTGGAGCAGCCTCAGCCCAGCCAGGACTAGACCAGGGACAAGCAGCCCCCCAGGAACCTTCTGGCAGCAGCTGTCTCTCCTCCAGGCAGGCTGCAGGAAGCTGTACAAGCTCCCCATCAGGCACTTTGTAGTATATATTTTAAATACCAAATTCAGAAAACTTGAAAAACAGCAAGAAACACACTTTTCTAATCTTCTCAACTTGATCAACAGAGTCAACACAATCCCTGTCAAAAGTCCAGAAAGCTATTTTGAAGATGTCAGTAAATGTATTCCAGAATTTATATGGAAAACCAGATGAGCTTTAAGAGCCAACAAAACAGTGAAAAAGAACAACAAAGTCAGAGGACTGTCACTCCTTACTTCACAGTAAGTCTGAGTCACTCTCAGACTTACTCTAAAGCCAGTAATCAAGACAGCGTGTTCTTAGCAAAAAAATAGACAAATAGATTAATGAAACAGTAAGGACCACACAAATACAGGCCCACACAAATATAGACAGCTGATTTCAACAAAGGCACAAAAGCAATTCAATGGGAAAAGGGTAGACTTTTCAACAAACAGTGCTGGAACAATTGGATGTTCATATGGGGAAAAAAATACTTTAAACATAGATCTTACTCCTTACAGAAAAACTTAACTCCAAATGATCATAGACCTAAATGAAAATTACAAAACTTACAATGTCTGAAAGAAAACATAGAAGATAATCTCCACGACGCTGGATTTGGTGTTTTTAGATATAACATGAAAAGCATCATCCATGAAAGAAAAAATAAATAATAGACTTTATTAAAATTTAAATGGCACCCCGGTAGCAACAAGTACATTGAGCATTCTGATCTTGGTTTGTTTGTTTGTTTGTTTGTTTGTTTGAGATGGAGTCTCCCTCTGTCGCCCAGGCTGGAGTGCAGTGGCGCAATCTTGGCTCACTGCAAGCTGCAAACTCCGCCTCCTGGGTTCAGGCCGTTCTCCTGCCTCAGCCTCCCGAGTAGCTTTTTTTTTAGAGGGATTCTCACTCTGTTGCCAGGCTGGAGCGTAGTGGCACAATCACGGCTCAGTGCAACCTCTGCCTCCCAGATTCAAGCGATTCTTCTGCCTCAGCCACCTGAGTAGCTGGAACTACAGGCACACACCACGAAGCCCAGCTAATTTTTGTATTTTTAGTAGAGACGGGGTTTCACCATGTTGGCCAGGATGGTAGCTTTTTTTCATTTGTTTGTTGGCCACATAAATGTCTTCTTTTGAGAAGTGTCTGTTCATATACTTTGCCTACTTTTTGATGGGGTTGTTTTTTTCTTGTAAATGTGTTTAAGTTCCTTATAAATTCTGGATATTAGACCTTTGTCAGATAGATAGTTTGCAAAAAATTTCTCCTATTCTGCAGGTTGCCTGTTCACTCTGATGATAGTTTCTTTTGCTGTGCAGAAGCTCTTTAGTGTAATTAGATCCCATTTGTCAACTATGGCTTTTGTTGCAATTGCTTTTGGCATTTTTGTCATGAAGTCATTGCCCATGCCTATGTCCTGAATGGTATTGCCTAGGTTTTCTTCTAGTGTTTTTAAGCTTTTGGGTTTTACATTTAAGTATTTAATTCATCTTGTATAAGGTGTAAGGAAGGGGCCAGGTTTCAGTTTTTTTGCATATGGCTAGCCAGTTTTCTCCCAGCACCATTTACTGGATAGGAGATCCTTTCACCTTGCTTGTTTTTGTTGGGTTTGTCAAAGATCAGATAGTTGTAGATGTGTGGTGTTACTTCTGAGGTCTCTGTTCTGCTCCATTGGTCTATAAGTCTGTTTTGGTACCAGTACCATGGTACCGTTTTGGTTACTGTTTTGGTTACTGTACCTGCCTTGTAGTATAGTTTGAAGTCAGGTAGCATGATACTTCCAGCTTTTTTCCTTTTTTTCTCTTGTCTAATTGCTCTTTCCAGGACTTCCAGGATTATATTGAACAAAAGTGGTAAAAGTGGGCATCCTTGTCTTGTTCCAGATCTTAGAGGAAAGGCTTTCCATTTCTCCCCATTCAGTATGATGCTAGCTGTGAGTTTGCCATGTATGGCCTTTATTATGATTTTTTTTTTTTTTTTTTTTGAGACGGAGTGTTGCTGTGCACCCAGGCTGGAGTGCAGTGGTGGTATCTCAGCTCACTGCAAGCTCTACCTCCAGGGTTCACACCATTCTCCTGCCTCAGCCTCTGGAGTAGCTGGGACTAGAGGCGCCTGCCACCACACCTGGCTAATTTTTTTTTTGTATTTTTAGTAGAGAAGGGATTTCACCATTTTAGCCAGGATGGTCTCGATCTCCTGACCTTGTGATCCGCCCGTCTCTGCCTCCCAAACTGCTTACAGGCATGAGCCACCGTGCCTGGCCTATTACGATTTTTAAAACATTTTGAGTGGGTTTATTTCATTGGAAGAAGAAACAGGGTGACTCAAAATACAAGCAGACATCTGTGGAAATGAAAAAAAAAAATCTACAATTCTTAAAAACCTAAACTCTCTTTTAAGGATGTTATTATATAGAGATCTAAGAAACAGCACAGCTTTAAACATACCTCTAATAGAGATATTAAAACTGCATTTTCATCCCCTCTTTTTTGTTGTTTTTTAAAATTTTCCTTTAAGGCTGCATTTTTTAATTTCAAAATGTACAATTAAGTTATTATTCACTATAGTGACCCTGTTGTACTATCAAATAATAGGTATTATTAATTATTTCTAACTATTTGCGTACCATTAACCATCCCCACCTCCCTCTAGAACCACCCCACACATACACTACCTTTCCAGCCTCTGGCAACCATCTTTCTACTCTCTATGCCCATGAGTTCAATTGTTTTGATTTTTAGAGCCCATAAGTAAGTGAGAATATGTGATGGTTGTCTTTCTGTTCCTGGCTTATTTCACTTCCATCCATGTTGTTGCAAATGACAGGATCTCATTATTTTTTATGGCTGAAAAGTACTCCATTGTGTATATGTACCATATTTTCTTTATCCATTCATCTGTTGATGAACACTTAGTTTGCTTCCAAATCTTAGCTGTTGTGAACAGTGCTGCAACAACATAGGAGTGGAGATATCTCTTCAATATACTGATTTCCTTCCTTTTGGGTATATACCCAACAGTAGGATTTCTGGATCATATGGAAACCCTATTTTTAATTTTTTGAGGAACCTCCAAACTGTTCTCCATAATGGTCGTACTGATTTTCATTCTCACCAAGAGTGTACGAGAGTTCCCTTTTCTCCACATCCTCACCAGCATTTGTTATTGCCTGTCTTTTGGATATAAACCATTTTAACTGGGGTAAGATGATATCTCATTGTAGTTTTGCATTGCATTACTCTAATGATCAATGATGTGGAGCACCTTTTCATATGCCTGTTTGCCATGTGTATGTCCTCTTTAGAGATATATCTATTCAAATCTTCTGCCCATTTTAAAAATCAGATTATTAGACTTTATCCTGTAGAGTTGTTTGAGCTCCTTATATATTCTGGTTATTAATCCCTTGTCAGATGGGTAGTTTGCAAATATTTTCTCTCATTCTATGGATTGTCTCTTCACTTTGTTGGTTGTTTCCTTTGCTGTGCAGAAGGTTTTTAACTTGATGTGATCCCATTTGTCCATTTTTGTTTGGGTACTTGTGCTTGTCAGGTATTACTCAAGAAATGTTTGCCCAGACCAATGTCCCGGAGATTTTCCCCAATGTTTTATTGTATTAGTTTCATAGTTTGAGGTCTTATATTTAAGTCTTTAATCCATTTTTATTTGATTTTGTGTATGGCATGAGATAGGGGTCTAGTTTTATTCTTCTGCATATGAATATCCAGTTTTACGAGCACTGTTTATTAAAGAGATTGTCTATCCCCCATTGCATGTTCTTGGCACCTTTGTCGAAAATGAGTTCACCATAGGTGTCTGGATCTGTTTCTGGGTTCTGTATTCTGTTTCATTGGTCTATGTGTCTGTTTTTATACCAGTACCATGCTGTCTTGGTTACTACAGCTCTCTAGTATAATGTGAAGTCAGGTAATGTGATTCCTCCAGTTCTGTTATTTTTTGCTTAGGATAGCTTTGACTATGCTGAGTCTTTTGTGGTTCCATTAAATTTTAAGATTTTCTTTTCTATTTTTGTGAAGATTGTCCTTAATATTTTGATAGGGATTGCATGGCTGTGGGTATGTTGTGTATAGCTTTTATTATGTTGAGGTATGTTCCTTCTCTACCCAGTTTTTTTAATGGTTTTATTATAAAGAGATGTTGGATTTTACCAAATGCTTTTTCAGCATCATTGGAATTATCATATGGTTTTTGTCCTTCATTCATTGATATGATATATCACATTGTATTTTGCATTGGTTTGCATACGTTGGTTTGCATATGTTGAGCCATCCTTGCATCCTAGGGAAAAAAATCCCACTTGGTCGTGATGAATGATCTTTCTAATAAATTGCCGAATTTGGTTTGCCAGTATTTGGCAGTGGTGAAGGGGGATGGATTTCTTCATCGGAGATATTGGCCTATAGTTTTCTTTTTTTGATGTGTCTTTGTCTGTTTTTGGTGTCAGGGTAATACTGGCATTGTAGAATGAGTTTGGAAGTGTTCGTTCCTCCTCTATTTTTCAAAACAGTTTGAGTAGGATTGGTATTAGTTCTTCTTTCAATGTTCAGTAGGATTCAGCAGTGAAGCCATTGGGTCACGGGCTTTTCTTTACTGGGAGACTTTTTATTATGGCTTCAATCTTGCTATTTGTTATTGGTCTGTTCAGGTTTTGGATTTCTTCCTGGTTCAATCTTGTTAGGTTATATGTACCTGGGAATTTGTCAATTTCTTCTAGATGTTCCAATTTACAGGCATATAGTTACTCATAGTGGCCACTAATGATTTTTTGTGCATCAGTGGTAATGTCTCTTTTTTCATTTCCTATTTTATTTATTTATATCTTCTCTCTTTTGTTCTTAGTCTGGCTAAAGATTTGTCAGTTTTGTTTAACTTTTCAAAAAATCAACTATTCATTTCTTTGATCTTTTGTATTGTTTTCTTCATTTCAATTTCATTTATTTCTACTCTAATCTTTATTATTTCTTTTCTCTTACTACTTTTTGGTTTGGTTTTCTCTTGCTTTTCTAGTTTTTTGAGATGCATCATTAAATTATTTATTTGGAACATTCCCTCTTTTTTGATGTAGGCACCTATAGCTATAAATTTCCCTCTTAGTACTGCTTTTGCTGTATCCCATAGGTTTGGGTATGTTGTGTTTGCATTATTATTTGTTTCAATAAATTTTTCAAATTATTTCTTAATTTCTTCATTCACCGGTCATTCAGGAGCATATTGTTTAATTTCAACGTGCTTGTATAGTTTCCGTAATTCCTCCTGTTATTAATTTCTGGTTTTATTTCCTTGTGGTCAGAGAAGATACTTGACATTATTTCAATTTTTTTGAATGTTTTAAAACTTGTTTTGTGACCTAACATATGGTCTGTCCTTGAGAATGATCCATGTGCTGAGGAAACGAATGTATATTCTGTAGCTATTGGATGAAATGTTTTGTAAATATCTATTAGGTTCATTTGGTATATACTGCAGATTAAATCTGATGTTTCTTTGTTGATTTTCTGCCTTGAAGATCTGTCCGATGCTGAAAGTTGTGTGTTGAAGTCTCCAGCTATTATTGTATTGGGGCCTGTCTCTCTCTTTAGTGCTAATAAATTTGCTTTATATAGCTAGATGCTCCAGTCTTAGGTGCATATATTTAAAATTGTTATATCCTCTTGCTAAATTGACACCTTTGCCATTATGTAGTGACCTTCTTTGTCTATTACAGTTTTGTCTTGAAATTTATTTTGTCTGATGTAAGTATAGCTATTCCCACTCTTTTTTGGTTTCCATTGGCCTGGAATATCTTTTTCCCTCCCTTTATTTTCAGTCTATGTGTGTCTTTATAGGTGAAGTGTGTTTCTTGTAGGCAACAGATCAATGGGTCTTGTTTTTCATCCATTCAGCCACTCTGTCTTCTGATTGGAGAGTTTAGTCCATTTACATTCAATATTATTATTGATAAGTTAAGGACTTACCCCTGCCATTTTGTTATTTGTTTTCTGGTGTTCTCTTCCTTCTTTTTTTCCTTCTTGTCTTCTTTTAGTAAAAGTGATGTTTTTCTGCTGCTATGATTTAGTTTCCTGCTTTTGGTTTTTTGTGTATCCATTGTATGTTTTTTGGTTTGAGGTTACCAAGAGGCTTGCAAATACTAACTTTTAACCCATTATTTTAATCTGATAACAACTTAACCTTGTTTGCATAAACAAACAAACAAGCAGAACAAAAACTAACAAAAACTCTATGCCTTAACTTCATCCCCCACTTTTTAACTTTCTGTTGTTTCTGTTCATATTTTTGTACTGTCTATATCTTGAAAATTTGTTGTAGTTATTATATTTTATTGATTGCTTAGTCTCTGTGCTTAGGATAAGAGTAGTTCATACAGCACAGTTACAGTGTTATGATATTCTGTGCTTTTCTGTGTACTTACTGTTGTTAGCATGTTTTGCACCTTCAGGTGATGACTTATTGCTCATTAATGTCCTTTTCTTTCTGATTGAAGTACTCCCTTTAGCATTTCTTGTAGGACACGTCTAGTGTTGATGAACTCTCTCAGCTTTTGTTTGCCTGGGAAGGTTGTTATTTCTCCTTCGTGTTTGAAGGATATACTCACTGGATATACCATTCTAAGGTAAAATTGTTTCCTTCAGCACTTTAAATATACCATGCCACTCTCTCCTGGCCTGTAAAATTTCTGCTGAAAAGTTTGGGCCAGGTGTGTTGAAACCCCATTGTTGTTTCTTTTCTCTTGCTGCTTTTAGGATCCTCTCTTTATCCTTGATCTTTGAGAGTATGATTTTCAAATGCCTTGAGGGAGTCTTATTTAGGTTAAATATGCTTGATGTTCTATAACGTTTTACTTCCATATTGGTATCTTTCTCTAGGTTTGGGGAGTTCTCTGTTATTATCCCTTTGAATAAATTTTCTACCCCTATCTCTTTCTCTATCTCCTCTTTAAGACCAATAACTCTTAGATTTGCTCTTTTGAGGCTATTTTCTAGATCCTATAGGCATGCTTCATTTTTTTATTCTTTTTTCTTTTGTCTCTTCTGACTGTGTATTTTCAAATAGCCTGTATTCATGCTCACTAATTCTTTCTTCTGCTTGATCAATTCTGCTATTAAAAGACTCTGACACCTTCATCAGTATGCCACTTGCATTTTTCAGCTCCAGAATTTCTGCATGATTCTTTTTATTTCAATCTCTTTATTAAATTTATCTGATAGGATTCTGAATTCCTTCTCTATTGTCTTGAATTTCTTTAAGTTTCTTCAAATACAGATGTTTTGAATTCTCTGTCTGAAAGGTCATATATCTCTTTTTCTACAGAAGTGGTGCCTTATTTAGTTATTTGGCAAAGTCATATTTTCCTGGATGATGGCAATGCTAGTTGATGTTCGTCAGTGTCTAGGTACTGAAGAGTCAGGTATTTACTGTAGTCGTCACTGGCTGGGCTTGTTTGTACCAGTCCTTGGGAAGGCTTTCCAGATATTTAAAAGGACTTGGGAGTTGTGATCTAAGCTGTATCTGCTTTAGGGGACACTGCAAGCCCAGTAACACTGTGGTTCTTGCAGACTTGTAGAGGTACCACCTTGATGGTCTTGGACAAGACCCAGGAAAATTATCTGGATTACCAAGCAGAGACTCTTGTTCTCTTCCCTTACTTTCTCCCAAACATACAGAGTCTCTCTCTGTCTTCTGAGCCACCTAAATCTGGGTGTGCATTGGTGCAAGCACCTTGTCACTACCACTATGACTGGGCTGGGTCAGACCCAAAGCCAGCACAGCACTCAGTCTCACCCCAGGCCTGCTGTAACCACTCCCTGGCTACTGCCTGTGTTCACTCAAGGCCCTGGGGCTCTACAATCAGCAGGTGGAAAAGCCAGCCAGGCCTGTGTCCTTGCTTTCAGGGCAGGAATTTTCCCCAGGTCCTGGGTAGGTCCAGAGGTGCTATCCAGGAGTCAAGGACTAGAGTGAAAAACCTTAGAAGTCTACCTAGTGTTCTATTGTCTGTGGCTGAGCTGGCACTAAAACCACAAGACACAGTCTTTCCCACTCACCCCTCTCTTTTCCAAAGGCAGAGGAGCCTTACCCTGTAGCCACCACCACCACAGGCCACAGGGAGCACTGCCAGCCTACCACCGATGTTTCCATGTTTGCAAGTGCTCTTCAGTCAGGTTGTGGTGAATGCTGCCTGCTCTGGGAATCACCCTTCAGGGCAGTGGGCTCACCTCTGGCTCAGGGCTGGTGCAGAAATGCTGTCCATGAGACAACTCCTAGAATCGGGGACCCCAAGAGCCTGCTTGGTGCTCTATTCCACTGCGGCTGTGCTGGTACATAAGGTGCAAGACAAAGTCCCCTTTACTTTTCCCTCAGCTTTTCTCAAGCAGAAGGAATCTCACCCCATAGCTACCACAGCTGGGAATGTGCTGAGTCTCACCTGAAGCCAGCAAGTCTCAGGCTCACCCAAGGCCTTCAACCTAGTACCTGGGTATTGCTGCTGGTTACTCAGGGCCTAAAGGCTCTTCAGGTAGCAGGTGATGAATGCTGTCAGAACTGGCTCCTTCCCTTCAAGGCGCAAGTTCCCTTCTGGCCCAGGGTGTGTCTAGAAATGTTGTCCAGGATTTAGGACCTGGAATGGAAGCCTCACAACTCTGACCAGTGCCCTATCTTGCTGTGGCTGAGCTGATATCCAAGATGCAAGACAAAGTCCTCCCTACTCTTCCCTCTCCTCTCATCAAGCAGAAGGAAGGGGTGTCTTTTGGAGCCATGAGCTGTGCAGCTTAGAGTTAGAGCAGAGGTGATACCAGCACTCCCTTAGCCACCCCAGCTGGTATCTCAGTAGGTTGTGCACCCCCCAAGTCCACTGTCTATGGGCCTAGTTCAGCATTAGGACTCGCCTAAGAGTTACAGTCCTTGTGGTCTAGACTGCCTTTTCAAGTTTACTTAGAGACTGACAGCACTGTAGCTTTCTGTGGCAAGGTTTGTGGGAACTCAAGTTCCGACCATTGGGGTCAGCGATTCCCCTGGCTAGGGCTGGTCTAAAGGCTTGCTCCGCGGCTGGACATCAGCCGAGTGTAGTCTGGTTGTCCTTTCTGTTCTAACAAGACACCACTGAGTTCAATGCTTCACAATTGCTGTGCTCTCCCTCCCCTAGCATCCAGAGATGCTCTCCACACCACGCTACCACTGCGGGATGTGGGAGGGGTGGTGTCTGCAATTTGAGACTGTTTTTTCTACCTCTTCAGTGCTTCTTTCAGCGATATAAAGTTAAAACCAGGTACCATGAGGGCTCGCCTGATTTTTGGCTCTTATGAAGGTGTTTTTCCTATGTAGAGAGTTGTTGAATTGGTGTCCTTGCCGAGGGACAATCAGTGGAGCCTTCTATTCTGGTATTCTGTTCTGCCTCTGCCTTTATTATTTCAAGGCATGTTGAGCTGCAATTTTAATTGTCATGCAGCATTCTATTGTATGGACTTACCGAGTATATTTAACTAATCCTTAATCACCAGTTTATTATGTTGTTTTTAGTTTTTCACTACTTGATATAACAAGTCAGTGAATATCATTGTATATGCATCTTTGTAAACATCATTGACTATTTGTTCAAGGCTACCGAGTCATAAATCAGTTAGATTTTTAGGTCTTAAAGGCAGAGATTGTGTTCCTTGCTCCAGATATTTAGTGATAACACATTTCATAACTACAAGGTCTAAAGTAATATTAGATACCTATATTTAATAAAAATTGCTACCTGGATTTTGAATAATTTATATTTATTTAAATTTAAATAAATCACAGATGCTTATTTTATTTATAACTGTTTTTTATCTTCTTTTCTTCAATTTTCCTTTCTTTGAACTGTCATTGTTCATGTTAGGTTCCAATCTTAAAAGAAAACTATTTGCTTAATCATTGTACTTCTATTTTCTTCCTCCAACTTTTACCCAAAGCAGAGAATAGTTACCTCTCACACTTTTCAGCCAATTCTCATATATTTTTGCTGGTTGAGAAAGCTTTGTGCCAGGGTCAGGGAGGGAATGGCTGCTTCCAGGTGACACATCACCTTTCTTAACTCCCTGTGCTACTTTTTTGATTTGCACCAAATGGAACCCCAGAAATCTGACATTAGTAAAAATTTTCATCCCTTTACATTGAGAATCTTGGCCTTATACTTTTTAATCATGATATAAACTCCTATTTATTATCATGTCTAACTTTTATTTATTAGAATAACATAGTGCTTTTTATCCTGTGTGCCTCATAGATTTCACATTTTGACATAGACCTTATGTAACCAATATGAGTTGCTCCACAAAGTAGTGGTAAAATAGTCATATCTCTTAATATTCGAATTAAATATTCAAATACCAATCTAATATGTGAGAAAAAAAGAGCCAGTATCTTCCTTTGGATTGCCTCTGTCCCCCTGAATCTTCTAAAACCTAGAGATTTACAGATTCCAAATCTGAGCAAGACCAGTCTGGTATCTTATCTACTACTGTCCTTACTTCTCGCTGCCTCATGGTTTTGCTGTTGGGGACGGCTCCTCCACCTTCTCACAGAATTTGCTAGTGCCGATGGTAGTTCAGCTCCTAGTCCCCTGCACTTTCAGTCCCACACGCAGCCTTCCCAGGGTGCTAACCACCCCTGGAGCTCCGGGCCAAAACCAGGTCTGACGTCACCTCCCCACCCTGCCTGAGAATAAACATTCCCAAAAGTTGAGCTTTTTTTTATTTTTCAACATTCAAAAACTAAGAGGTCTGATTTCAGCTGCTTTCTACAGGCAGAGGGTCCTCACTTGCCCCTTCCTGCTCAGTAAAAACCTCTCCTGACTCTCTTGCACAAAGGTCCCATCATTTCCTGCCCTCACCACCTGGAGACTTCTGACCCTGCAAGCACTGCTCTTGTAAATAGAGCTGTTTTCAGGGACTCTGCGGAACCTGACACTTCCCCCTGTCTAGGAGGAGAGTGAAGGCTGTCCATCTTTCTGGTACTACTTTGAAAGAAGAGGAAGGCAACATTTTGATCTCTAGAAGAAACACTTATTTTCCCATGAGATTTTAACTCAAATATTATCCACTAAAATGTATGCTCTGGCATATGATGAAATGAAACCACTAACTCTGTTTCTTGTATACTTTATATCTCCCCCAGACATATTTGTTTAGAAGCATAGGCTGTGAATTATTCAGATTACCCTGGATTATTCAAGTTGCTGATGGTCACATCCCAAGGCATCCATAAATTATTTTTTTTTTTTTTTTTTTTTTTGAGACGGAGTCTCGCTCTGTCGCCCAGGCTGGAGTGCAGTGGCGCAATCACGGCTCACTGCAAGCTCCGCCTCCCGGGTTCACGCCATTCTCCTGCCTCAGCCTCTCCGAGTAGCTGGGACTACAGGCGCCCGCCACCACGCCCGGCTAATTTTTTTGTATTTTTAGTAGAGACGGGGTTTCACCGTGGTCTCGATCTCCTGACCTCGTGATCCACCCACCTCGGCCTCCCAAAGTGCTGGGCTTACAAGCGTGAGCCACCGCGCCCGGCCGGCATCCATAAATTATTACCGTGCACCTCAGTTACCCGGGAAGATATAAAGAAGAGGGTGTCAAATTTGCCAACCTTGCAGGGCACTGCCCGGCTGCTCAGGAGACAAGACATCTACACTTAAAGTAGACTTTTCCCAAGAGCAGAGAGTGTCGCCTGCCACACGCAAGCCGAGAACAAAACACGCTGTGGTGTTGTGATGGCACAGACAAGTCACGTGGGTTGAGGTGGAGACAGAGACGTTCAAGACATTTGATCTTGTTTGGGCTTAAACAAATATATGATTTAGACAGAGGAAAGATTCGAAAAGTTCAAAGGGAGAGCAGTACTAAAAAATGTGACAGGCAAAAATGAGCAAGGCGTCTTAGAGACAATAAGAGGCCTGGGCCAGCTGGAATGCATGTTCTACATAGGAGAATGCTAGAAAATACAGTGAGAAAACAGCATGGAAAGAGCTGTAAGTGCCAAGTTTATTTTAATGGAATGTTATACTTTAGGCAATGAAAACTAATTGAAGAATAATTTCCTTTATTAAGCCCACGCTGTGTTCCAGGATCTGGGCTGGTAAGTTACATACATTATCACATAGAATCCAGACCACAGCCTGTGAAATCTATGCACTGAGTGTTGTTATCTTCATTTATTTACATGTGTGTGAAGACAACCATAGTTAGGGAGATCTACCTCTTTGATGCTGTTTCTGGATTTCAATGATTAATTCTCTTAGACCAAAGCAAAAATTAACTTCCACGAAAAGCTCTCATATGTTTGGGATAAACTGGATATGAGACTCTCTAGTAATACCCAAAAGGTCGCCTGTCTCACAGCTATATTGTGGGAAAAAATAGAAAAGAAAATTAAAGAACAAAAGGTCACCTGTCACTAATCAAACTTTAGTTTGGTATTGATATATCCTCTCTCTCTCTCTCACACACACACAGACACACACACACACACACACACACACACATGCTTCTATTTCTCATTTCTCTTCCAAAACTATTGAAAATTTTCCAAGAAATATCAGAATCTTTTTAAGGAGAAAGATGAGTGAGCAGAGGTGAGACACAGAGATTTATTATCACTCAAATATAAACTTCCAGAAGCCAGTGCCTCCTCATGAAGAGGTTTTGGGATCCAATGTAATATTGTTTAGGCCATCCTTCTGGTGAACACCCTCAAATCTATTCTTAGAACAGATTCAGCTCTTTTCCAGAACAGAGTATCACTCCTGTGCAATACAGTTAAATGCAATCACAGACCTGAATATCTGCAGACTCAGCCTCTCCAAGTCAGTGATTCATCTTCACCCTCTGCATTATACTATATAATTTGAGAAAAATCCATATCCATTGAGTGCTGTGTATAACATTCAAAATCTTCTCTTTTGTTATTGATTTCAATCGAGCTTCCCTCTAGCCAGCAAGCAACACAAACCCCAAGGTAACTAACAGTGACTGAGGAGGCACAGGCGACAGCTGGGCCGGCTGAGATCTCCATTACCTCAAGAGGGAAGTGAAAGCTCGATGATTAACATAAAGACTTTTTTTCATGTGGAGGGAAAGACAAGCAAAAAATAAATCCCTTAGTGAAAGAATTCTTAGCAGCACACCTGATGAGCTTGGGCACCTTCAAGACCCTTCTACTTCACAGCTCGTATGAATACTCATAAGCACTCAAAGCAAACACATCAACCAGCTTCAAAGCAGAAGATGTGCACTTCAGATGAGTCTAAAAAACCAAAAGGCACAGTGGTAAAAAATTATTCTCTGACTTTCACTATCAATACTCATATTCTTCCGTATTAGCCATCTCACCACCCCACGCCACAGTGGATAACAAGACAAATGCTTGATTCAGGACCACTTGTGAATCATGCAAACATATAAACTCCCGGATATTGTTCAGAATTCAGCCAAATAAGAAATTGGGTGGAAGCCATCACAAAGCATTTCACAGCAATCAATAGTATTCATGTCTAAAAAGAGGATATTCAGTGGGGGCTCCTGAAGGAGAAAATGGTTCACTGCACATGAACTGAAGATTGAGATCTGTTATGAAAGGGCACCAAAACAAGCACAAGAATCTTTGCAAATTGTTCCTTTGCAAGGCATGGTGACTCACGCAAGCCTGTAATCCCAGCACACTGGGAAGCTGAGGCAAGACAATCACTTGAGCCCAGGAAGTTGAGGCTGCAGTGAGCCATGACCACACCACTGTACTCCAGCCTGTGCAACAGCTATGTGTATGTGTGTGTTGGGGGGGGGGTGTGTAATAGATTATGTCTATCTCCATCTCTATTTCTCTATCTCTTTTACAAAATAAGGTTGATAGCTCTCTTTTTTTCTTTATTGTCATAGTTAATTTTATCTCACCTTGACGGAACCATGGGGTGTCAAGACATCTGGCCAAACATTATTCTGACCCTGTCTGAAGAAAAAACAAAAAGTTCATTTGTTGTCACTTTTATTACAAGTCCTTCAAAGTGTTCTAAGCTGTTCAAGCCAAGCATCTAGGAGTGAAGGGGTGCCCTGGCAGAAAAGGAAGGCACATGAGCCAAGGTGAGCTGGGCTCATCAGCCACCCATGCTCCAACCACCACCAGATGCTGCCCAGAGGACTGTGCTGAGCAGGGATGGGTACCAGTGAGGAGGGACTTGTAGGCCCTCAAGGGAAAGAGGCAGCCAGTCCTATAGGCTTATTGAGGACCCACATCTTCCAACCCACCCCCACCATACTTCATCCTCTGTTTTCTAAGTTTGAGTCAAAGCCAGTAATCTCTAGCAAAAGTCACAATAACTCTTCCCCTTTTAGAGGGTGGCTTTCAACATTCAGACCACCTTCATCCTGACCTGCCACCAGAGGAATATTCAATGTCCTTAAAAGCTGCCACAGGGGCTCTGAACCATCAGCGAGAGGGAGTCATCCATTCCCTAGCCCCCAGCATGACCCTGCATGACAGTGAAGGGCCCCTGAATTGACCCAGACTCTGAGCCTCTCAGGACACAGGCCACCACTGGCCCCTTTAAATTATGCAAAACCCTGCCTGGCCCTGTGTGTTTGTTTGTACTTGACTACTGCATCCTATTTCCCATTTTTCGTCTCTTCTTTGTTAGATCATCTTTAGCTTATTTTGCTGCTGAGTTTTTCCAGTCTTTTTCTTCTCTGTTTGAATTCAGGACCAAGAAATAGAAGCGCTAATCAGTAATAAAGACAGATCATGCACAAAGAGAAAATGCCACCGCCTCCCTCTGGCAAATGTTGAGGTGGGACGGGTCAGATATGTTCCTGGGCACCGAAACAGAAGTAGGAGGCCAAGACCCGAAGGGCCAAAATGCTGTGAGCCTGCAGGAATGGCAGTGTGCTTGCCCCAACTGGGATGTCAAAGCCACCAAAAGGAGGGCTCACAGCCTCCACAGCAAGAATATAGACCAAAGTAAGATGCTGAAACACCCCCCAGATGTGTCATTGGCAGTAATCCAAAAGCTTGACAGCACTTTGCACTGAAGAGGCTAGGGAAGGGGCAGGCACTCAGGCATTGCTGGTGAGGATGTCAACTGGGATAGCCCCTATGGATGGCAGCCCGAGAGCATCTATCACAACCACCCATGCATACACATTTGCCCTCAACAATTCCATTTTTGTAAAATTATCCTCCTCATGTAGGTTCACACAAAACTGTATACGTAGATGATTATGCATTATAGCATTATTTACACAACAACATATTGGAAACCAAATAACTATCAATACAGAACAGATTAAATAACTTGGGATACATCCATACAATGGAATACCATGCAGTGGAAGAAGGAGAGAAAGAAGAGGGAGGAGGAAGTGATCCAACTACTTTTTGGAAAGCCTCCAAGATAAGAACAAGGTACAGACATGATATACAATATACTCTCTTTGAATACACAGGAAGCGGATGCATGCTGGCCATGGACGTGAGCCACTCAGATCTCCTGCCATTAGAAAAGAGTTGACAGCCCAGTTTTCCAAATCCCTCCCCCACCAATATTCATGAGCAGCTTTGGCTTGAAGCCTCCCCATGGCCAGATGAAACATTCTCAGAACGGTGCTGCAGTCTGAGACTCGCCCTACTCAATCCTCTTCCTCCTTGTGTGCCCAGGAGTCATGCCTGCCTCCAGTCTGCAGGCTCCTCTTCATCCTTGACAGGCATTGCTAATCCCATCTCAGCATCTGCTTCCCAGAAACCAACTGAGAGAAGACATGGATATTCATGTTTGCTGGTGTGTGCATAAAGAAATTCCAGAAGGAGACCAGACTTTTGAAGGTGGCGATGGGGCCGATAGATAAAGCATGGGGAGGGAGCCTTTGTACTGTTCATACATATCCACACATACAGACACACAGACATAAGTGTATTGGGCAATACAACTTATGCAAAGAGTGACGTAAAAATCTTAAATGCATCTAGTGAAAACAAGGAGAAAAGGCAGCACAGAAGCTGGGATGCGGAGAGGAGCTCCTGATTCACTCAGAGCTGGTCCCAGAACCTCACCCCGACGCGTGCAGATCAGCCCCAGCTGCGTGACAGCTCCCACCACCAGAATCCAGAGCTCAGGAGCACAGTCCTACGCTGGCTCTCTCTAAAGCCTGGGTAACAGGACTGCCCTCTAGAAAAGCCTGAAAGCCTCTGGTAAACATCACTCAGCCACTCAGTCCTCCTTCCCCAGCTCTTCTCCAGAAGAGCAATCCGAGAAAACACCCAGCAGCACAGAGGAAAGTGGCACAGTGCTGCTAACTTATCTTCAGCAAGATCCACGGAACCCTGAAAACACCGCCCATGGGCCCCAGGATGCCTGCAGCCCTGCTGCTCAAAGGCTTTCTGCAGCATTAACGCCCTTCCTAAACCACAAGTGCGGACTACAGGTCTTTCTGTTCTCTAAATTTCGTTAAAAATCTCAGAGAGATTTTTCTCTAAATGAAATTTAAAGAACAGAAAGATTTAAAACCATCCTGATTTGGTCAGATACAGAGGTTTAAGATTGTTATTTTGTATTCATTTTTTTACTAAAGCCATTAAAACTTCCTTATCAAATGAATATTCATGGAAGCGCAAAGATTAATCATTTTTGGAGCCAAACAGATCTTGATTTAAATCCCAGCTGTGCAACGCAAAGCCTATGGGACTTTAGACCGGTCTCTTGGTCTCTGGGCCTCAACTCCTCAGGGGTGAGTCAGATCAGGGGTGAGTCAGAGACAATACGACTCCCTTGTATTGTCATCAAGAGGATTAAAATGAGACCCACCATGCACAGCACAGGACACAGGACTAGCTGGCACATAACAAGAATTTAACACATAATAGAGCCTTCTCCTTACCCTTGGAGCCTTTAAAAAATATAAAAATTATATATATTTTTTTGGTCAAAGATGATAATCGATATAAAAATCTCACTTTAGGCCCATGCTCCCTGGACTTTCCTAAGAGCATCTAACAGAGTGAGCCACATTTGGGGCCACATATGAGTTATCTGGGGCCACGTTCTTGTGCCCTGCGATGCTGCTAACTCTGATGATTTGTGTGCGCCCCCCCCCCCAGCCAAAAAACAAAAGTCGGTTTCGCTGTTCCTTGCAGTCCCTTGAACAATTATAACTACCCCAATTGTCTGCTCTGCCTGCCAAGACCTACGCGTTCAGGCAAACGAATCAACCAAGTTTCTTTCTGGGTACAGATTATAAAGCTATGAAAAACTTGCCTCTTTTCTCCTTTGTCATCCACCTCCCCACCTCTGCCTCCTGGAGAGCACTGCAGAGTTAGAGCCTTCTAAGATCTTGTTTATTGCGAGCTCAAGGTGATGGAGCTTGGTCTTCAGGCCAGGAGTTAACAGAGGTTCCAATAACATAAGAAAGACTGAGATTTAAAGATCACTCTGCCAGGTGAGATGGTTCATATCTGTAATCCCCAGTGCCTTGGGAAGCTAAAGTGGGAGGATGCTTTGAGCCCATGAGCTTGAGACAAGTTTCAATAGGGTATGGACAGAGGAAAGCAGCATGGAATTGAAGGGTGGACATTTATTGCCCAGCAAACCACAAACCCTGGAAGGAGGTGGAAGGGCTCTAGACCTGTGTTGTTTGCAGTGAAGAAATCAAGACACAAAAAAGCAAATGGGAGAGGACAGCAGATGGCTTTGAACAGATGAGAGCCAGACACATGGCAGGTGCAGACCCCTATCCAAGTTCTTTAAGCCAAGGACATTGTTTTAATATTTGGATCATTGATGCCACCTCACAGCAGGTCCTTGTGAAGTTTAAATGGAGTGAGTTTTGCTTCTTCTAATGGTTATTTAGTGTGTTCTACAGGCAATCTCTAAGCAGGAACAACAGGAGCACAGCAACGCAGCCGAATTTACAAATCCTACTTGGCACTGAGAAAGGCCAAGTCGAGAGGAAAATGACTGGTGTCAATTTTATTTCAGTTTATGTTGGAGTAGGGGGTGCTGTGTCTGGTCTCTTGCATCTGTTGTTATTACCCTTGCCCCTTGTGAAAGGAGTGTGACACGGTGGTCACAAGGTGGGCTCTGCTGTATCCTCTCCAGACTGTGGCTTTGGGCTGTTGCCCAACCTCTCTGGGGTAGCTTCCTCTGGGGGTTGAGTGAGTGAATGCATGTGGAGTATTAGGTGATGCCCATGGCATGCTGAGCACTCATAAAGGCCACCAATTCGTGTCACTGTCCCTTCAACCAAGAATGGGGCCACACACCACCTGCAGCCCCCACCACCAGCTTGGCAGCATCCACAAATGTGCAGTAGCAATGCTTGATTGGTGGCCTTGTGAAGGGACCCCATGGGCACACTGTATATCTGTCCAAATTCAGGGCTCCCCATGGATTTACAGGATTGGCAGCTGCAGGTCAGCAATGCACAGCAACTGAAGCTGGGTTCCCAAACCACCTGTTTCTAAAAAAATATTACAACCACTTTCAACATGTCTTTTTTTTTATGAATTTTACCATCAAATGCATCTGAAATTGGAAATATATATTAATTCTGATTACATTTAATGGGCTCGTGAGATGGGGGGTATCTGTCCCGGCAGAGTCTCCATACATGGCCCATGCTGACCACAGGTGTTGGGCCCTGTATTAACCAGGATTCTGCAGAAGAAAAGAAACAACAGGAGATGGGTAGAGACATAAAGAGATTTATTATAAGGAATTGGCACACACAGTTAAGGGGCTGCGCAGTCCCAGGCTCCACACTCAGCAAGCTGGAGACCCATGAGAGTAGATGGTGTGTTCTGGTCTGAAAGCCGGCAGACGTGAGACCTAAGAGGAGCTCACACTTCTGTGCTAGTCCGAAGGCAGGAAGAGGCCAGTGTCTGCATCAGGCAGTCAGGCAGGAGGAGCCCCCTAGTCCTCGAGGAGCCGGTCTGTTCTCCTCAGGCCTTCCGCTGAGTGGACAAGGCCCACCCCCATCCCAGAGGGCCTCTATTTTACTCAGTAACCTGTTCAAATGTGCGTCTCACCCAGAAACACCCTCAGACACACCTGGAACACTGTCTCACCACACACCTGGCACCCTGAAACTCAGTCAGGCTGATACATGAACACCAGCCACCATAGGCCCCCTCCCATCCCCAAGGCTTCTCCAGCAGGTGGGACACAGCACACAGGCCCCCTCCCGTCCCCGAGACTTCCCCAGCAGGTGGGACACAGCAGACAGGCTTCCCCTGCCATCCCCAGGCTTCCCCAGCAGGTGGGACACAGCAGACAGGCTTCCCCTCCCATCCCTGAGGCTTCCCCAGCAGGTGGGACACAGCACACAGGCTTCCCCTCCCATCCCCGAGGCTTCCCCAGCAAGTGGGACACAGCAGACAGGCTTCCCCTGTCATCCCCAGGCTTCCCCAGCAGGTGGGACAGAGCACACAGGCCCCCTCCCATCCCCGAGGCTTCCCCAGCAGGTGGGACGCAGCACACAGGCTTCCCCGGGCCTGGCAGGAGGCACGAAGATGACTCATCCGTGTCTGCCCAGGACTGAGGTGGTTCCTGGGATGCACAACTTCCAGCTTTTAAACCCTGCCCATGTTTCAGGCAAACAGGGTAAACCGGCCATTCCAGGCAGAACCCTTGCAGCAGCTACGCCCTGTCAACCCCCTCCTTCCGCATCAACCGAACCCACCAACCTCCTTCTGAACACTTGACCTCTGACCCAATCCTTTCCAAGGGAATTAGTTCCTTTCCAGACAAGTCCCTAGAGTGAGGCCACGATGGGCTCCCCGTGGACTTCGGATCATAGGCTGTGCTCCCAAATTTGTCCTCCCTGGGAAGTGTCTTCCTCGCCACGTGGTGCTGGCTTTCCCCACTGTTGCACTGCCACAGTTCACCTTCACCCCAGAGACATGGAAAATAAGAAATCTCCAGAAATGCCAGTCCCAGGAGCTCCACTTTTGAAACAGAAGTGCTGACGCGCATTGCATAGTCATCTTCGGGAATGATACATCAGCACCTTTGCCATTATCCCACAGGCTGTGGGGTCAGGAGTGACCCAGGGAGACGAGCAGTGAGAAGGAATGGACCTAACCATCTCCCGAGTCCACCGAGCCCAGCCACCGCCTCCCAGTCAGAGAAGCTGTGGGCTCTCCTGTTCCCACATGGACCTTTCCTTGCTTTACCTCTTTTCTCATCAAGGGCACCACTGCTGTTCATCTGTTCAGCCCACACTCACGTGTGTTCACGAGAAGGATGGGAGGGAAAGTGGGGCAGCAAAGAATGATCTTTGCTATCATCTCTCGGCTCAAAATTCCACTAAAGCTGTTTCTCACAAAGTGCTTAAGATGAGGGCCCAGTATATTATTTTACCTAAATTACAACACTTTATATATATGTTTATAAATGTAAGAGGTACAAAAGTGCCATTTTGTTACATGGATATACTGTGCAGTGGTAAAGCCTGGGCTTTTAGTGTATATGTCATCCGAATAACATACATGTTACCCATGGGGTAATTTCTCATCACCCACCCCCTCCCGCCCTTCCGAGTCTCCAATGTCCATTCCACACTCTACATCCACGTGTATGCATTATTTAGCTCCCACATATAAGTGAGAACATGTAGTATTTGACTTCCTGTTTCTGAGTTATTTCACTTTGATAATGGCCTCCACTTCCATCCAGGTTGCTGCAAAAGACATGACCTTATTCTGTTTTATAGCTGGGGAGTACTCCATTTTGTATATGTGCCACATTTTCTTTATCCATTCACCCATTGATGAACACTTTAGTTGATTCCATATCTTTGCTATTGTCACTAGTGCAGCAATAAACATACGTGTGCAGTCTCTTTCTAATATACTGATTTCTTTGTATTTTATGGAGGGAATAGAGTTTACTTAAGTGAGTGTGGCTGGTTTTTATTTTCTAGTGTACTTTGCAACTAATATTTCTGTATACTCTCTTTTAGGTGATTAGGAGATTTTAACTTAGATCTCCAGCAAGTGCTGCAAGGAAGAAAAGATCCTGAAGAATCAATCAAGTTTTCCATGAAGTCAAGTCCAAGTAACATCCCTGCCTTAACCACAAGCAGGAGAAATGAAGCACAGTATCAACTCGTATGAAAACATCAACGACACAGCAAGAAATAATTCCGACTGTCCTCGTGTGGTTTTGCCGGAGGAGATATTTTTCACAATTTCCATTGTTGGAGTTTTGGAGAATCTGATCGTCCTGCTGGCTGTGTTCAAGAATAAGAATCTCCAGACACCCATGTACTTTTTCATCTGTAGCTTGGCCATATCTGATATGCTGGGCAGCCTATATAAGATCTTGGAAAATATCCTGATCATATTGAGAAACGTGGGCTATCTCAAGCCACGTGGCAGTTTCGAAACCACAGCCGATGACATCGTTGACTCCCTGTTTGTCCTCTCCCTGCTTGGCTCCATCTTCAGCCTGTCTGTGATTGCCGCTGACCGCTACATCACCATCTTCCACGCACTGCGGTACCACAGCATCGTAACCATGCGCCGCACTGTGGTGGTGCTTGCGGTCATCTGGACGTTCTGCACGGGGACTGGCATCGCCATGGTGATCTTCTCCCATCATGTGCCCACAGTGATCACCTTCACGTCGCTGTTCCCACTGATGCTGGTCTTCATCCTGTGCCTCTATGTGCACATGTTCCTGCTGGCTCGATCCCACACCAGGAAGATCTCCACCCTCCCCAGAGCCAACATGAAAGGGGCCATCACACTGACCATCCTGCTCGGGGTCTTCATCTTCTGCTGGGGCCCCTTTGTCCTTCATGTCCTCTTAATGACATTCTGCCCAAGTAACCCCTACTGCGCCTGCTACATGTCTCTCTTCCAGGTGAATGGCATGTTGATCATGTGCAATGCCGTCATTGACCCCTTCATATATGCCTTCCGGAGCCCAGAGCTCAGGGACGCATTCAAAAAGATGATCTTCTGCAGCAGGTACTGGTAGAATGACTGATCCCTGGTTTTAGAATCCATGGGAATAATGTTGCCAAGTGCCAGAATAATGTAACATTCCAACAATGCCAGTGCTCCTGACTGGCCTTCCTTCCCTCATGGATGCAAGGATGATCCCACCAGCTAGTGTTTCTAATAGCTAGGTTCTATGTGAACAGTCTTATCGTAGGGGCAACTTCTTAACTTTGTGACTGGAGAGATAAAATAACGTACTAAAAGAAGGATAGAATACAAAGTATTAGGTTGGTACAAAAGTAATTAAGGTTTTTGCCATTACTTTCAATGACCAAAAATTGCAATTACTTTTGCACCAATCTAATAAAAACAGCAATAAAAACTCAAGGGCTTTGGACTAAGGCAAAGGCTTGCTTTCCTGTGGACATCTAACAAGCCAGTTCTGGGGTGGCCTTTCCAGGTGGAGGCCATTACAGCCAATTTCCAGAAGTTAAGTACCTGGGCATGAGACTCCAGGCAGAAGCTGTAGGGTCTTTGTAAGCCAATAATAAATCGGAAGGAATGCATTGCTGCAGCTGAATTTGTCTGTCTCCCACAGCCATGTGGAATCTCCGCCTTCTTCTTTCTCCCTGTTAGCCTGATGTATTGAAGCCACCTCTGTTTCAGAAAGTAGGCTGAGTATAAACTATAAATGTCAAATAACCAGCTTCGAGTTTCCAATAATAAATGGACCTTCTCTGTTAGTCTTCTTTGCTCACTCAGTATCCCACTGGCCTTAAAACCCATTCCTGTTACATTTCCTCATGCTTTATGATCATACATTTCAAAGGAAGAAATGAAAATTTAATCCATTTAGTTCCCACGTAGGAATACATAAAGGCCGGATGAAAATTGTCACTATTTGGGGCCAGGCGCGGTGGCTCACGCTTGTAATCCCAGCACTTTGGGAGGCCGAGGCGGGCGGATCACGAGGTCAGGAGATCGAGACCACAGTGAAACCCTGTCTCTGCTAAAAAAATGCAAAAAATTAGCCAGGCGTGGTGGCAGGCGCCTGTAGTCCCAGCTACTCGGAGAGGCTGAGGCAGGAGAATGGCGTGAACCCGGGAGGTGGAGCTTGCAGTAAGCTGAGATTGCGCCACTGCACCCCAGCCTGGGTGACAGAGCGAGACTCCTCCATCTCAAAAAAAAAGAAAAGAAAAGAAAATTGTCACTATTTGAAGAAGCTATAACCAAACTATGTGTGTTTGTTAAAATGTAGAAGTACAAGAAAAGAGCCCCAATATGTATTTTAAGAAATAGAGAGAGAGAGAGAGAGAGAGAGTGTGTGTGTGTGTGTGTGTGTGTGTGTATTTTCCCCATGCTTTTGGACTGTGGGGAAAACCAAAACCAAAACAAGACTTCAAGCAATGGTGCTGTTATTAGAGCCCCAAGCCAAAGACCTGAGGGAGGCAAACACCACCTCCTTCTGCAGATGAGTGTGAAAGCAGACCCAGTCACTGGGAAATGTCACCCTCCCATCAGCCAAGATGCCAGCAATGGAAGAGTGGCAAACCCAGTAGGAAGAAAAGAAACATAATTTGCAAGTTCATTCATTTTTAATAGCTAAAAATTAGCTTAAAGGAGAAGCACATTCTGATTGTAAGTCCCCACTAAGTTGGAGGGTGACTTGAATGGGGTGAAAGGTGAAAGGGACAGAGGAGAGCAGTGGGGCTTCAAAGGCCACCAGGCTCGGGATCTGCAGGATGGACGGTATCTTCCAGAATGGGCAATGCTTTGCCCTCAGGAAAGTTTCCCAGAGCTGCTGAGGGGAGAAGACAGCCACACACAGGACCGACCATTTGGTGATTGGTTTAATATTAGATGTGGCAGGGACAGGAACTTCAGAAGCAAAGGAGGCAGCTGGAGTCAAGTGAGGACAGTGGCAGGCGTGCTTTTGCATGGCCTGTGCCACAGATGGAGGTGAAAGGTGCACCTTCTTGTCCTCTGTTCTGTAGAAATCCTTCCCTATTTGATCCTTCCCCCGCCAAATGGACTATGTTACTCTAATACTGACTTGTAGTAATTAATATATGAGATATATATAAGTTAATTTTCCATGAAATCTAAAGCACAATCCTAGAACTAATTTTTAAAAGTGTTATTTCTACCATTGAAAAAGTAATGTATAACATATTTTATGTGATTAAAGTGCCTATTGTGAATAAAAGATAACCTTATTTTGATGCTGCAATGCTCTGTGATACCACACAGGTAAGCAATGCCACTTAACCTCTATAATAAATAGTCCCAAACTGCTCTTCCTATAAAATTCTGCCTTTGTCAACTGCTTTGCTGTCTCCTAATCACTCTCAAGCTCTCTGATGTGCATGTGACTGTTGTCAGAAGGAAAATCACCGAGAAACTTGACCTCTCACTGCCTTTGATTTGTTGCATTTAATCTAAGAAACAAAATGAAAATGGCTAGTCTAATGATGTATGAAACAAAAATGAAGTCTGAGTGCTAATTCAGAGAACTTGCAATTCTAGACATTTTCATTCTAGGTTTTCTGCTATATTCCAATCAGAACAGAAGCTTCAGGGCTCATAGTTATTGAGAAAACTAAGGTTTTTCTACCTCTAACTTCATATAGAATTCCAAATGAAAGCACCACCAAACTGCACATATTTGTGTAAGGAAGATCAACAAGGTTCAGACCTTTCCCATGAGGACTTAATTCTTTTATCAAATTACCCAATTTTTAAACTGCTGTGTGGATACTGTGAGTGTTCAGCTTTATCGATGACCTAGCCTTGGACCAGATAACTGAAAATGTTCAGGATGTGTACTCAAGCTGATAGTAATTCTGAGCCCTGTCTAATAAAAAAGGAAGGATGCTTCCCCTTCCTCTCCTCATTTTCCCATCAGGTCATGGACAGACAAGAGAAGTTCAGCAAACACCGCAGCTGCCCCTGCAGCCACACATGTGTTGAGCTATGGTGAGAAGAGCATGGGTTAGGAGCCCCTGAGAAGCACGAGCAAACCAGTCAATGAATTCTGAAACGTGGTCAGAGTTGCTGATGCTTTTGTGGCTGCAGCAAGATATCTAGTAATAATAATACAAATAATAACAGCAATAATAATGGTACCTATCTATTACGGAGCAGTTGCTACAAACCAGGTATTGTTCAAAGAGCTCTACATGCATTAATCCTCACGATTACCCTAAGGGCAGGTGTATTATTGGCCTCATGTTTTTAGGTGAAAAAGCTGAAGTTCAGAGATAGTAACTTCTGTGCCAGGCAGACTCTAAGGTGGTCTCCCTGAAGTGTGGATAGGACTGTGACTTGCTTCTAACCCATGGAATGTGGCAAATGTGATGGGAGGTTGCTCTCATGATTACAGTCCATTATTTAAAACCCTGTCTTGGCCAGGCACGGGAGCTCACACTTGTAATCCCAGTGCTTTGGGAGGCCAAGGTGGGAGGATTGCTTGAGCCTAGGAGTTCAAGACCAGACTGGACGACATAGGGAGACCTCATCTCTACAAAAAATAAAAAATAAGTTAGCTGGGTATGGTGGCATGTGCCTCTAGACTACACAGAGACCCTCTCACTAAAAGAAAAAAAAAACATCATCTTGCTAGCAGACTTGTTAGAGAGCCTCTGCTTTCTGACTTGATGAAATAAGTGAATATGCTGGGAAACCCCACGTGGCAAAGAACTGCTGGGGCCCTCTAGGAACTACTGGGGCCTCTAGGAACTGCTGGGGCCTCTAGGAACTTCTGGGGGCTTCTAGGGACTGCTGGGGCCTCTAGGAATTGCTGGGGCCTCTAGGAACTGCTGGGGGCCTCTAGGGACTGCTGGGGGCCTCTAGGGACTGCAGGAGACCTCTAGGTGCTACAGAAGTGATGCAGGATTTTTCTCAACCACTTTGTTGAACTTGCAATGGGGGTTCCACATTTACTCGGCCCACAGCACTCGACCCCTTGTGGAAGGGAGCCCGTGATTAAGTGAATGCAGGATCCAGCCAGCTGCTTTGGGTGCCAGCGGGAGCAAGCTCCATGCAGGCCCTGTGGTAGTGCCCAGGTGAGGGTGCCTGTGATCCCCAAATCCCCTGAGGGCATGTTATATTGCTCTCTTAGCTCCACTGTCCGTGGACAGCGGTGTGTTATCAGTTCAGTGGGCCCCTTGCCTCACTGTGTGGGGCGGCTGCCCTCTGCCAGTGAGGGCAAAGGACCAGTGTGACAGCCTTTCTTTGGGTACCCACACTCGGTGGGTCCCGATCTCTTGGCTGGCATCCAAGAAGAATGGGGTTGCCCAGACACGTGAAGGACAGTAAAGGCAGAGAGTTCTATTAAGCGATGGAAATGGCTCTCAGTAGACAGGGAAGCTGGAGAAGGGATGGGACAGGCAGGTAATCTTCCCCTGAAGTCCAGCAGTCCCTCTGAAGTCAAGTCACCTCTCTCCAGTCAAGCTTCTCTCTCTCTACCTACTGAGTCTGCAGTGGCAAAGGATGAGAGATGGGGCAGGTAGTTTTGGAAAAGACAACATTCAATTGGTAAAAAGACATTATTCAGAAAGAACCAATCAGGAGAGAGCAGCCAAATGGGGATGTAAGTTCTCACTTTAGGTCCTGGGTTTCAGGCTTTTTGGCTCAAAGGTGGGACTTTGCCGGAGACCCACCCCTGTCTGCCTAGGATTTCTCTGCCTCCTGCCTCTATCAGAAGGGCCTCTAGGGGGCCCTTCTTGGAACAGCAGGGCGGTGGGGGGCCTCTAGCAACTGCAGAGGGGCCTCTAGGGACTGTAGCGGTCTCTACTAACTGCAGGGGGCTCTAGGACATGTGCAGGGCCGCTAAGAGCTGAGGGGGACCTCTGGGAGCTGCAAGGGGATCTCTATTTCCTAGGCAAGAATGCGAAGTTCTCAATCCTGCAGATCCTGGGCCTCAAATGAGAATGGAGTCCAGTCCACACCTCGATTTTAATCCTGAGATCCAGCAGAGGATCCAGCGAAGCCATGTCCAGTTTTATGACCCACTAAACTCTGAGATAATAAATGTGTGTTGTTTTAAGCAGCTAAGCTTGTGGAACTGTGTTATGCAACAAGGAGACTAATAAACTTACCCAACTCAAGTTAGTGAGCGCCAGAGTCCGTAGTCCGCTCCAAGTCACTCTCTGGCCCAGAGCTCATGCCCTGGGATGCTGATGCCCTGGGATACTGGGAAACTCCACACGCAAACAAAGGGCCATGTCTGGGGTAGCGCCCATTTGCTCAGCTTTGTTCCAGGCCTGGGCAGGCAACCCAAGAACACCTGAGGCCATTGTCCCTTCTCCGTCACTGCTTCTCCCTCCCGGCACTCTCAGCTCCAAGACTGGGTGGTAATCTAGAGAGAATTCACCATTGTCCCTACTCAACAACCAGAGCCCTGGCTCAGAGATTTTGCCTGGAGGGAGAAGCAACCCATTAAACAAATATCTCCTAATTTTTGTCCCAAAGAAACTGATTGCATCTTCAACAGAGTGCAGAGAAATCCAAGCACTCTCAAGAACAGCGAAGTTTCCAAGTCACTGAAAAATGTTTTAAAATAATAAATATATTAAGAAGAACAATGGAAGTTGTAGCAAAAGGTAACTGGGAGAATGACAACTTCTCGCAGCCTGGTAGGCTAAGAGAGAGAGCCCAGGGGAGAGACAGGGCCAGCCTTCCTGGAGTCGGAATTACTCTCAGTCACTGACCTTGGGAAAAATCCTTCAAAGCAGAAGAATATGAGTAGATTCTCTTCTGGAGCAGTTTATGCCCCAGGGCATTGTTGAGAACAATAGAGAAATCAGTCAGCAGTTACTGGTGCTTAAGAGCTGAGTGTGCCCAGGGACGGAGACAGTCAGACAGCCCTGTCAAAACCACTGTCATCCCAGAGTGACAGTGGGCAAACCCAAGTCTGCACCCCCTGAGAACATTACAGACCGAACACTCCTGGGTGGGATGGAGGAAGAGACTACTATAAAATAATCCAGACACAGTGCAGTGCTTCACATCTGTAATCCCAGCACTTTAGGAGGCAGAGATGGGAGAATCCCTTGAGGCCAGCAGTTCGAGACCAGCGTAGGCAGCATAGTGAGACCGCCCCCCATCTTTACAAAAAAACTAAATTAGCTGGGTGTGGTGGCACGTGCCTGTAGTCCCAGCTACTCAGGAGGCTGAGGCAGGAGGATCACTTGGGCCTATGAATTTAAGGCTACAGTGAACTGTGGTCAAGCCACTACACTCCAGCCTGGGTGACAGAGTGAGACCCTGTCTCAAAAAAAAAAAAAAAATTCAGACAGACACTAAACAAATAGTTTATTTATGTGCCTCCGAAAGGGAGAGGCATAGGGCCAGTACTCAGAGTTGCTACAATTTATTATTTAAAATATCTAGTTCAAAAACATGTATTATCTAAAACACCTAGTTCCCAGCAAAACATTATCAGACATGCTAAAAAAAACAGGAATGACCCCCAGCATGGGGGTCAGGGAGCTGCAACAGAGACTGCGTGTGAGAGCAACCAGATGTCAGATTTAACAGACAAAGATGTTAAAACAGCTATTGTAATCTAAAGAAGTCAAGTATAAAAACAATATCCCATCACATAGAGAGTATCAATAAAGAGATAGAAATCATAGAAAAGTACCAAATGTAATTTCCAGAAATTAAAGTACAGTCACTGGACTATTAAAAGAGAATGCAGGAGCAATACCACAGAAACGGTGACATGAAAAAGACAAATAACCACATTTAAAAATGGACAAGCATCTGAAATGGCATGCTCCAAAAAAGATACACAAATGAGCACATGAAAAGATGCTCAGCATCATCAGACTCAGGGAAATGCAACCAAAACCACCATGAGAGTCCACTTTGCCCTGACGAGGTTGGTCAGAACCAGAACATCAGACAATAGCAGATGCTGGGGAGAATGTGGGAAAATCAGAACCCTCATACACGGCTGGTGGGAATCGAAAATGTTGAAGTCTCTTTGGAAAACTGTCTGGTGGTTCCTGAGATGGTTATAGAGCCACTGTGTGACCCAACAGTGCCCCTCCAGAATTGAAACATACACCTACACAAAAATGTGTACATAAATGTTTACAGCAACATTATTTATAATGGCCAAAAGGAGGAAACAATCCAAATGTTACCAGATAGATAGTCTTGAGGGTGAGTTGTCCAGATTCTTGTCGTGTTGAACAAAGAATTGAACAAAATGCACAAAGCAATGAAAGAATGAAGCAACAAAAGCCCAGACTTATTGAAGTGAAAGTGTTCTCCACAGGGTGGGAGTGGCTGGAGCAAGCGGCTCAAGAGCCCCGATTGCGATGCTCTTTAGGGTTTTTATTAAGCTAAAAGAGTTTGGTAACAGAGGTCTCCAATTGGTTACACCCTATGTAAATGAAGGATTTGCCCGAGGCCAGTTAGAAGCTGAAGTGAGTTGGCATCTTATGCAAATGAAGGATTAGCCCACAGCCAATCAGAGGTACTTCCCAATTGTGGCAGTGGAGGGGAAGGGTCTGTAGAGAGAATGGCCTATGGTCCCTTGTCTCTTGGGTATGCAGAGGTGGGATTTTCCTTTTGAGCCAGTTCCAGGAAGTCAGCGTGAATTGGCCTTAGGTTCCCTGTCTCCAGACCCTATTCTCCTGCCTCACAAATGCCCATCACCTCACAAATGGAAAAGCACAATGTAGTATAGCCATACAATGAGATAATATTCGGCTGTGGAAAGAAGTGCTGACACACTCTACAACGTGGGTGAACTTTTGAAAACATTTTGCTAAGTCAAAGAATCCAGGCACAAAAGACCGTGTATTATACAATTCCATTTACTTGAAATATCCGGAATCAGCAAATCTATAGAGACAGAAAGTAGATTAGTAGTTGCACAGGGCTAGAGTTTGGGGAATGGAGAAACAGGCAATGATAGCTAAAGGACAGAGGATATCTTTTTCAGGGCGTAAAAATGTTCTAAAATTCACTGTGGTAATGGATGCACATATCTGTAAATATACTAAAAACCATTGAATGTACACTTTAAATGGGTGAATTGTATGCTGTGTGAAAAAGTAAAGCTGTTTTTTAAAGACCTTACAAAGAGACTACTTAAGTTCAATTTGTGATTCTTTTCTTTAAACAGGCCAGCATACAGTATGTGTGTGTGATCCCTAGTGGTGGAAGAAAGTTAATTTGCTCCTATGTTAAGACTCTTCTCCCAAACAAAGCTCGCATAGGTTTTTCTGTGAGGCCCAATTTCCAATAGTATCAGCTCCACTAAGCATGAGTTCTCTGCAGAGCATCTTGCCTTCCAAATACTAAAACATGGAAAAATGCCACTGAATCATTGTCTCTCTAGGATACAGAAGTAGCAAGAAAACTTTAATAAATTAAGTGCACTTTTTACAATTATTGTGGAAGAGTCCTGGGCAAGTACCATTATGGTCACAGGATGAAGATGCAATATGGGGGTTACTGGGGGGATCTTCCAAGTAGAGAAGTGGCAGAACCTGCCACAGCTCTCCAAACCCTCACTGCCCAACAGCTCAGGCCTGACGAAGACGGTCTGCCCACACATGGCCAGCATTCTGCTGGGAGAAGGGCTGGTCCTCACCATGCTCTACATAGTTACAGGATTGCAGGCAGAAAAATCTCTGTAGCAATGGAAGTTCCCTGGCACAGAGGCATCCTTGTGGGCAGGGGGAGTATTCTGAGCCCAGCGCTGGTGTCTGTTGGCTCCTGGGCTGAAGCACCAAGGTTCCCCACAGAGTTACCACGAGCAGGGAAGAAATGGCTAGCTCTGTCTCCCATCACAGAGGAAATTCTGGGAGCAAATATTCTTTCTTCAAGATTCAAGTTAACCATCTCTCTTAGGAGAAGACATGGATGTGGCCTGGGCCTTTGTTTTCAAATTGTTGACCAGTTACTCTTTCAGTGCAAGTTAAAAAGGCAGCACGAGAGCATAGTGTGGACAAGTGTCCAAGTGTTGACAGTTCATTAGTGCAGGGCCCTGGCATCAGCTTCTGCAGCCCCACACCTGGGGTCTGGCTGGACCACGTGTGGGCTGAGAAGTTCCCTCCCATTGGGGCTGTGGGCCCCTTGGCCAGTCAACATGGAGTCTCTTTCCTCCTAGACTCCATCCTGGTGGCCACTTGACCTTCTAAGAAGCGGAGAGGGAGTTAGGCATGAGAAATGCATCTCCTCTTGTTTGGAGACAGGCCCAGCATGTCTTGTACTGCGCTGCTTCTCAGGAGAAGAAAGAAGTACAGAGTAGGCTGTCAGGGTTTGGCTGCCAGCCACCTGAGACCGTTGGGCAAAGGCTCAGCACCTCGGTTTCCTCACACATGAAATGGAGATAACCATAGAACCTTCCTCTTTTGTTTACTTTGAGGATTAATCCTTTTAGAGCCTTTGAAAAAAATAGCACACTCAGTAAGTGTTGACATCCTCAAATAAGGGCCCAAATTGAACACACTCTATGGGTGAAAACAGTTTTCATCCTGTTGGCAAACAATCTCAAAGCTTAATCTCCATCTCCAAGACCCAAGTGTCACTACCTGCTCACCATCTGCAGACCCTCCCCCACAAGGAGGAATACAGCCAGGGATCCTGGCTATCTTGCTTTTGCCCTAGAGTTTAAGAGTGTGACTCTCAGCATTCAGTCTACTTTCAAGACAAATGTCATGTGCAGTTTGTTGGTTTTCATTTTATTTTTTTATAGTAACATATCACATGATTTTTTAAAAAGCACTGTGGAGTCTCTCACTGCTGTTCCCATCACCAGCTTCCCAACCTTCCCACCTCCCAGGGGTAATGATATTTATTTGTTGCTTGTGTGTCCTTCCAGATGCTGTGTATGCATATATAAGAAAATGTAGAGATATATATATAATTCTTATCATACCCTTTTTTACACAAACAACATTTTTTCACCTTATTTTTTTCATTTCTCAGCATATCTTGGAGACCTTTCCGCATTAGTATATAGAGAATTTTCTCATTCTTTTGTACAGCGGCATACTAGCCTCTTGTGGAGATGTGCCATAAGTTATTTAACTTCAGAGAGGTGAAGTGGGTGGGTAACACCAGAATTCCACCATAGTTATATCTATACATTATTTCTAATCTATATATGTGCAAATATTTATTCTGCATTTATAATTAATTACTCCTGCCTCTTGCCGTATTCTGTAAAGGAAGACCGCCAGGCCTAATAGGGTACTTCCCACATGGCTGGCACTAGTCTAAGCCCCTGTCATATAGAAACTCATTTGATCATTCTAACAACCCTAGACATGGTACTGCCTCCATTTAGAGATGAGGATATGAAGGCAGAGAGAAGTTAAGTAACTTGTCTAAGTCATTTAACTGCCAAGTGGCAGACCTAGGATTTGGAGCTAGGCAATCTAGCTGCAAGTCTATGTTCTTTTTTTAATTTGTATTTTAAAAATTTTTTGTAGAGACAGGGTTTCACTATGTTGCCAAGGCTGGTCTTGAACTCCTGGCCTCAAGGGATCCTCCCACTTTGGTCTCCCAAAGTGCTGGGATTATGGGTGGAAGCTACTGTGCCGGACCAGAGTCCACGTTCTTAATTACTATGTATATATGTCACCTCTATATGTCAAAACTATTAACAGACTCTATTGAGTCCATCCTATTTTAATGGATTGTTTTCTTTTAACTTAATCTTCTTGATTTTACATAATCCTGAATCAGAAAAATCCATTAATTCTCTGGTCCAGGTGGACCCAAAAAACATTTGCAGTCACACTTGCAAAAAAAAAAAAAATTTAATTGGAAGACCATTAGACTGAGGCAGACCCAGGGTTTTAGGGTCCTCTGTAAGCAAACGAAAGCCCAACGTAAGCAGTAAAATGAAACTAGAGACTTTGGCAATCGGAAACCACCAACTGACCTCTAACTAGGGGCTGTCACTACCTAGTCAGAGCTGTGTTGCTTGCATTGCTTCCACAAACACCTCTCACTGTCTCTCTCTCTCCACCCCACAGTGGAGCGATAACCACTTACCACCCAGTGCTGTGTGATTCACGAATCGATGTCTGCTCAGATAAACTCTATAAAATCCAATATGCCTAAGTGTATCTTTTAACACCATCACGATGTCTAGATTGGCAGACAAGGCAAGTGCAAGCCTGGAAGGCAGCATGAGCAAGGTCTTTCCTACACAAGAGAGATGCTCTGCACATAGTCACTGACTACAATGTCTGCTTTCTTAAACGTTTAATGACAGAAAAATATTCATAATATCTTAAGTGACAAAAGAATCAATAATATAAATACATTTGTATGAAAAATCTCTTCCTGTACTCAAACCTGTAAGCATCCATGCCCACATTGGCACCCACATTCATTCCCACGCCTCTCCCCATGCTCACCTCCAGATCTATGTCTATATCTGTTTATATCACAGAAACCAGCTAGGTGCTTGCCTAACCAGCTCCCTTTCCTTCCTGGGCACACTGTATCTTCCAGGCTCCCTTGTGGTTGGATGCAGCCATGTGTCCTGTATGGCCAGGAAAAGGTGGTCAGAATACCTATACACTTAGCTCTCTAAACCTCTATTCCCTTCTCAGCTGCCAATGCTGAGGAACCAGAGTGGAATTCCACACCCGGGGTGCGATGGAGCCACCCGAAGGCAGGAGGCTGGGTCCCGAATGGCTGCATGGAGGAGAGGCCCCTCCTGCCCTTTCCACCCCTCCACACTGGACTGCAGCAGGGGACAGAAATCACGCTTTGTTATGTGACGTCCCCAGGACCTAGGGGCTGTTTGTTAATTAATTGGGTTGTCTTAACTAATAGGCCTAGAATAGGAACACAACAAAATGCTAGTAGCATATATCTGCATTGTGGGATTATGAATGCTTTTATTTTATTTTTTATTTTAATGTTTCTTTCTAAATTTACCACAATAAATTAGTGTTCATTTTTGTAATAAAAGCACCTGTTATGTTATTAAAACGGTTTTACTTTCTAATCAAAACTTACTTTCTTCATTTGATTGTGTTTGTTCTTAAAATTCTGTCTTAAAATTCAGAGGAAACTCAATGTCTCATTCTTACACCTGCATTCTCCGCAGTTGTCTGCCAGAGACTTAACCCTTTACTGGAATGATGAGCGGGGCGGGAATGGGGCCTGAGGCAGGCTGAGCAGGAAGTCCCCGCCCCACGGGCCATGCTGCGCTGTGTAGGGGAGGTGCAGGGGGCAGCTTCGGTCTGGGCATCACCGAGCCGACATTCAGCAGGCCCGGCACAAGCTGCACCAGATGCATCCGGGGTGCAGATCCCTGCTGCGCGCCTTCCCTCTGTCACCGTGGCCCTTTGTTCTTGGTTGGATTGCACATGGGTTCTGAAGTACACAGCTTGCTTCCTTAGTGAAAGATGAGCTTTGCAGGTTAGCGGATGTTCTTTTGGTTGAGACTCCCCATGGGAGGTAGGTTCCCCTCCGGTGTTCCATGAGGATCCTGCACACCCACACCTCTCACTGTCTGGAGGAGAGTGCTCCATGGAGCTCTGAGACAAAGTCCTGAGGATTCTCCTGGAAAGAAAAGTCACCCCAAGATGCTCCTTGGGCTTGAAGGCCAGTGGAAGGAAGGAGAAGGGAGAGGTGAAGATGCTGTGACTATAGACAGGTGTCTGTAGCTTAGGTAGTCCCTGACACACCCTCTCCATAGCTGTGCCCTTGCCCCAAGGCGAGGAGTGAAACAAAAGGGCAAACAAAAACCTTTCTTCCCTCTCACTCCCTCCTCTTCCTTTTCCTCTCCCTTTTCCTCTCCGTGGAACACCGACTGATTCCTTTAGAGGAAACCAGTAGGACAGAGGTCGCGCCTCCCTCAGGATTCCACTATGGGGAAAGCAGGTGACTGCAGGCTGTGCCCAGATGGTCATCAGCCGGCATGGTGCCCAGACTTCGGTGGGGACCAGCAGCAGAACCACTCTAAGCAGCTCGGGCATGGCCTGCAGAGGAGCCTGGGGGAAACACAGATGCCAGCACCAGGCCCTGAGAGTCCAGCCGGCCCTGGGGCCACGCTGAGCAGCTGAGGGTATGAGCTAACTGTACCCAAAGAGCCCACAGCCAGCCAGGGAAGTTCTATTCTCTGGTTATTATGGTGATTTAAAGACTTCTGGATTGGCTTGATCTGGAAAACACAGTTTAAGTGTTTGAACATTCTCAGCCTCCAGTGGCCCACAGATGTTTAACCAGCTGTGAATTTCCTATTTTGGGGGCTGAATTAAGTTGTTAGTGGCAAGCCATTTATGCAAGCTCTGTGCTTTTCTTCTGCCTCCTTTTACATTTCCTTATAATATAAGGCAAAAAGAGTTAAGAATAGAGAGACACAAGTACCGTAATGTTGATTTATGTTAGGCAATTTGTTACTGGCGCAATCCTAAGCTTTGAAATAAAAGAAATAGAAAACACTGATTAAAATGAAGGTTTCAAATCACCTGTGCCTTTCTTTCATTCATACTATCCCTGACATTTTTTAAGTGGTAGAAACGTTTCTTATATGTGGAAATTCAATAAATAAGTCAGATAAAGGAGGAGGCTTCTGGCTGAAACGGGACAGGTCCTGGCCCCCGGGGCTGCCTGGCTCTGGGAGCCCCCTTCCCTCATATTCCCAGGGCTGACTGGACACAGTTTTAAAACATGACATAGAAGGTTGGCGATTGAACATGCTCCCTTGAGTATACAAGATGAAAAATAAAACAATAACAAAAACGTGATCAGGGGAAACCTGGTCTCCTTGGGGTCCAAAGGCTGCAATGGAGAGAGCATGGCTAGAAAGGCAGTCCTGAGTTCAAAACCCCATTCACTGCCTGCTGGGCAAGAGATCTCACACTTGCAGCAAAACACCTCGAGCTTCAGTTTGTCACCTGTAAAATAAAATAAAATAAAATATGAAAGAACCCAACATATAGAAAATTCTCAACTAATAGAAATTTTAACAAGGATTTCAGATACAACTATTCATCAGCAAACCATTTGTTCAAATCCGGTCATTTCAGGCTTTGTATCTAGGATGCTGCTGGCATGAACAGATAAAAAGCCTGTGTTCCAGTGAAAGGCTGTAGGTGAACCCCCGGGATTCCATCTCGAGGACATGTGTCCCCATCAATCTGGTGTGAGGAGTAGGTCGGATGAGCCATCTCCCTTGGGAAGCAGAGCAGCCCAGGGCAGGGAATGGAGGGGCGTCTTCTGGAGACATCTGCTGTGGGCCTCACACAGAGGCTGGGCATAAATGCAACATCTGTCCAGGAGAGTCATCGGAGTGGCAAAGCCTTCTAAACAAAAAAGTACTGAAAACAGCATGCCTCCCTGATAACCTCTGCTGAAAATGTCAACCAGAAACTTGTTTCAAATCAGCGATGGTGGTAATAACAACTTTTGGAAGGAACACCAAGAGATGGCATCACCAGATGTGGCTTGCCATTGTCTGGCAGCAACCCTTATAGGTTTGAAAGGGAGGCCTTGAGACCCAGAGGGAGGCTGACAGGAAGGGAGCTGCCACTTTCTAGCAGGCGAGGGGAGGCTTAGCCTGCATGTCCAGCTGCCCTGTGACCACTGAGTGCAGGGAAACCTCAAGGGAAGCACATGTCCCTCTGCAGTCACTCTGTAGGGCCGTGCCAGGAGACCACAGCTGATTCCCAGTGACAGGAGAATGAGCACTGCCAGTAACTGAGTAGGGAACAGACTCAGACACCAGCCCCCTGTGTGGCCCTGACCATCAAAGTCACAGGGACAGAGGCAGCAACTACGACCATGACCAGGACACCCGTTGGTGCCAATTGACAGCTGTAGGCAGACGCTCCTCTTCCCTGATCCCTTGATACCCCTGGCATCTAGGTGCCACCTGCAAAGAAGTGGTGGTGAGGGGCAGGGCTCAGCCACTGGACCAAGTTTATAGCTGACATGACACAGACATCGACAAATTGACCAAATCTTTCTGCAAAGAACCAGATTAAAATTTTACCTCGGATATAACAAGCATGCAATCAGATATTAAGTTGTACTTTTCAAAAAATTACAATTCTATACATCTGAGTAGCATGAAAGCCTGTAACTGAAATATTAGATCCGGGCTGCAGCCTGCGAATTATTGGGCTCAACACAGTGAACTGCCTAGAAAAGTCCAAAACAGAGCAATCGGGTGAGATAACTTGGAAGAGGATTTCTACATTAACTCTCCACCCTCGGGAGACTGCACCGCAAAGAAAAAAAATGCGGCGGGTGACCCGGGGCTTGGTTGAGCAGTGACCACGATCAAACTCAGGGGCGTGGATTCCAGCGAGCTCCGTGTCATTGAACAAAATCGCGTCCGTCGCAGTCCTGTGTGGAACTCCATGGTCTTACAGGTTTTGGCTTCTTCCTTGAACAACGCTCAATGCCAAGCCTGGGCCAGCAACGTAACATTTCTCTCCCCAACCCTGTTTCTGTGGAAGAGGAAGGGGCAGGCGCTAGAGCAGCCCCGCGTGGCGGGCGGGCGGGCGGATGGGCGGGAGGGGGGCGACCGGCCTCGGGGCTCGGGTCCTCCCAGCCCCGTCGTGGGACTTCGCAGCGTTCGGTTACCGTCTGCTCTCCATCTGAAAACTGAGGCTAGTCATCCCGAACTCATGGGAGTGTTTGGAGGAAGTTCCCAGGGCCTGGCTGCTGCCAGCACATAGGAGCAGGGCGGTTTTAAAATCCGAGTCTCGGCGAGGCCGGGGCAGTTCAGGTGGAGGAAGAGCTGATGGGCGGCGTGCCCTGCGCTCGCTCTCTCTGTTATGCGTCCTGTGGCGATGCCTGGTCAGAGCGCCCCACGGAGAAGTCCCTTTGGGAATATGAGAGTGTCCCAGTGTTCCGGGGTGGCTCGGGGCTGCCTGGGATGGCATGCCGCCGGCCCTGGCGGCCCTTCTGGTTCCCCCTCAGACTCCACCGCTGCGCTCCTTACCCTGATGGGTTCGGTTGTCTTTTGGATGCATCTCCTTGCGCTTGTTTTCAAAGCTGCCCCTTTCTCTGCCCATCGGGCGGGTGGCTGTGTCTCAGCTGCAGAGCACAGAGCCCACACAGTCTCCGAGGCCCACGCTGAGCATCCTGGACTACGCTCCGCGCTGCATTCCTGCTTGTGCGGTTGCCCGGGCCTCTGCAAGGGCCAACTGATTCACTGTGGTTTGATGGAAGTGAAGAGTCTCCTTTCCTGTTAGGAAAGCAGGCAGGAAGGACGTGGCCAGCTCAGTCCTTCATCGCTGTCTGCGTCTCTGCTATGACACCTGTCACTCCCCAGCGGGAGGTAGTAATTCTCAAATAGAATAAAAATGTTGCCCGAGAAAATATTGCATTGTTTTATACTTACGGTCTTGGTTTACAATCATCTTTGCATTTTGATCTAAACACCCCAGTATTTAATGAACCAATAATCTATTTGCTCTACCAAGATTCTCATAGCTTCGAAAATTATAATTTACTATTTCGCTGCTACAAGAGGTAATCCAGCACAAACTTACTTCAAAGTACATTTTTAAAACGAAGTTTTTTGGTGAGTGCGTAAAGTTTGTTTAGTTCACAGCCACACTTAAGATTGGTAGTGAAAATAAGCTGACAGGAAATTAATTTCTGTCTCTACTGATCATGCTGCTTGACATTCAGTAATTAAATCCCACTATTAACAGAATCTCAAAGGACTGCCCCTTCCTCTCTTACATAAATAGTCATGTTATTTCTAGTCCATCTGTTGCAGCAAAAAGTAAACCAAAAAACAGGTAGTGGGGAAGATGGAAATGCCAGAATACAATACAGAAGATATAATTGCTTCTCTTTGTAAGAAGAATGCATTTTCTAAATTAAGCTGAAATGAATCATAGTCATGGGATCTCTGAATACGAAGTTTGAAGGGCTCTTCACTGGCCCCCTCCTCACTCTCATTGGATGTCTGATTCTTCAGCCTATTCCTGAATGTTTCTTAAAACATGCATGAGGAACTATCAGACTTAACATACGAAAGTGAGACAATGTCCTCGGTTTTTCATGATTGAAAATTCTGGTTTTCTTTAACAAATATCTGCTCAAAATTGGTCTCTGTCTCTCTCTCTTTTTTTTTTTTTTTTAAGACAGAGTCTCACTCTGTCACCCAGGCTGGAGTGCAGTGGTGCAATCATAGCTCCCTGCAGCCTCAGACTCCAGGGCTCAATCAATCCTCCCACCTCGGCCTCCCAAAGCTCTGGTATTACAGGTTTGAGCCACTGTGCCCAGCTTAAATTTGGTCCCTTTTGACCTTCAATGACCATTGACACTCCAGGTTTTCAACTAAAACACTTAGGTTTATAGAATCACAGGATTATTAGGGACCTTGCAGATTATTGATGAAAAATTCTTAATTTCCAAATAAGCAAGTCTGTTATGTAAACCACCAAAGATTCCATAATGTGTAACTTAAAGACAGATAATTTCCTTGCCTCTATCCTGAGGCCTGGCTTTTCACGGAACATATTAATGAAAATGCCAAGCCTGTAGGGAGACTCTTAGTATGTGAGTGTAGGAGCTGCCATATTTGTCCTTTGAGAGGTGCTGGGATTTCTCAGAATTTTGCAGAATTGAGGCAGATAAGTAGCAGCATATGGCTGTCAGTGAGAATCTGGATTATGGATTCTTAACATTATTTAATAATTTCATTTAATTCTTTTCATTTTTGGCTTTGGTATTTTCAACACTTTTAAATTTTATTATAGTAGTATAAAAAAGGATTTTGAAGATGTATTTTAATATGCCATGTATTCTGATTCTAGATAGAACTGTTTGGGGTTTTTTTAATTACTTATTAATTAAATTATATTGAGGTTATGATGTTTTCAGGAAGATTCACATATTTCAGTGGTTTCAAGACAAACGGTCAGATAGATTTGCATTCATGTCCAGTCTCCGCTACCTACTAGTTCCAGTAATCTTTGACGTGTAATTTAACTTCTGTTAGCCTCAAATTCCTTTTCTCTAAATGAGTTAATACATCCAGTGTGCTACATCTAAATAAAATAATGGTGTAAGCACTTAGCACAATATTCGGCACATGGTCCCAATCAATAGACCATCGGTATTTGTGATACCTTCAAGTAAACATAAGAAGTATTGCTTAGAGATCAATATTCTACAAAAGCATGTTATCTGTTTTGTTATTAATAGCACTCTGGCATATACTACAAAAATGCTTTCTAATTACAAGTAAGTAAAATGAAACGATTTTGGCTATTCACATTAGAAAATCATTGTATGAGTTACATTTAGAAATACTGTGACTCATTCTTAATTGTGATTACTGAGAGTTTTATAGACCATAAAATATCTATATTAAGTGCCAGTGGTAGAAAACTATCATTTGATTCTTCTTATAGATTATATGATGTTTCATGATTCCCCCAAATACGCTTTTCTTATCATTTATTTAGTCATCAAACATTCACCTAGCATCTGCCACTTATCAAGCACCAGTGAAAGAGATAAGTACTTGTCCTTGAGGAACTCCAAGTCTAATGAGAGGGATAGAGCTATTCATAAGGATGATGGGACCACCAAAGAGATGGATCATAACCTTAATTGGAGAGCATTGAGGGTTAGGAAAAGCTTCCTGGATAGGAAGGCACCTGAACTAAATCTTCCAGAAAAGGTAGGTGACAGAGCGTGGAGGGAAGTGCATTTCAGGCAGAAGTGATATAGGAGCAAACACATAGAAATGCACCATGCAGAAGATAAGCAGTCCGGTGATGGAGATGTAGGCTGCAAGGCAGGAGTGCCAAGAGCTGAAGCTGGAGAGGAGACAAGTCTCCTTAGCCATGTGTCATGTTAAGGGTCTTGTATGTTAATTCTATAAGCACGGGGAATTTTCAAGGGTTTAAAAATAAAAATGATATGATTAGATGTGCATTTCCTGAGGATGTCTCTCTCTAATTCAGGAAGGAAGAAACTCAAGTGAAGCAGCGGATGCCAAGTAGAGGGCTCTTGGTGTGTTCTGGTTGAGAGTTCGTGATGTCTTGGACCAGATGGTAGTGGCGGAGTACAGAGAAGTAGACATGTTCAAAAGAGAGGGCAGAGTCAGTAGCAATTAGTGCCTGGTAGGTTGTGGGGGCGAGGGGGCAGTGGTGAGGAAGAGAGAGGAGTCCTGGATAATTAGAAAGATGGTGGGGCAGGGATTTTTTCAGAGACAGAGGAACAGAGGAGGAAGAGCAAGCCTGGGAAGTCTATGGATTCATTGAAGCCGACTATGTTTATGGGACTTCAGGGAGAATGCCCATTCCACACCTGTATATTCAAGAATGAATCCAGTGGAAAAGCTTGGGTTGGAGATATGTAGTTTGATGTCTTCAGATATAGGTAGAAATGAAATCAAAGACGTGATGAGATCATGCAAGCGGACTATATAGAGTGAAAAGACAGCCTGAGAACTCAGCCTCAGAAGGGACACAGCATTTCTTCTGCATATTCTAGAGGTTGGAATAGACACAAGCCCAGATGCAAAGGGAGGAACCATTCTTCAGTAAAAACATTAGGTGCAAAGTTTTAATTTCTTTCTCCAAATTAAAGATAATTTTGCTAATTTCTCTATGCACAATTATTTAATGGTATATGATTTTGAGTATCCTTAAAAATATAAAATATGAATCCACCAGTCAGCTAGTGTTTCCCTGAATATGTACACAAACATGTCTAAGTTGAACACAGTTATGATTATAAATTCTGCAACTTACAACTTTTCTATAAGGCAACTTCAGAAAATATTCCTATATTTATTGTCAATTTTTGAGATTAGTTTATTTCTGCTCTTGAGTCACTAGATACTTGTTAGAAAATTGATTTTCCTTTTACCGCTCCCCCACAGGAAATGAATTCTCAAAAGGCATTTTTTTTTCTTTTTTGGGACGGAGTCTCGCTCTGTCACCCAGGCTGGAGTGCAGTGGCACGATCTCAGCTCACTGCCAGCTCCACCTCCCAGGTTCACGCCATTCTCCTGCCTCAGCCTCCTGAGTAGCTGGGACTACAGGCGCCCACCACCACACCCATCTAATTTTTTTTTTTGTATTTTTAGTAGAGACGGGGTTTCACTGTGTCAGCCAGGATGGTCCCGATCTCCTGACCTCGTGATCCACCCGCCTCTGCCTCCCAATCAAAAGGTATTTTTAAAAATTATTCAGATTTGTTGGCCGGGCACGGTGGCTCATGCCTGTAATCCCAGCACTTTGGGAAGCCGAGGCGGCCGGATCACGAGGTCAGGAGATCGAGACCATCCTGGCTGACACGGTGAAACCCCGTCTCTACTAAAAATACAAAAAATTAGCCGGGCGAGGTGGTGGGCGCCTGTAGCCCCAGCTACTCAGGAGGCTGAGGCAGGAGAATGGCGTGAACCCGGGAGGTGGAGCTTGCAGTGAGCCGAGATCGTGCCACTGCACTCCAGCCTGGGCGACAGAGCGAGACTCGGTCTCAAAAAAGAAAAATAATAATATTCAGATTTGTTGATGATAAGTGGCTGGAGCTCCACTTAAGGAAAATTACCAAATCTCTGAGCCTTTAAGTCCTGTTTCTTTGCTGGATGAAAGTGACTCTGGTGATGAAAATAAATAAAATGTATACCAAAGTTGAGCAAGAGCAAGTCCCCAGCCTTCTCCAAGAACCAAATACTGCCATGACTGCCAAATGTGCTGGGATGGAAATTCATCCTGATGGCCCTGCATATTTGATCATCTCCCCGGGGCTCAGTAGCCTGGAGGCAGGCGTGTGAACAGCATGAAAGCTTGAAATCAGAAAGAAAAATGGAAAGGCAGAAAAGAGGGAACATAGACTGGTAAGGCTTTAGTGGTAAAGCCAAGAAGCAGAAGGTCAGGCAGGATGAGGTTGCCTGCATTTATGAACAGCTGTGCCATCTGTAGAGAAAGTATGTGTTCTTGGCACCCAGTGCCCACACAGTAAAAGCTTCAGTGTGTTTTTGTAGATGGGCACCATCATTCTCATGAGATATCTTGGGAAAAAAATGCTGTATTTGTATAAAGTTGGCAAATCTACATAAGAGTCCCAGGCCCTCTTAGAAGTGTTGACCTCCCCAGGAAATAGGTGACTGTGTTCCCAGCTTGATCTCAGATGCATCATTCAAACCATACAGCATGAACATTTCTTCAGAAAATTCTTAAGTGAGAATGCTTTCCTTATATGTTCTTACTTTTATTTTACCATGAGGAATTTAGCCTTTTTAAAAAGTTAGCAACTATGGTTAAATGTTTCCAAGAGATTTAATTCTTTCCTAAGTCTTGCTAAGAAGTAAATATGATCAGTAGGGATATGGCTACGTTAGAAGTTGGGATTGGTGACTGGTTTGAGAACCACTGGGAAATTCTGAGCAATAGCCGTTCAGATTCTAGTGGTCAGGGTTGAGAAAGCAAGTGTTACTTTGATTACAAAAATTGAGTAGAAGTAAACTTTTGCTTTCACAGTATCTTTTCACACAGGTTACATGAAATGGAAAATTGGGAGGAGTCTATGCTTAAAAATGGTATTTGTATTTTTAAAGCCAAGAAACTAAATAAATATTTTGGTTTTGCCATTACAATATTACATTAAGTTTCAACGAACTCTCCAGAAAATTATTTTCCAATAAGATTTGTGTTCTTATAAATTCCGGTCTTAATTTCTCCAGCTTTGGGGCATCATCTTTCTTTGGGTATTTAATAAGACAGCACTAATCTCCCACCCCACATCCTGTGGGTAATCCAACACATTACAAACTTTCTAAGGGTTTTTGGAGAATTCTCGTTCTTGTGGCCACTGCCGCCCTGAACCTTGGCTTTCCTGGATGCCCCACCTTCCTCCCCAGTACCCTTCCTGGAATTGCTTTTGTACCTATGGTCACTGCCTCTTACTTCATTCACCAAAGCTGTGAGTGCAAGGCTGTTCCAGATTACTTGGGCCAAATGAGAAGTTTGACACCACAGTGTAGAACAAGAAACTACTTAAAATTGAGTATTTGGGATCTCTATTTTCCTTGTCTATCTTTGTCATAAAAGGATACTTCTCACTGATCCACTTTCTTCTACGAACATAGTTTGCTACAATTTCCTAAATTCCACTCTCACCTTCCCAAGTCTGAAACTTTCCCTTAACTGCCTTTGCCCTGGTCTAACCCCCACACCCCTCCACCCACCCCATGCCCCAGGCTGCCACCTTAAGAGTCAAAAGAGTTGTGAATTTTATTGCGCAGATCATATCAGCTCTCTTTTGCTCAACCTCTTTTTTTGACTAGCTCGAGTTCTGTTTTATTTTAAATGAAATCAAAAACAAAAAGAATAATGGACAATGTAATGATCTTCTAAATAAAGTTGCTTTCTATCCTGTATGGAAAAACTATTTCCCACACAAAGAACCAGCAGAGAGTATTTGAGGATTGCTGGCAAGATGGCCAAACAGCCCTGGTCTGCAGCTCCCAGCGAGATTGATGCAGAAGGCGGGTGATTTCTGCATTTCCAATTGAGGTACCTGGTACAGCTCACTGGGACCAGTTGGACAGTGGGTGCAGCACACGGACGGCGAGCCGACAGAGGGGCATCATCTCACCCACGAAGCACAAGGGGTCGGGGAATTTTCTCCCCTACCCAAGGGAAGCCTTGAGGCACTAAGCCTGAGGAACTCTGGCTCAGATACTGCGCTTGTCCCACGGTCTTCACAACCTGCAAACCAGGAGATTCCCTCTGATTCCTACCCCATGAAGGCCCTGGGTTGCAAGCACAAAACTGGGTGGCCATTAGGACAGACACTGAACTAGCTGCAGTTCTTTTTTTCCATACCCCTGTGGCGCTTGGAATGCCAGCGAGACAGAACCATTCACTCCCCTGGAAAGGGGTGCTGAAGCCAGGGAGCCAAGTGGTAGCTCGGTGGGTCCCACCCCCACGGAGCCCAGGAAACAAAGATCCACGGGCTTTAAATTCTCACTGCCAGCACAGCAGCAGTCTGAAATTGACCCTGGATGTTTGAGCTCGGTGGAGGGAGGGGTCTCTGCCATTGCTGAGGCTTGAGTAGGCAGTTTTACGCTCACAGTGTAAACAAAGCCACTGAGAAGTTTGAACTGGGTGGAGCTCACTGCAGCTCAGCGATGCTGCCGTGGACAGACTGCCAGATTTCTCTTCTATGGGCAGGGCATCTCTGAAACACAGGCAGCAGCCCCAGTCAGGAACTTATAGATAAAACCACCATCTCCCTGGGACAGAGCACCTGGGGAAAGGGGCGGCTGTGGGTGCAGCTTCAGGAGACATAAACGTCCCTGCCTGACAGCTCTGAAGAGAGCAGCAGATCTCCCAAAACAGCATTAGACTGTGCTAAGGGTCAGACTGCCTCCTCAAGTGGGTCCCTGACCCCGCTGTATCCTGACTGGGAGACACCTCCCAGTAGGGGCCAACAGACATCTCAGACAGGAGAGTTCTGGCTGGCATCTGGCAGGTGACCCTTTGGGACAAAGCTTCCAGAGGAAAGATCAGGCAGCAATCTTTGCTGTTCTACAGCCTCTGTTGGTGATACCCAGGCAAACAGAGTCAGGAGCGGACTTCCAGCAAACTCCAGAAGACCAGCAGAGAGGGGCCTATCAGAAGGAAAACTAACAAACAGAAAGGAATAGCACATCCACTCAAAGATCCCATCTGAGAGTCACCAACATCAAAGACCAAAGGTAGATAAATCCACAAAGATGGGGAGAAACCAGCACAAAAAGACTAAAATTTCCAAAAACCAGAACGCCTCTTCTCCTACAAAGGATCACAACTCCTCGCCAGCAAAGGAACAAAACTGGATGGAGAATGAGTTTGATGAATTGACAGAACTAGGCTTCAGAAGGTGGGTAATAACAAACTCCTCCGAGCTAAAGGAGCATGTTCTAACCCAATGCAAGGAAGCTAAGAACCTTGAAAAAAGGCTAGACTAATTGCTAACTAGAATAATCAGTGTAGAGAAGAACATAAATGACCTGATGGAGCTGAAAGACACAGCACGAGAACTTCGTGAAGCATACACAAGTATCAATAATGGAATTGATCAATTGATCAAGTGATTGAAGATTAACTTAATGAAATAAAGAGAGAAGACAAGATTAGAGAAAAAAGAATAAAAAGGAACAAACAAATCCTCCGAGAAATATGGGACTATGTGAAAGACCAAACTTACATCTGATTGGTATACCTGAAACTGACGGGGAGAATGGAATCAACTTGGAAAACACTCTTCAGGATATTATCCAGGATAACGTCCCCAACTTAGCAAGACAGGCCAACATTCAAATTCAGGAAATACAGAGAACATCACAAAGATACTCCTTGAGAAGAGCAATGCCAAGACATATAATCGTCAGAATCACCAAGGTTGAAATGAAGGAAAAAATGTTAAGGGCAGCCTGAGAGAAAGGTCGGGTTATCCACAAAGGGAAACCCATCAGACTAACGTGGATTTCTCTGCAGAAACACTACAATCCAGAAGAGAGTGGGGGCCAATATTCAACATTCTTAAAGAAAAGAATTTTCAACCCAGAATTTCATATCCAGCCAGACTAAGCTTCATAAATAGAAATAAAATTCTGTACAGACAAGCAAATGCTGAGATATTTTGTCACCACCAGACCAGCCTTACAAGAACTCCTGAAGGAAGCACTAAACATGGAAAGAAACAACCATTACCAGCCACTGCAAAAACATACCAAATTGTAAAGAACATCGACACTATGAAGAAACTGCATCAACTAATGGACAAAACAATGAGTTAGCATCAAAATGACAGGATCAAATTCATGTATAACAATATTAACCTTAAATGTAAATGGGCTAAATGCCCCAATTAAAAGACACAGACTGGCAAATTGGATAAAGGGTCAACACCTATCACTGTACTGTATTCAGGAAACCCATCTCACAAGCAAAGACACACATAGGCTCAAAATAAGGGGATGGAGGAATATTTACCAAGCAAATGGAAAGCAAAAAAAAAAAAAAGCAGGAGTTGCAATCCTAATCTCCGAAGAAACAGACTTTAAACAAACAAAGATCAAAAGAGACAGAGAACGGCATTACATAATGATAAAGGGATCAATGCAAGAAGAGCTAACTATCCTAAATATATAAGCACCCAATACAGGAGCTCAGATTCATAAAGCAAGTTCTTAGAGACCTTCAGAGAGACTTAGACTCCCACACAATAATAGTGGAAGACTTTAACACCCCATTGTCAATATTAGACAGATCAACAAGACAGAAAATTAACAGAGATATTGAGGACTTGAACTCAGCTCTGGACCAAGAAGATGTAATAGACATCTACAGAACTCTCCACCCCAAATCAACAGAATATACATTCTTCTCAGCATCTCATTGCACTTATTCTAAAATTGACCGTGTAATTGGAAGTAAAACACTCCTCAACAAATGCAAAAGAATGGAAATGATAACAAACAGGCTCTCAGACCACAGTGCAATCAAATTAGAACTCAGGATTAAGAAACTCACTCAAAACCACAAAACTACATGGAAACTGAACAACCTGCTCCTGAATGACTACTGGGTAAATAACAAAATTAAGGCAGAAATAAAGATGTTCTTTGAAACCAATGAAAACGAAGACACTATGTACCAGAATCTCTGGGACACATTTAAAACAGTGTGTAGAGGGAAATTTATAGCACTAAATGCCCACAAGAGAAAGCAGGAAAGATCTACAATTGACACCCTAACATCAAAATAAAAAAACTAGAGAAGCAACAGCAAACAAGTTCAAAAGCTAGCAGAAGACAAGAAATAACCAAGATCAGAGCAGAACTGAAGGAAATAGAGACACAAAAAACCTTCAAAAAAAATCATTGAATCCAAGAGATGTTTTTTTGAAAAGAAAACAAAATAGACCACAATCCAGACTAATAAAGAAGAAAAGAGAGAAGAATCAAATAGATGCAATAAAAAATGATGTAGGGGATATCACCACTAATCCCACAGAAATACAAACTACCATCAGAGAATACTACAAACACATCTACGCAAATAAACTAGAAAATCTAGAAGAAATGGATAAATTCCTGGATACATACACCCTCCCATGTCTAAACCAGGAAGAAGTTGAATCTCTGAATAGACCAATAACAAGCTCTGAAATTGAGGCAGCAATTAATAGACTACCAATCAAAAAAAGTCCAGGACCAGACGGATTAATAACTGAATTCTACCAGAGGTACAACGAGGAGCTGGTACCATTCCTTCTAAAATGATTTCAAACAATAGAAAAAGAGGGAATCCTCCCTAACTCATTTTATGAGGGCAGCATCATCCTGATACCAAAACCTGGCAGAGACACAACAAAAAAAAAAATTTTTCAGGCCAATATCCCTGATGAACATTGATGCGAAAATCCTCAATAAAATACTGGCAAACCGAATCTAGCAGCATATCAAAAAGCTTATCCACCACGATCAAGTCGGCTTTATCCCTGGGATGCAAAGTTGGTTCAACATACACAAATCAATAAATTTAATCCATCCATAAACAGAACAAATGACAAAAACCACTTGGTTATCTCAACAGATGCAGAAAAGGCCTTTGGCAAAATTCAACGGCTCTTTATGGTAAAAACTTTCAATAAACTAGGTATCGACGGAATGTATCTCAAAATGTCAAGAGCTATTTATGACAAACTCAGCCAATATCATACTGAATGGGCAAAAACTGGAAGCATTCCCTTTGAAAACCAGCAGAAAACAAGTATGCCCTCTCTCACCACTCCTATTCAACGTAGTATTGGAAGTTCTGGCCAGGGCAATCAGGCAAGAGAAAGAAATAAAGGGTATTCAAATAGGAAGAGAGGATGTCAAATTGTCTCTGTTTGCAGATGACGTGATTGTATATTTAGAAAACCCCTTCGTCTCAGCCCAAAATCTCCTTAAGCTGATAAGCAACTTCAGCAAAGTCTCAGGATACAAAATCAATGTGCAAAAGTCACAGGCATTCCTATACACCAATAACAGACAAACAGAGAGCCAAATCATGAGCGAACTCCCATTCACAATTGCTACAAAGAGAATAAAATAACTAGGAATCCAACTTACAAGGGATGTGAAGGAACTCTTCAAAAAGAACTGCAAACCACTGCTCAAAAAAATAAGAGAGGACACAAACAAATGGAAAAACATTCCATGCTCATGGATAGAAAGAATCAGTATCGTGAAAATGGCCATATTGCCCAAAGTAATTTAGAGATTCAATGCTATACCCATCAAGCTACCACTGACTTTATTCACAGAATTGGAAAAAACTACTTTAAAGTTCATATGGAACCAAAAAAGAGGCCATATAGCCAAAACAATCCTGGGCAAGAAGAACAAAGCTGGAGGCATCATGCTACCTGACTTCAAACTATACTACAAGGCTACAGTAACCAAAACAGCATGGTGCTGGTACCAAAACAGATATATAGACCAATGGAACAGAATAGAGGCCTCAGAAATAACACCACACATCTACAACCATCTGATCTTTGACAAACCTGACACGAACAAGCAATGGGAAAAAGATTCCCTATTTAATAAATGATGTTGGGAAAACTGGCTAGCCATAAGCAGAAAACTGAAACTGGACCCCTTCCTTACACCTGATACAAAAATCAACTCAAGATGGATCAAAGACTTAAACGTAAGTCCCAGGACCATAAAAATCCTAGAAGAAAACCTGGAGAATACAATTCAGGACACAGGCATAGGCAAAGACTCATGTCTAAAACACCAAAAGCAATGGCAACAAAAGCCAAAATTGACAAGTGGGATCTAATTAAACTAAAGAGCTTCTGCACAGCAAAAGAAACTACCATCAGAGTGAACAGGCAACCTAAAGAATGGGAGAAAAGTTTTGCAATCTATCCACTTGACAAAAGGCTAATATCCAGAATCTACAAAGAACTTGAACAAATTTACAAGAAAAAAACAAACTCATCAAAAAGTGGGCAAAGTATATGAACAGACACTTCTCAAAAGAAGACATTTAAGCAGCCAACAGACATATGAAAAAAATGCTTATCATCAGTGGTCATTAGAGAAATGCAAATCAAAACCACAATGAGATACCACCTCACGCCAGTTAGAATGGCGATCATTAAAAACTCAGGAAACAACAGATGCTGGAGAGGATGTGGAGCAACAGGGACGCTTCTACACTGTTGGTGGGAGTGTAAATTAGTTCAACCATTGTGGAAGATGGTGTGGCGATTCCTCAAGGATCTAGAACTAGAAATACCATTTGACCCAGCAATTCCGTTACTGGATATATACCCAAAGGATTATGAATCATTCTACTATAAAGACACATGCACACGTATGTTTATTGCAGCACTATTCACAATAGCAAAGACTTGGAACAAACCCAAATGTCCATCAATAATAGACTGGATTAAGAAAATGTGGCACATATACACCATGGAATACTATGCAGCCATAAAAAAGGATGAGTTCCTGTCCTTTGCAGAAACATGGATGAAGCTGGAAACCATCATTCTCAGCAAACTATCACAAGAACAGAAAACCAAACACCACATATTCTCACTCATAAGTGGGAGTTGAACAATGAGAACACACAGACATAGGGAGGGGAACATCACACATCAGGGCCTGTCCGGGATTAGGGGGCTAGGGGAGGGATAACATTAGGAGAAACACCTAATGTAGGTGACGGGTTGATGGGTGCCACAAACCACCATGGCACAAGTATACCTATGTAACAAAGCTGCAGGTTCTGCACATGTGCCCCAGAATTTAAAGTATAATAATAAAAAATAAAAATAAAAACAGGAACCAGCAGAAGCTTTAAAAACAGTTTTACTTTAACCTGTCCAGGTAGAGCTCCTTGGGAGGGCTCAGCTGCTAGGACTGGGATCTCTGTAGGTAGAAGGGAAAACAGAAAATGGATTTTCTGCCTATCCAGAGAAAGCCTCAGGAATGTTTATTTTAATTTTTTCTTCTTCCTTATACCTTTTTAAAATATGAAATGTGACAAAGGCAACCACATATAATCAGATTCTTTCATATCTCTTTTGTCTTTAACAATCTATTATTGTATTCTTTGGATCGGATTAGATTTTTTAAAAGCTCTTTGTGTCAGATTTTTCATTATACTAGCATAATAGTGAAAGCCATATTTTTCTTGATTTTGCTTTGAAGTTAGCTAATAATACAACAATAATACTGAGAAAAATCACCACTATAATGGCAAAAAAGAAGCCTGATCCGCAGTGTTCAGGAGTTGTAGCCAAGGGCATCTTACTGGTTTCACCTCTACTGAAAACTATAAACACTACAGAGATTAGATGACTTTCAGAAGTACCACTGAATAAGTGTTGCACTCAATTCAATTACTGGCTTCATTTCCCGAGGGAAATGCAGATTTTTTTTTTTCACCAAAGTCTGAGATTTTATGGAAGTCCTCAGCTTTAATCCTATCAATTACTCAGAGGAATGTTGATGTCTCCAAGTATAATTCTACATGTTTGTTTTCTTTCTTAAAGTTTTTCTTATTTTTAATGATTATGGGTACATAATAGTTGTATATATCTATAGGGTGCATGTGATGTTTTGATCATTGTGTAATGATCAAATCAGGGTAATTAGGACATCCATCACCTCACATTGATCATTTCTTTGTGTTAGGAGCATTCCAATTCCACTCTTTTAGTTTTTTAAAATATACAAGAAATTATTAACTATAGTTTCCCTACTGTGCTACTGAATACTAGATCTTGTTCTTTCTAACTGTATTTTTGTACCTATTAACCATCTCTACTTTATGCCCTCCACTACCCTTCTCAGCCTCTGATAACCATCAGCCTACTCTCTATCTCTATGAGTTCAATTTTTCTAAGCTCTCACATATGAGTGAGAACATGCAATGTTTGCCTTTCTGTGCCTTTCTGTGCTAGTTCTATCCATGTTGCTGCAAATGACAGGATTTCATTCTTTTTTATGGCTGAATAATATTCCATTGTGCAAATGTACCACATTTTATTCATCCATTCATCTACTGATGGATGCTTAGGTTGATTCCATATCTTGGCTATTGTGAATAGTCCTGCAGTAAACATGAGACTGCAGATATCTCTTGGATATACTGATCTCCCTTCTTTTGGATCTAAATCCAGCAGTGGGATTGCTGGATCATATGGTAGCACTATTTTTAGTTTTTTGAGGAACCTCCATACTGTTTCCTATAGTGTCTGTCCTAATTTACATTCCCACTAATAATTAATTTTGCATTTTTCTATTTATCCTTCCAGTTCTGTCAGATTTTGCTTCTGGGTTTTGAAAGTCTGTTGTTAGGTGTGTACACACTTAGAATTACTGTGTCTTCCTGATGACTTGACCCTTTCATCATTGTGTAATGTTCCTCTCTATCCTTTGTGTCTTCCTGATGACTTGACCCTTTCATCATTGTGAAATGCTCCTCTCTATCCTTGGTAATATTCCTTGTTTTGATGTCTACTTTCTAATATTAATACAGCCACTCCAATTACTGATTATTGTTCCATAGAGTTTCTTTTTCATCACTTTAGTTTTAACTTACCTATGTCTTGATATTTAAATCATATATTTGAGGCTTGCTTCTCTAATTTGATACTGGATTATTTAGATTAGTTACATTTAAATATTTACATAACAAGTAAATGTTAATATGGTTTAATTAGAATCTACTATGTTGTTAGTTATTTTCTGTTTGTTCCATCTGTTCTCCCCTTCCCTTTCTGCTTCATTTCAAATAAGTATTTTTATCTCATTTTTTGTAAATATTGTCATTAATTACACCTTTTACATTCTTTCCTGTGTTTATCCTAAGGTTTGTAGTATGCATCTTAACTTTCACAAAATCTCTTCAAATACTTTACCACTTCATACAGAGTGTGGGTTCCTTCCCAGGCTTTGGGCTGTTTTTGTCATATATTCACTTCCACATATAATAAACCCCACACTGTTATTATCATCAATTATTAGTCATTGGTCATTTTATTAATATTTTAATTTTAAGTGGTTACCTTTCTGTTTGACTTTTCACTACAATTTTTTATCTTGAAAGATAACAACACACAAGACAGTGAAAAAAAGTGCAGAGGGGCCGGGTGCAGTGGCTCACACCTGTAATCCTAGCACTTTGAGAGACTGAGGTGGGCGGATTGTCTCAGTTTAGGAGTTCAAGACCAGCCTGGGCAACATGGCAAAACCCTGTCTCTACTAAAAATACAAAAAATTAGCTGGGTGTGATGGTGGCGTGAACCTGTAGTCCCAGCTACTGGGGAGGCTGAGGCACAAGAATCACTTGAATCCAGGAGGTGGAGGTTGCAGTGAGCTGAGATCGAGCCACTGCACTCCAGCCTGGGCCACAGAGCAAGACTCTGTCTCAAAAAAAAAAAAAAAAGAAGTGCAGAGGGTGTCCATGCACCTTCACCCGGCTTACTCCAGTACCCCAGTGATAATACCTTATATAACCATAGCCTATGTGCAAAACCAGGAAATTGACATCAGCATGATACTGTTAACTCAGGCATGACCTTCTTCAGATTTCACTAGTTTTTACATACTTGTAAAAGTTTATGGGCCGGGAGTGGTGGCTCACGCCTGTAATCCCAGCACTTTGGGAGGCCGAGGTGGGCAGATCACAAGGTCAGGAGATTGAGACCATCCTGGCTAACACGGTGAAACCCCTTCTCGACTAAAAATACAAAAAATTAGCCAGGCGAGGTGGCGGGCGCCTGTAGTCCCAGCTACTCGGGAGGCTGAGGCAAGAGAATGGCGTGAACCCCGGGAGGCGGAGCCTGCAGTGAGCCGAGATTGCGCCACTGCACTCCAGCCTGGGCAACAGCGAGACTCCCGTCTCAAAAAAAAAAAAAAAATTATGATGAAATTTTATCACAAGTATAGATTTGTATAATCATAAACACAATCAGAACCCAAAGCCATTCCCTCACTACATACAAATTCCTTGTTTCACCCCTTAATACCCCCTCCCAAACCCTAAAATCTGGCAACCACTTATCTGTTCTCTGCCACAGTGATTGTGTCATTTTGGGAATATACTATATCAATGAGTTATATGGTGTGTAATCCTTTGGGATTTCCTTTTTTCACTCTGCACAGTGCTCTTCAGATTCACTCAAATCATTACATGAATCAACCATTTGCTCTTTTCATTGTTGCCTTGTATTCCAGTGTGTACATGTGTCACTTTTTTAAGTCCACCTACCCATTCAAGGACACTTGTGTTGTTTCCAGCATTTGTAGTAACAAATAAAGCTGCTATGAACATTGATGTCCTGGATTTTTTGTGAACATACTTTTAGTTATATGATAAGTATATACTTAATTTTATAAGGAATTTGCAAACTATTTCTGGCATGGCTGTACCATTTTACACTCCCACCAGCAAGGCAGAAGAGATTCGGTTGCTCTCCATCCTCGTCCTCACTTGGCATTTTCAGTTTTTATGATTTTAGTTATTCTAATAGGTGTGTCTTGGTATCTCATTATAGCTCTAACTTGCATTTCACCGATGCCTAACATTGTTAACATTGTTCATGTCTCCGTTTTCCACTCATCTCTTTAGTGAAATTGTTCAATCAACTGCCCATTTTCCAGTTGGCAAATATGTTTTAAGGCAATTGAAGTCAAGAAAACATATATTTTATATTTGTCCTCAGTTTCGTTGTTTCCAGTCTTCATTTTCTTTTCGTACACACAGTTTTCCATCTTGCATCTTACTCCTTCCTGAACATTTTTTTTTTTTTTACCATTTCAGTTAACATGTTAGGTGTCAATGGATTCTTGCAAGTTTTGTTTGCTGAAAATGTTTTTATTTTACCTTCAGTTTAGGGTAGTATTTTTCACCTGGTAGGGAGTTCTTAGTTGACAGTGTTTTGGTTTTAGTAATTTAAAGTTGACACTCAATTGTCTTGTGATGTATTTTCTGACCAAAAGAAAAAAAAAAGAAAGAAAAAATCTTGTATAATCCATTTATTTGTTCATAGCTATGTAATGTTTATTTTTTTTCCTTTGGCTGCTTCAAATATATTCTTTTTGTCTCTGGTTTTCTTTGATGTGTTACTTTGATGTATCTAGGTGTTTTCTCCTTTTTCTTTTTTCTTTTTTTCTTTTGGTGCCTTTTAGCAATTTTGGATAATTCTTGGCCACTCCTCAACATATTTCTTATGCCTTCTTTTCCTTCTGGAACTCTTATTACACTTATGTTGGACTTTTTCTTTCTGTTTCATAGTTGTTGGATGCTCTGTTCTATTTTTTCTGCACATTTTTCTCTTAGGTTTTTAGTTAGTTTGGACAATTTCTATCTGATTTATATTCAAATTCAGTGAATTTTTCTTCAATTGTTTCCAGTCTGCTGGTAAACTTGCTGAAGGGATTCTTCCCTTCTGATTGTATGTATTTTATTTCTAACATTTCCATTTGACTCACGGTTTTCTCTATGCTGAATTTTCTCAAGTGTTTATCCATGTTGTCTCTATTTAACACGTTTTGACATGTTTATCATGTTATTTTAAACTTCCAGTTCTATTGTTCCAACTTCTTGGTCATCTTTGTGTCTGGTTTTGTTGTTTGCTTTACCTCCTGACAATGGGTTGCTTGATCTGTTTACCTTGTGGTGTATTTTATGAGTTTTGATTGAGTAATGGATAGCAGGTGTAGAACAGTGAAGACTGAGGTAAATAGTACCTATATCGAGAAATGGGTGTACATCTACTTCCATGGGGCCTTTATTGTGGAAAATTGATTCAACCTATTGAGTAATTTGGCTAGATTTGGGTTTGTTCTTTCTATTATCACCTTCAGTGTGACACCGCACTGAAGGACTGAAGAACCACAGACGTCAGCATCCTGCAGCATTTTGTTCCTGTTAGTTTGCGCTGAACATTGGCCCTGGAGTGCTGGAGGGCTTTGCTCAGTCTTCCTGTTCAATGCCCAAGTTTCTGCCATCCTGCACTCCTATGCCATGGAAGGTGCGTCTCTTCATTGTCTTACCTACTCTACAGCAGAAGACGAGTACTCAGTGCCAGGCTTGAGGTGAGGGCTGCAGGGAGTGGTTCTCCTGGCCAAGGCTCAGCCTGTGAGTCTGAGCCTTAGAGGTGGGCTTTCTCTTCCCTCTCCTGCCTGTGGCAACCAAACTCTGCCTTGCATTTGTGACAGCTGTGGTGTGAGAGTGAGTCTCCTTCCCCTCCTTCAGGAGCAGCTGGCCTCTGATTTGTACTGCTGCAGGATCCTTGTCTGAAGAGGATTTCCTGCCACCTCCCCGACTGAGGCAGGTGACTTTTGTTTCTATCCCCATGAGAATTAGTGGGCCTTTGCCTGGGGCCTGATGGTTGGGGAGTATCCTTCTGGTGTTTACCCCAGTGGCTTAAGAATTTTGCTTCTTGTAAGAGAAGAGTCCAGGGAAGTGGGCTATGCCTCTCGCCTCACCCCAAGGGAGTTTGCTCCAGCCTTCCATCTGCCACCAATGTTTCTCATGAGATCCTGGTAGAATCCAGGACAAAGCTTGGGAGTGAGTTATTCTAAATAGTTATACTGACCCACACTTCGCCTTTAAGATTTTGTTGAACTTCTACCTGGCTGCTTCTTTGTATTTTTTATTAACAGCTTTATATGAAAAATGCACATATTTAATGTATATAATTTGATGAGTTTGGACATATGCACACACCCATGAAATCATCACCGCACTCAAAGTAATAAACATATTTATCACCTCCAAATGTTTCTTTGTGCCCCTTTGTGGGATTTGTTGTTGTTGTTGTTGTTGAGACCAGGTCTCACTGTGTCACCCAAGCTGGGGTGCAGTGGCACAATCTCGGCTCACTGCAGCCTCGACCTCCCACCTGAGCCTCCCTAGTAGCTGGGACCACAAACACACCCCACCATGCCTGGCTAATTTTTGTATTCTTTTGCATAGATGGTTTCACCATGTTTCCCAGGCTGGTCGCTAATGGGCTCAAGGGATCTGCCCATCTTGGCTTCCCAAAGTGCTGGGATTACAGGTGTGAGCCATCGCGCTGGGCCTGTGTTTTTTGTTGTTGTTTGTTTAACCTGTTTGCTTCTTACCACTCATATGGAAGCCACCTCTTCCTTTCCTGTGCTCTGCCAAAAGAAAGAGATTTCTTACCAGTCTGTGTGAGTCAGTTCACTTGTTTGACTTGTGACTTCGGTTTTCTGATAGACTCAAACAAAATGTATAATTGTCTATGTTATCTTTTTTTTCTCTTGATGTTAGAGTGATATTCTCTTGTGGTTTTCTATATCTAAAGTTAAAACTGAGCTCTTCATTTTTAATTTGGATTGTTTGCCTTTTTATTTTTGGTTTGTAGGTATTTTAAAAATAATTTCAATCTTTAGATTTAGAGGATACACGTACAGGTTTGTTGCACAGGTAAATTGTGTGATGCTGAGGTTTGGAGTATGAATAATCCCATCACCCAGGTGCTGAGGCTTGTACCCAGTGGTTAGTTTTTCAGCCCACACCATCCCTCTCTCTCCCCTCCCGCCTCTAGTAACTCCAGTGTTTATTGTTACCATCTTTGTGCCCATGTTTAGCTCCCACTTCTCAGTAAGAACATGAAGTATTTGGTTTTCTGTTCCTGTGTTTCACTTAGAATAATGGCCTCCAGCTGCGTCCATGTTTCTGCAAAGGACATGATTTTGTTCTTTTCATGGCTGCATGGTATTCCATGGTGTATATTACCATGTCTCCTTTATCCAGTCTACCATTGATGGGCATCTAGGTCGATTCCATGTCTTTGCTATTATGAACATTCATGCAATGAACATTCGAGCGCATTTTTTGATAGAAAGATTTATTTTGTAAAATAGGCTTTTAAGAAAAAAGTTAAACTCATTTATATCATGCTAGTGTGAGGGATGTTGAGAACTGAAATTTTCCATTGACCTGAGCAAGACCTTAGCCCTAACTACTTTTCCCCGCCTCTCTTGCTAAACCCAAATTGGCCAACCAATGGCCGCTCATCCACTGCCCTTGTCTTGCTGTTCCCACCAGTGGTCTCTGGACTAAAACAACCTCAGTTTCCCCAAACTTTATAAGAACGTAAACAGTAAACAATTCTCAGAAAAAAACTGAACTCAGACTACCTTCAATCTAGCCCATAAAATCTTCAGGCTCCTTGGTCCCTGCATCTGTTGTCAGTTTGTAGTGTTTTAATAAAGGCTTAAGCCAACAGCTTTCAGCCTCTTCTTTGTCACGTTTTCTCCTTCCCCATGATGAGGAGCACTGGATGCTGCTCCAGCCTGGGCATGGGGAGCACTGCGCTTCCTAGAAGTCTTGTCCTGCTGTGCCCCAGAAGGGAAGGGGAGCAAACGCAGGATTGCTCAGCCTTTTATGAGTCACTGATCAAATTTCAGAATCTGAAGATACCTATCTACCCTTCTCCTAAAATATGCACACACACACACACACACTTTTCATGCACTTCTTGAATATGAACCTCCTCCATGATTTCCTGTTGATAATCACCCTGATTTGGAGATGTAATTAATACACAGGAAAATAAAGATACAATAGACCCGAGGAGAAGATGTTTTGTTTTCTTTTGTTTTGTTTTGTTTGTTTTGTTTGAGACGGAGTCTTGCTCTGTCACCCAGGCTGGAATGTAGTGGTGTAATCTCGGCTCACTGCAATCTCTGCCTCTCAGGTTCAAGCAATTCTCCTGCCTCAGCCTCCAGAGCAGCTGGCATTACAGGTGCATGGCACCACACCCAGCTAATTTTTGTATTTTTAGTAGGGGTGCGGTTTCACTATGTTGGCCTGGGTGCTCTTGAACTCCTGACCTCAAGTGATCTGCCCACCTTGGCCTCCCAAAGTGCTGGGATTACAGGCCTGAGCCACCGTGCCCAGCCAGGAGAAGGTTTTTGAAGACCCATGAGTGTATCACATTAAGAGGCTAACAGTGATTACTTTTTGAGAATTAGCTCTTGACTGGCCTTCAGTCTGAGTAGTTACTGAAACTACTGCATAGTCCCAAGATTTCTGAAATTGAGTATCCTTACAAATGTCCCTATTTGTTCTTCTTTGGATTTTGGCATTTCATGTTGCTTTACAAATGTGTAATCTATATTACCTAAGAGGGATCACCCACTCAGCTCTTCCTCCATTATTGTTTGGAATGGGTTTGATGGGCAAATTCGTGGGCAGATCACCTGGCAAGGTCCTGGGAAAGGCTGTGAGATGGGGCGAGTCTTTTTCTTGGGGAGAGTGATGGTTTGGGAAAGGTAATCCGCAAGCAGGAAGTGTAGAAAAGACAGAAATGGCAAGAAAGACCCTAGAAAAGACAGAAATGGCAAGAAAGACCCTAGAAAAGACAGAAATGGCAAGAAAGACCCTAGGAAAGACAGAAATGGCAAGGAAGACTAGACAAAGACCCTAGCCACAGAGGGCGTGGAGAGAGCCGAAGGGAAAGCCTCAGATCGCCCCTGTCTTTCACGGCCCTGCACAGTCCCTACCTGACTTTCAGGAAATGAAATGCAACCAGCTGAGGTGTTCCTAGTTCTTGGGGTGATGAAAGAAATTTGGATTGAAACCTGAATGTCTGGGTATTGGTTTATGTGACTTTGATCTTATTTAAACTCGGTTTACCTTGCATTCTCTAATACTTCACTTTGGGAGAAGTGGAGAGATGCTGCCTCAGCACTGTTAAGTCCTTGGTCCCCACCTGCCTTTACCGACCCTTGCACTGGGAAGGGTCTTTTCATTACTTCTTAGTGCAGGTGAGAATTTTGGCTCCTCCCTTGGCCTCTGCTGATGGTGCCCTGGCCAGCATGCTCCTCACATAGTCCCCACTGTCCTCACCATATAAGGGGGGTTGCCTCATTACCCCTGCACTGTGGTGAACGTCCTGGCTGGAGTCTAGGCATCCTCTGACATCACTCAAGGGGAAAGAGGAGTGACCCCTTGCTGGTGCTGGGTGGGAGTGGTGGTCCAGGTTGCCTTTGTTGTCTCCACTGACACAATTGAGGGAGTGAGGAGGGAGGCTCTTTATCACCAGGTGGGGTGGAAATTTCTGGCTCCCTAGTGAGTCTTTGCTGGCGGTGGTGTGGGTGGAATCATGTTTTTTTTCTGTTGTGTTTTTGCTGAAATAAACTGGCTAACATCTAAAATTTTCCTTCTTGCTAGGCTGTCCCCTTTCCTGATCCTTGGTTAGGAAGAACAGGCTTTTGGGTGGGAGGGTGGCTCTGTGACCACCGGAATTTTCTAGTTACTGGCTTCTTTAGCTCAAGTCTGGGAATTTTAAGGCAGGGAGCTCCTCTCTGTGGCCTGCCTTGGGTCCTGAGGTCTCTAGTTGGCTTTCTTTCTTTCCATCTTGCGGAGTCTTCACCTGCTTGAGTCATATGTAATCTCTAGGGGTTTTGGTTGTACTTAGCGGGAGGAATAAGAACAAGAACACGGCACGGTGGCTCACGCCTGTAATCCCAGCACTTTGGGAGGCCGAGGTGGGCGGATCACCTGAGGTCAGGAGTGCAAGACCAGCCTGGCCAGCATGGTGAAACTAAAAAAGTAGTTTCTACTAAAAAAATACAAAATCAAAAATACAAAATTTCTACTAAAAAAATACAAAAATCAGCCAGACATGGTGGCCTGGGCCTGTAATTCCAGCTACCCAGGAGGCTGAGGCAGAAGAATTGCTGGAACCTGGGAAACGGAGGCTACAGTGAGCCAAGATCACGCCATTGCACTCCAGCCTGGGTGACAGAGCAAGACTCCGTCTCAAAAAAAAAAAAAAGAATAAAGAAAGAAAAAGAACCCTATTCTATTCTATCTTCCCAGGATGGGAAGTGTATGACCTATTAATTTACATGACATCTCATGTTTACCTTGTCATACCCTTTTTCTTAGAGCTTATTTTTTCTAATAGCAGTTCAACTACTCCATCTTTCTTATGCTCGCTGTTTACACGCTACATATTTTTCCATTAATTTTCTTTTTTTTTTTTTTTTTGAGATAGAGTTTCGCTCTTGTCGCCCAGGCTAGAGTGCAATGGCTCAATCTCAGCTCACTGCAACCTCTGCCTCCCAGGTTCAAGTAATTCTCCTACCTCAACCTCCCAAGTAGCTGGGATTACAGGCGTGCGCCACCACACCCAGCTAATTTTTGTGTTTTTAGTAGAGACAGGGTTTCACCATGTTGGCCAGGCTGGTCTCAATCTCCTGACCTCGTGATCCCCCTGCCTCGGCCTCCCAAAGTGTTGGGATTACAGGCTTGAGCCACCGTGCCCTGCCCATTCATTTTCTTTTAACCTCCATGTGTCTATAAATTGAGATTCTCTTCTCAACTACACATAGTTGTGTTTTACTTTTTTATCCATTCTGATCAGTTCTGCCTTTTAATTGGTGTGGTTAGACCATTAATATTTAATATAATTATTGATATGTTTATATTCAATATTACCATTTTATTATTTTTCTATTTTATAATTCCTCTTCTTTCTTCCATGGTTCACCCTTTTACACTTTCTTGTGGATTATTATTTTTTTAAGATGCGCTTTTACTTAATTTTCCATTTTTAGCTCTCTTTGCATTATTTTTTCAGTGTTTGACTTAGGAGTTAAATACACATTCTTAGCTTCACATAATCTACTTAGAATTAATGTGGCATCATTTTACATAAAATGCAGCAGTCGTGCAACTGCAGGGGTCCATCTCCCACCCCACTCTTTTATGCTAATGTTATCCTATGTATTATATCCAAAAATATTATTAGTCTCACAAGAAAATGGTATATGGATTTTTCTCTAAACAGTTGTGTATTTTATTTTTATTTATATATTTATTTATTTATTTATTTATTTTTGAGACAGAGTCTCACTCTGTCACCCAGGCTGGAGTGCAGTGGCGCGATCTCGGCTCACTGCAAGCTCCGCCTCCTGGGTTCACACCATTCTCCTGCCTCAGCCTCCCCAGTAGCTGGGACCACAGGCGCCCACCACCACGCTCAGCTAATTTTTTATATTTTTAGTAGAGACGGGGTTTCACTGTGTTAGCCAGGATGGCCTCGATCTCCTGACCTCGTGATCCTCCCACCTCGACCTCCCAAAGTTCTGGGATTACAGGTATGAGCCACCGCGCCCTGCCAGCAGTTGTGTATTTTAAATAAATTAAGAGAGTATTGTTTTTTACATTTACTCACATATTTACGAATTCAAACTCTCTTCCTTCATTCCTGAAGATCTGAATTTTCCTCTGATATAATTTCCCTTCAACTTGAGAAACATCTTTTAGCAGTTTTTATAGGTGCTGTTCTCCTGTGGAGAACTTCTCTTTATTTTCTTTTATTTGGTAATGAATTTGTTTTTCCTTCTTCTTTAACAGATATTTTCACTGGCTCTGGAACTCTGCGTCAACAGATTTTTCTTTCAGAAATTTCAAGATGATGTTGAACTGTCAACAACAGAAAATTCTGACTCCTCCCTTGACCTCTGCTGTCCCCTGGCCAGCATGGGTGGGGGTGTCTTGTTGCTCCTCACGTGGTCCCTACTGTCCTCACCATACAACGGAGGTAGCCTCGTTACCCCTGCACTGTGATGAACGTCCTGGCTGGAGTCTAGGCATCCTCTGACATCCCTCAAGGGGAGTGACCTCTTGCTGGTGCTGGGTGGGAGTGGTGGTCCAGGTTGCCTTTGTTGTCTCCACTGACACAACTTGGGGTGTGAGGATGGGGGCTCTTTATCACCAGGCAGGGTGGAAATTTCTGGCTCTCCAGTCAGTCTATGCTGGTGGACTTTGCAGTCTTTCCATTGTTCCTGATGGCAAGTGTACAGTCATTTGAATCAGTGTTACCCTTTGTGTAATGCATTCTTTTATTCTGTTTCCTTTCAAGATTTTTCTCTTGATCTTTGCTTTCCAGCAGTTTGACTGTGAGGTGCCTAGCCTCTTCATGTTTCTTGTTGGAGTGCGCTTAGCTTCTTGAATCTGTAAATTGATGGTTTTTTCCAAATTTGCAAAGTTTTTGGCCAGTATTCATTTCTTTTTTTTTTTTTTTTTTTTTTTGAGACGGAGTCTTGCTCTGTCGCCCAGGCTGGAGTGCAGTGGCGCGATCTCGGCTCACTGCAACCTCCGCCTCCCGGGTTCATGCCATTCTCCTGCCTCAGCCTCTCCGAGTAGCTGGGACTACAGGCGCCCGCCACCACGCCCGGCTAATTTTTTGTATTTTTGGTAGAGATGGGGTTTCACCGTGGTCTCGATCTCCTGACCTCGTGATCCGCCCGCCTCGGCCTCCCAAAGTGCTGGGATTACAAGCGTGAGCCACCGTGCCTGGCCTCATTTCTTTTGGTCTGCTTTACTCTATCTTTCCTCTTCTTCTGGGACTTGGATTACTGTGTTAGACCTTTGGGTGTCCTTTAACCAATTTCTGAAGTTTTATTCACTTTTTTCTAAGCATTATTTTCTTTGTCTTCCAAGATTTCTAATGATTAGCTTCAAGTTTACTGACTTTTCCTCTGTCATCTCCATTCCCTATTGAGTCCATCTAGTGGATTTTTTATTTTGGATATTGAATTTTTCTTTTCTGAAATTTGCATTTTTCGTTTTCATAGTTTTGATTTCTCTAGTGATATTTTCTATCTTTTCATTCATTATGCATATATTTTCCCTTGTGTCATGGAGCTAATAGCCATTATAATGCCTTTCTTGATGGTTACAACATCTGAGTCATCTCAGGGTTGACCTCTGTTGATTGAATTTTCCCTTGAATAAGGATAATTTTTTTTTGTTTTGAGTAAACAGAGTCTCACTCTGTCGCCCAAGCTGGAGTGCAATGGCACAATCTCAGCTCACTGTAAACTCAACTTCCAGGGCTCAAGAGATTCTCCTGCCTCAGCATCCCAAATAGCTGGGATTACATGGACATGCCACCACACCCAGCTAGTTTTGTATTTTTAGTAAAAATGGGGTTCCACCATGTTGGCCATGCTGGTCTCGAACTCCTGACCTCAAGTGATCCACCTGCCTCAGAGGATAAATTTTTCTAGTTCTTTGTATATTGATTAACTTAAGATTTGGTCCTGGACATAATGAACATTATATTGTAGACACTCTGAATTCTGTTATATGTCTCTAAAGAATTCTGATAATTTTGTTTAGCATGCAGCTAAGATTCCTAGATTCAAACTGTAAGCTCTTTGCCACCTGTCGTGTTATCAGTGCAAATCTCCAGTTAGTTCTGTAAACCTTGTATGCAAGCTACATTGAAACTGCCTTCTACAGGCTTGGTTCAGGGTTCAGCCAGAGACCTGGGCAGAGTTCACTTAGAAAATCTGGGTCCCCTCTTTTCTGTTTCGTCCCCTCTATGACACTTACCTCACTTTTTGACAGATGTGGTCACCCTGGTTGTTCAAGCAAGAAAGACGGTGGCCTTTAGATGAGAATTTTAATCTCCCTGCATTGCACTCTCTCAGAGACTGCTGCTCACTCTCAAACCAAAGCCACAGAAACAGAGACTCACTGTGCCAGCCCCTTCCTCCAAGACACAATTCCTCTCCAAAATCTGCCTGCTTTTGTTCCCTTCTCAGAGATCTGGGTATTTTAAAAATTGTGTCCAGAGTTTATAATTATCTGGCGGAGGACTGGTCTTTTAGAAGCAGACTAGAGGTATAACTCGAGGGTTTGTTTCAAATATTTTTATGACTCTTTCAGAAGGATCTTTTGCAATAAATTTGGTCACAACTTGAGATTAAGAATTGTTGGCTTAACCTCTCAGATCCCTGTTTAATTGTCTGAAATGTTATAAATAATAACAATATGTAACTATCCTGTCATCTGTTGATTATTTACTAGTCAACAGATGCGTTGGATTTTGTGCCAAGTGCTTTAAATGCATTACCTTATCAAATCCTCACTATGTCACTTATTGAGGCACAGCTAACCTGTACGTTGGTGGAATCACTAGCCCATTGTGGTCCAGTGGCTCTGCTCACTTGTCATCTGCCACTGGAATAAGCTGTGGTCCTCGAGATTCATATCCTGAAATCATAAGCCTTAAGCTGATGGTATTAAGAGTGGGGCCTTTGACAGCTGATTAGGTCACGAGGGTGGAGCCCTCATGAATGGGATTAGTGCTCTTAATAAAAGAGGCTCAAGAGGGACACCGCTTCCTTTCCACACTGTGAGGACACAGCAAGAAGGCACCATCTATGAACCAGGAAGCGGTCCCCACCAGACACCAAACCTGGCAGCACCGGATCCTGGACTTCCCCACCTCCAGAACTGTGAGAAATAAATTTCTGTTGTTTGTAAGCCACTCAATCTATGGCATTTTGTTACAGCAACCCAAACAAAGACTAATAATAATAATAATAATTGCTACTGACATTTATTAAGCATTCTCCATGTTCCCAGCTTGGTGCTGAGAGTTATCTCATTTATCTCTCACAACAGCACTATAAGGGAGTTATACTGCACCTGGCCGGGTGCAGTGGCTTACTCCTGTAATCCCAACACTTTGGGAGGCCGAGGTGGGCAAATCATGAGGTCAGGAGATCAAGACCATCCTGGCTAACATGGTGAACCCCAGTCTCTACTAAAAATACAAAACATTAGCCGGGCATGGTGGCGGGCACCTGTAGTCCCAGCTACTCCAGAGGCTGAGGCAGGATAGTGGCGTGAACCCGGGAGGCGGAGCTTGCAATGAGCGGAGATCACACCACTACACTCTAGCCTGAGCGACAGAGTGAGACTCCATCTCAAAAAATAAATAAATACAATAAGTATTCCTGAGTAACTGGTGGGATTCTGGGATCTTATCAAAGTTAAATATTTTGTCCAAGGTCATAAAAATAGTAGGCATGGAGCTGGATTTGAACCCAGTGACTTCAATTCTGAGTCACTGCATCACCTCTCATAACAGTACTTTTCTGGGTTTTGTCCCTATCTCTAAAAGGAAATTCTTGCTTCCTCCTAGACATATTCCATCAAGTTATTTGGTTAACATTTTAGATTTATTGGTATGAGGACAATTTTTCATGTGTCCCAACTCTCTCTGATTGAATATCATCAAAGAGGTAGACTGCTACAAGGAAACAAAGAGTTGTAGCACTCTTCAGCAGGGGCTGGGAGGGGCCACCACTAAAGTCTATATAACATCACATCCTTGTTCAAAAATTCCCACACTGCTGAAACCTCTAGAAAATTGAAAGGGGTACCTAAAATTAAGCATGTTAACAGCTTGTAAGCTCTTAGACTTTGTTACCTCAAATTGTAGTATAATTTCTACCAATATAACACTTTCTTAATGAGTTAAATTAGGTAAATGTATTAATAATGCAAACAAAAAGTCCCCTGCTTTTCTAGAGGCGGTTCTTAGTCTTTTTTTGTTTTTTGAGACAGAGTCTTGCTCTGTCACCCAGGCTGGAGTGCAGTGGTGCAATCTCGACTCACTGCAATCATCGCCTCCCAGATTCAAGTAATTCTCCAGCCTCAGCCTCCCCAGTAGCTGGGACTACAGGCACATGCCACCATGCCCAGCTAATTTTTTATTTTTTGTATTTTTAGTAGAGACGGGGTTTCACCGTGTTAGCCAGGATGATCTCGATCTCCTGACCTCGTGATTCACCCGCCTCAGCCTCCCAAAGTGCTGGGATTACAGGCGTGAGCCACCGTGCCCGGCCAGTTCTTAATCTTTTGTGGTTGATCTTCCTGCTCCCTGATCTCCCTATCTTGGCAGAATTCTAGGGAACATAGTCAAAGTCTGACGTTGAGATACTAGGGAATGTGAAGAAAGATGAACTTTAATTGTACGAGGGTATATGCATACCTAGAGGCTCTTCAAGACTTGTTAACAAACTATCGAATTTTTCAATTATACTACAGACTATGTGCATCAGTAAAGGAGTATCTATATGAGTTCGCAAACAGAAACAACTAGATTATTCTCTCTGCAATTCTGCATAAATAATATTTAGATCTTAAATACTCAGCACATGCTGGCAAACTATATAACAGTTGTGGTTGTTTGCTACTTCTTTAATGATGATAATGTCAAAAGGAGATCAGCACCCTTGAGCATAAGAGGCTCTAGCTGCAAACTGTGGCATGTGTAGCAAATACAGATCTGCACAAAGTATATGAGACCCCTCTCACTAAATACAGGTAAAGCAGTACCCATGTAAGTAGTACATGAAGACTTTCTTCTTTTTCCTCTATTTCAAAAGGTATATTTAGGGAAACCATATATCTTAAGTAGTAACTTTTTGGCTGCTGTTCCCATTTCTCTTGAAATTCATTAAAGGTCATTTATAAAATATATATTAGATTATATCAGTATTAATAATTTTAAATATATAAAAGTATAATTCAGAATAAGTATTTGGTCAAACAACATAGCTTTATAACTCTGGCCATAAATAATACATATCAACTTTTATTTGTAGTTTGCAAAGACAGCTTAATATTTAAATATCTATTAATGTAATATATCACATTAACAAATTAAAGGAGAAAAATGATCACCTGATAGATGCTGGAAAAGCATTAAATAAAATTTAATATTCATTTATAATTTATTTATATGCCATCAGGAGGCCACTCGTGGTGGTTCTTGCCTGTAATCCCAGCACTTTGGGAGGCCAAGTCAGGCTGATTTCTTGAGCCCAGGAGTTTGACACCAGCTGGGCAGCATGGCAAAAACCCATTTCTACAAAAAGTACAAAAATTAGCCAGACATGGTGTCACGCCTGTAGTCCCAGCTGTTTGAGAGGCTGAGCGGGGAGATTGCTTGAGCCTGGGAGGTGGAGGTTGCAGTGAGCCATAATCGCCTCACTGTACTCCAGCCTGGGTGACAAAGCAAAACTGTCTCAAAAACAAAAAAGAAAAAATAAGTAAATGTAGACAAATGTTACAATTTGATAAAGCTGGGTGGTATTTATATCAATTTTGTTGACTCCAAACTGTGTAGAGTTGAAATGTTTAATTAATATAAGGATTTTTTTAAAAAGAAGCCAACACGAGATGGTCTCATCTCAGCCTCCCAAGTAGCTGGGACTACAGGCGCGACACCATGTCCAGCTAATTTTTGTACTTTTCGTAGAAATGGGGTTTTGCTATGTTGCCCAGGCTGATCTCAATGCACAAAAAGGTAGAATTAAATCTTTCCATGGTCAGAAAGATTTAATTCTACCTTTTTTTTTTTTGCATTTCTGCCTAAAGAAAATATCATTTGCAGAATTTCAATTTATCCACAGCCAGAGAGGGAAGCTAACTGAATCTGAATACATAGGGGAGAGAAGATGAAAGGGTTTATTTGCTAAAGGGATGAAAACTAGTTACTATTAACCATGGCCCAAAACTAATTAGGCAGTAACTAGGATATTGTTGGAATAAAACAATATTCCAAAGTCAAATAGAGACATTTACCTTTTCGAATTATCCATGCCACCGTACTTTCCCTTTGAGGTACTTGGTAAGAAACCACTAAACCACAAAATACTATTTGGTCATAGGTTTCAGAGATTCAAAGAAGGAGGGCACTTGGTAGGAACACTGGGCAGAGTTTATTTGCTTCAAAAGGGAATGTATCATTAGCATCTTAGTGACAAAATTGCTATTTAGCAAAAAGATAGGAAATAATATGAGGAGTAGAATTAGAAATCTGTGCAGTTGAGGTAGAGGCCTCTGAATTTTAAAGACTGTCCTTTGAACAGTTGCAAACAGAAAGAAGACACAATCTCTGTGCATAATGTGTCAGCTGTGATGCAGAGGAATGGCCTATTTGATGGGTCCCATGATGAGAAGTCTGGCTGCAGGAGAACCATGGCACAGGAAGAAAGTGAGGTGGGACCAGAGCTATGGAATCCCAGACCCTCCTGGCTAAGATTGTCACCAACATGCTGACGAGGAGGGGCTGATGAGTAGCCACAAAATCTTACCAGACATGCATCTGAATATTATCTGTAATGTGTCATTTCTGTTATATTAATACTAAATATTAAAAGTATCGAGGGAATGAATGAAGAAGGCACAAGTGTCTGAACATGCTGGATTCATTAGAATGGATAAGATGGGTGTATTTTTACACAATGCTTGAACAGGTCCATTTTATCTAGAATATTCCACAATTTTTACACACTCATTCTTCTTTTAGGTATGTTTGCTTAGATCAATACGCATACAAACACTAAGTTACTGAATTAATACATAGGTCCTTCCAGAGGCCTCAAATTTAGCTTCACCTCATCCAGAGTATTCTGTGAAGAGAGGAATAAGTTAGGCTTTTATCGAATGAATTTAATTAGACTATATTAGTGGGACCCCTTTGAGGTTCAGTTCAGACCATTTTAATCAAAAGGAATAAAATAAAAATTACCTGCTTCTAAAATTGTGCCTTCTAGCTGTTCTTTTTTTTTGTTTTTAAAAAAAGGCCAGAACTGAACACATTCTCAATTAGTCACCTAGCTCACCCACCAGACCCCTGGGTGGTCTGTGGTTATCAGTCTAGTTGGCTTGAGCCTGGTGCCAGGGACACAAAAGTGAGGTATTTTCTCCATGAGAGAAGACTTTTGCTTGGTGTTGGGGTGCTTCCCTAAAAATCCAGGCAACGCGTCCCCAGCATTCCTTTGGTTGGTGGGAGCGCATCCATCCTTTCTACTGTGAAGGGCGGCGTGTAAGGCAGACAAACCTGGACACCCACAGGAGTGGTGCCTCCTGTAAACTGCTTTTCCCCAGCAGCGTCCTTCGCATCCTTGGTGTGTACTGAAGCCTTGGCCATTCCTCTCACTGCAGGGGAAGGCTGGTGCCCCGCCAGCTATGCCATGGGTGCCACTGCACCTTTTGTTCTGCCACCTCGGGCATTGTTCCATCTATGCACATGGTGTGGGAGAGGCTGTGTAATTCTTGCCTTGTAAACCTGAGTCTGGAGGCTACAGCACTGTCAGGAAGAGCCTTTCTTGCCCTTTTTCTTATCGTTTTGAAGAGCCTGCTGCCTTTCTATGTACACAGACTCTACAATGGAGCCAAATATAAGAGGTCTGTGATCCTGTAGCCTGAATCAGAAGACGTAGCTGGCTTCTCATGTCGCCACCAATTTGTATTGGATCTCTCTCTTTCTCAGTGTCTCATATTAAATATCATGGTAATTGTACCTAAGAATATTAGGGAAAGATCTATCATGGCCTTCAGGACTGGAGGAACCTCAACAATCTACAGACCAGGTGGCTCTTAGCTGCTCTCTGTGAAACTGACCATTCTGCAGAGAGAGTTGATGAGTCCAGGCTCCTCCTGCCCAGCTCCTTGGCACATCCCCAGCCCCTGGAGCTCCTAGGACTCCACCTGAAGTTTGAAAACCACCAGGCCTAGTCAAACCCTCCCCTTTACAGCCAGTGCAGCTGAAATGAGGGAATTTCCAAAACATATGCAGTTACTTCGTATCGCAAGAATTGCGGCCGGGCACAGTGACTCACACCTGTAAACCCAACACTTCGGGAGGCTGAGGCGAGCAGATCACCTGAGGTCAGGAGTTCAAGACCAGCCTGGCCAACATGGCAAAACCCCACTTCTACTAAAAATACAAAAATTAGCCAGGCATGGTGTCACATGCCTGTAATCCCAGCTACGTGGGAGGCTGAGGCAGGAGAATTGCTTGAACCCGGGAGGCGGAGGTTGCAGTGAGCCAAGATCGTGCCACTGCACTCCAGTCTGGGCGACAAAGTGAGACTCTGCCTCAAAAAAAAAAAAAATTGCAAGAACCCAGGTCTCCTGCTCCAGGGCTCAATATGTGTTCTACTGCCCCACAGTTCTTCCTACAAAATGAGGAAAGGCTTATTTATCTAATTTGTGAGGGCAACTATATATTCTTTATTATGAAGGAATTCACTTTGACAACTGTTATGAAGCCCAGACTGAGTTACTAGCACGAGTTCTAGGTGTAGCTGCATCCCACTCTGAACTTTCCGGTTATAATCCTTGCCTTCTCTCTCGGCCTTAACAGAAAACCCAGAACTCAAGCCCTGCCCTCCTTTTCCTGAAAATGCCAAAGCCAACTGCGTAGGAGGTTTTTTCTCCTAGGAAGAACCTTGTCTTCCTAGAAAACAATCTCCACCTCCCCACAGTTTGCTGTATGAGGCAGAGAACAGCCCCAAACATAGACAGGCCTTGGTGGAAAGGGTGCGTTGTTGCTGTTGTGAATGGGATGGCACGGCCTCCTGGCCTTGCGGTCTAGGTCCCTCGCAGCAGGGGCTGGATTTCCCACCCAGAGCGGAGCTCACGGCCTGCAGCACCGCAGAGAGGGTTCCTGGGAGGAGTGGGGCCAGGGAGTTCCTGGGAACGTGCTGTTTTCATTACTGATATTCCCAAGGGCTTCTCTTTGGGGTTGAAGGAGTAGGAGGAACTGTGCCTTCTTAAGAATGTGAGAGGGCCGGGCACGGTGGCTCACGCCTGTAATCCCAGCACTTTGGGAGGCAGAGGCGGGCGGATCACGAGGTCAGGAGATAGAGACCATCCTGGCTAACACGGTGAAACCCCGTCTCTACTAAAAATACAACAACAACAAAAAATTAGCCAGGCGTGGTGGCGGGCACCAATAGTCCCAGCTACTCGGGAGGCTGAGGCAGGAGAATGGTGTGAACCTGGGAGGCGGAGCTCTCAGTGAGCCAAGATCGCACCACTGCACTCCAGCCTGGGTGACAGAGCGAGACTCCGTCTCAAAAAAAAAAAAAAAAAAAAGAAAAGAAAAGAATGTGAGGGAAAGAGGACACTGAGGTGAGGGGAAGACAAAGCGCGGCACCTGCCCGTGTCCGGAGCCCTGCGCTGAGTTCTCACTGAGAGCAGGACTAGAGGGCGGATCCTAGGAGCACTGTTTCCATGGCTCCCTAGAAAGAGGCCAGGCACCAGAAGGGCAGGACAGAGCCCAGGGCGGGGAGTCTGCCCGCTTCCGTAGCAGCCCCAGGCACGCGGCTCCGGAAGCTTGTCCACAGATCTGGCTGTCGCCCCTTGCCCTGCAGTCGCTCCTCGTGCAGCCTCACCCTATGACTGTGGCGCACAGCACGTGCGCTTCTCTCTTAAGCAACTGCCTGTCTGATATCTACACAGAATATTCCCCGTCTCCGGAGATGCCCTGCCTGCGGCTCTAGTCAGAAATCAGGCTGTCTTGATTCCTTTCTACCCCTTACTTTCCACATTCTACCCCCAGACTGGACACCTCCAGTCTCTGCCCCCTTCACAGCCACCCAGACCAGCATCCCTCTTGCCCAAGGAACCGAAACACTATCTGGATGCCTCCTGACACCGGCTGAACTCTCACAGCCATCCCAGAGCCAGAGATGTTTCTGATATAAACTCTTGTCGTGTTATTCACTTCCTGGCTGAAAACCACTTGATAACCTCCTATTACCCTTAGGAGGAAATAGAACCTCTTTAAAGTGGGGATTGCACATCTGCTGCCCGTCTGTCTCGGTTTCAGCCCCATGGACTCTCCTTTCGTCTCCGCATTCTTTCTTCTGGTGTCCAAATTCTTCCATCATGAATCCTTATCAGTAGATAATTTTCTATGTATTTTTACCAGTCATATATTTTGAGTATGTATTTACCAATTATATACACATCTTATTGCTGATTTTATTTTTAAATCAGTAAAGCATAGCTATTTAGATAATATTTCCTTCTGGAACTCCAGGGATTTGTTTTGCACAGCTGTGGGCCAGGTGCTCACTTTGTGGGGACTTCTGCTGTAGCCACGTGCAGTCCCTCCAGACCAGGAGTCCCCATCCCCCGAGCCACAGACCAGACCAGTTAGGAACCAAGCCACACAGCAGGAGGTGAGCAGAGGCAAGTGAGCATTACCGCCTGAGCCCTGCCTCCTGTCAGATCAGCCTCCTTAACATTAGATTCTCATAGAAGCATGAACCCTGTTGTGAACTGCACATGTGAGGGATCTAGGTTATGTGTTCCTTATGAGAATCAAATGCCTGATGATCTGTCACCATCTCCCATCACCCCAGATAGGACCATCTAGTTGCAGGAAAACAAGCTCAGGGCTCCCACTGATTCTACATTATGGTGAGTTGTATAATTATTTCATTACATATTACAATGTAATAATAATAGAAATAAAGTGTACAATAAACGTAATGCACTTGAATCATCCGAAAACCATCCCACCTCCCAACCCCAGTCCTGTCCATGGAAAAATTGTCTTTCACAAAACAGATTCCCCGTTCCCAAAAGATTGGGGACTGCTGCTCTAGACCTCTGCACCCACTCTTTCTCCTGCCTGGGGTCTTTCCTCACCCTCACCTGGGTTACTCCTACTCACAGAGGAATTTGGATGTTTATTAAGCCAACAGACAGTAAAAAGCCAGTACTTAGAGGAAACAAGCCAATATAGACTCAGTAATTAGAGCTCTATTCGTGGTTTTCAGGCAGGTATTAGATTTGCTAGTACCAAATGCCTAAACATACAGTTACAAATCTCTGACTGTGACTTCAGTCCTAATCTCGGAATCTGTGTTTTCTCGGCAGTATAGCAGCGTGGGAAATCAGTGAGACATCTGCTCATTTGCTACTTGTTAACCCAAGGCTAAATGAAGTAGAAAAAGCTTGTGTTCCCAAACATTACTCAACATTCATAAGGGTTAATTAAACTGACATTCAGACAGGGGTCAGAAAACGCAGGATTAATATTTGGATTGCATCCAATCTTTTGCTGTTACAGGCTGTGCTGTATGAACAACCATTTACACATGTAGTTTCACCTCTGTGCTACTACATTTGTAGGATGAATTCCCACAGTGAAATGCTGGGTCCAACAGCATGTACTTTGATCATTTTTATGGCTACAGATGTTGCCATAATTTGCATTTTAGTAATTGTACCAACTTACACTTCTCCAGTGGGCCAAGCTCCCAACAGCCTCATCAGCAGTGTGTTAACAAACCTTTGGATTGTTGACTTCTGATAGCTGAAAATGGTATCACAAAGTAATCTGGACTTGCATTTTTCTGTAAGAAATGTCGTGGATCCATGCTTGGTATAAAATTAAACTCACCAGAAACTTGAAACAAAAAACAAAAACAAATGTCGTGCATCTTTTCATATGCTTGAGAATTATTTACATCAAATGCCTATGGACTGTTTCTTCAAATCATTTATTTAAATAACAAATAACTCTTGCAGTTCCACTTCTTTGCTCCAGTTTAACGCAGGCATGGACCCTTTCAGGGAAAAAGCTGCATCTTACTTCCTGCTATGCTCCTAATATCAGTACTTGATGAATAAATAAACGATTGTGGGCCCTGGAAGACAGTGTCATCCCCAAAAAGTGGCATTAATGCAGAAACTTCAAAAAAAATACTGAGAGGATATTTTCACGATGTTCTAGTCATCTGTAAGGAGTATTGCACCCAGGGCCATCAAGGAAAGACTTGAAAAGATGCCTCAGCCACAGTGCCTCCAACAGCAGCCCCTGCATGGTGGGTTTTATGAAGGACCCTCCTCCTATCACTCATGTCTGGTGGGGAGGGGCTGGGGAGGCAACCCCAGAAGAAGGGGTTGGAGTAAGCACAGCACCAGCCTTCCCCACATGCTGAGGAGGAACCACTATTTGGAGGCCATGCCATCTAATGTAGCAATCCTGAACAGCTAGCCACGAGGGAGCCACACTATCAGCTTCTGGAGGAAGCTGGATCTAGACCAGAATTTTTACAGCCACCCCTGGCACCTGCTCTTACCAGTCACTTTTCTCTGGAACCTCAGCTGCCTGTCACCTCTCATCCCCGTCTCTATCCTGCCCCTCCAACACACACGTGTGCACACAAACATGCACACACACACACACACACACACACGGCGGGGGATGGAAGGCTATGCAGTCAGAGTCCTGATGAAGGAATCAAACTGGGCCCATGCAGACAGCAGCAGGAACCCAAAGAGAGCATAGAAATCCATGGGCTCAACAAAGAAATGGGGCAAATTCTGAAACCCCTAAATTTGAATTAAAAGACAACTACAGATTAGGAGTAGAAGCTTAGACAAGTTCCTTAATCTCTGTAGGCATCAGTCTCCTTAGAGATGCATTAGGAATAGTAATTATCAATTTTTGTTTTGGTTTTTTGTTTGTTTTTGTTTTTTGTTTTGAGACAGTCTCGCTCTTGTTGCCCAGGCTGGAGTGCAATGGCATGATCTCGGCTTACTGCAACCTCCATCTCCCGTGTTCAAGCATTTCTCCTGCCTCAGCCTCCCAGGCAGCTAGGACCTTATAGGCGCCCACCACCACGCCTGGCTAATTTTTTGTATTTTAGTAGAGACAGTGTTTCACAATGTTGGCCAGGCTGGTCTCGAACTCCTGACCATAGGTGATCCACCTGCCTCGGCCTCCCAAAGTGCTGGGATTACAAGCATGAGCCACTGCACCTGGCCATATTTATCTATTTTTAATATGGTTAGAGGATTAAATGAGATAATCCTCTCAAAACATTGCAATTTGCACTCAAAAATTTTTTTGAATAGCTTTTTTTTTTTTCCTGGGACAGAGTCTTGTTCCATCACCAAAGCTGGAGCAGCCTTGACTTCTCAGGCTCAAGTGATCCTCCCACTTCAGCCTCCCAAGTACCTGAGATTACAGGCACACGCCACCATGCCCAGTAATTATTTTATTTTTTGTAGAGATGAGGGTCCCTCTGTGTTGCCCAAGCTGGTCTCGAACTTCTGGCCTCAAGTGATCTGCCCACCTCTGCCTCCCAGAGTGCCAGGTTTACAGAAGTGAGCCACCATGCCCAGACTTAAGCAGTTTTTAAGCACTGAGGCCTTGGAAAGAATTCTCACCTGGGGTGCTTTTAACTCATTAACTGGCTGGTCAGAGGGTTAGTGGAAGACAACAAAAATTTTGAGGTAACTTTACCACCACCTGCTAGCAAAAAAGAGTTTGACCATTAACTTTAAAGGGACCACTCTGCGCTGAACAGATGAGTGGACATCTCCTGACGCGGACTCTGAGATGTGGCACTGCCTGCCTGTGCTCTCTGTTCTGGGTTATGATCCCCCTTTGAAGTCACCGATTGCTTTGCTCTCTCTGGTTATGGTCCAGGACAAGAAGAAAGACTGATCAAGGAGCCAGGGTGAGGCAAGACTCCTTCCCCTTGTTGACGTCGGCAAAGTCTCCCGTCCTGGGCATGGCTGTGCTTCTAAATAGAGCCAGCTTAGAGCTAGGCCTGGGTCCTGGGTGGTCTCCTGCCTTTCTGCTTTGCCTACAAGATGGATCTTGATAGCCTCAACCATCTTCTAAAAATGTACTGAAAGGATTCCTCACTCCTCATTGCAGATTATACCTCTACCTCCACTCCTTTCTGAAAATCCACAGAAATGACAGTAAAAAGTATATATAAAGGAAAATTAATTTATAAAAGTTCTGAGAACAGAAGAGGAGACAACAGAGGACTAAACTTATGAAGAATTTTAGAAGCTGGAGGGCGGGTGGGGTGGATTGACAGAAAAACAGACTAAAGGAAGTCCCAGCCCAAGGCACACAAGAGAGAACCAGGGAGGGAGCCGTCAGCGTCAGCAGTTGAGAGCCGGGATGGAAAGAAGTGAAACAATTGAGGGGACCCACAGAAGAAGCACATGCACAACTGTGGCATGGCCATTCCACACTGATCTCCCCAGGGTGCCCTCAGAGTGAATGCAAAATCCTAGCCCCAAAGAACCCAGGAGGATGCTTAGGGGGAGGTGCATTCCCAGCATGAAAAGCGGATCCCCATAGTAAATTCTCTCTCATTTTAGCTCAGATGGGCTAACAGAACAGGCTATTCTATTAGCAGACAGAGTGCAGCTAGACACCCTTCATGTAACCTCTGCCACCGAATGGGCTCCACACACTGCCAGAGAGCTGCACAACCAGCTGTTTTCGTCCAGCAGAGCTGCACGGCCCCATGCAAGTACTAAATCAATCAAACCCACTCCTTCATGGACAATCCAGGTTCACCCAGCAGCTGAGGGAAATGAGCTTCACCCATGAGAAGGAGCACGATGAACAGGACAATTGACTTTGGAGGAAACAAATGATTCAAGTCAGATGACAGAGTTTTAAAAACTCTAATGACAGTCTTCAGAAAAAATAGACAAGATATGGGTCTATGAATGCAGGAACAGCTTGCTATAAAAAGAAGGCAAGGAAAGGATAAATGGAAAGCCACAGAAATTAAAAATATAGCTACCAAATTAAAATTCAATAGAAGAGGTGGGAGAAAAGACAAAGTTGAAGAAGTCTTTCAGAACGCATAACAAAAAGACAAGAGAGGAAAAAGGTAGTACGAGAAAGATTCAAGGACATGGAAGATGGATGCCGATGGACCCACGTTTGACTAATAAGAGTCATGAAAAGAGAAAAAGAGAAACGGAAAAAGAAAAAAACATTAATCAAAGAAATAAGAGGAGATGATTTCCCAGGATGAAGAAGAATGCCTGTGATGAAAAGCTGCAGTTCCTGACTGCCTCTGCTGTTCTAACCTGTAATTCAGCTATTATGGCTAGAGCTCTAGCAGCCCTTTTGGGCCATAAATTGACCTTAACAATGATAGAAGCCAGGCATGGTGGTACACATAGTCCCAGCTACTCAGGAGTCTGAGGCAGGAGGACCACTTGAGTTCGAGACTAGCCTGGGCAACATAGCAAGACCCCATCTCTTTTTTTAAAAAAGAAGTCTGGATTCTTTATCATGCCTTTGAGCTCCATTCTAGCCTTGAAATCCTTACCTCCCAACTTCTTCTCTGTAAAAGAGAAATAAACTTTCATCTTGGCCAGGTCACTGGATTTCTGCAGGTTTTCTGTTACGTGTAATAAACCGGCTTCTAACTCTGTGCTGTCCAATATGGTAGTCATTAGCCACATGCAGTTATTTAAATATAAATTAACTAAAATTAAATTAAATTAAAATTCAAGGGCTGGGCTCGGTGGCTCACGCCTGTAATCCCAGCACTTTGGGAGGCCATGGCAGGCAGATCACAAGGTCAGGAGATGGAGACCATCCTGGCTAACACAGTGAAACCCCGTCTCTATTAAAAATAGAAAAAAAAAATTAGCCGGGCATGGTGGCGGGCACCTGTAGTCCCGGCTACTCAGGAGGCTGAGGCAGGAGAATGGCATGAACCTGGGAGGCGGAGCTTGCAGTAAGCCGAGATAGCACCACTGCACTCCAGCCTGGGCGACAGAGCGAGACTCTGTCTCAGAAAGAAAAAAAAAAAATTCAGGTCCTCAGTCACACTGGCCACATTTTAAAAGCCCAGCTGCCACATGTAGCTAGTGGCTACTATAGTGGACAAAGCAGAGACAAAACATTTCCACCATCATGGAAGGTTCTGTTGGACAGCACTGCCCTGACACAAATCCCTTCTCACAAAGATGCTTGTATTCCGGCAAAGGACATAAAAACAATCTACTCTCCGGAGTACCCAGCAGAATGTGTGCCATTGTGAGGTATAATTATGGGGGTCAAAAGGGCCTCCTAGAAGAAAGGCATCTGGGATGAATGTTAAGACTCATATGGGTATAGAGGGTGTGCCCTGAAGATTGTGCAGCTTCAACACAATCTGGAAGCAGAAAAACACAAGACATGCTCAGAGTCATCTAATTTTATTGATGTGTAGGATCTGGAAATCTGTCATGTCTTGAAATAACTAATGTCCTATAAACTCACTGATGGCAGAGATTCTCTAATGGCCACTGCTTCTAGCTCCACTGTGAGCACATGCTAGGTGATATCCCCAAAATGCTTGCTTACTAAGACACAGACTTTTGCACAGTATATAAGGTCAAGTGAGCAATTTTATTTTATTTGTAGGTGTTATATCATTTTGATCTGAGACATGGCCATCCTACAGGCAATAAATATCGTCAAGGAGATTTCACCACAAGTCACCAATGAATGTACCTTCTCATTTTGCAGTAGCTGCTAACAAATTGGCAGAAAGACCAAAACCATTCTGGATATTACACATCAGAATGACCAGTTCAAACAGGTGGTCTGCTCCTTCCATTTTATTAACCATTTCCTTGAACACATATTTTTACACCAAACAAATTTCCTACAGAAGCAGATATTTAACATACCATATCATACAATATTTGACAGTTATTTGTATTCTTTTTGGGGGAGACACTTTGTGTTGTGTGCTAGGGGTTGGCTCATTTACGTACAGATATTTACCAAGTCACTACATACATGCGTTCCTTCCAAATGATGACACATCTAAATACTAGGGTTATTTCTGCACTATTTATAAAGATTAAAAGGCATTTGAGCATTTCCATAAAGACCTTTATATGAAAGGTCAGATCTTGTAGCAACTCATGAAGCACTAGAGCAGAAAATTAGCCTATAGAGAATTGGGTTCCCAAATGGGGCCAGTGTCAACCACAGGGTTGAAGTTTCTGCCCATAGGATTGGAACTCACTTAGTACTCAGGTCTAGCAGGCAGAAGAGTCAATGCACATTTGTTTTGCAACAATAACAAGCATTCATGGTGCACCTGCTCCATGCCTGAAGCTGCTGTAGGACATGGGGCCACCGAGATGCGTGGGGCAGAAGAGAGGCCAGCTTTCACAGAAGCCAGGCTCCTGAGACATGTCCCACGGGAACAATGCACTGTAGTTCTCCATGGTGGTTACACAGGACAACTTACTGCCCATTCGTGGATACACACATGAATTTTCAGCAACAAGGAACAGGAAACATTTGAAAAGATAGCTGCCCCTTCAAAACTCAGTTGCCAACAGCCTGCTAATTTGCCAGTTTTAAAATGATTTGGATGTCTTATGCACACTCCTGTTCATGCCAGCACCATTTCTTTCCTGGACTCCGCATTCCCAGGGGCAGGGGTCAAGTGCATAAGTTATTGATATGGCTACACCCAGGAAGCCCCTCTGTCCTGGCAGGCCTCAATAGGAAGGGCCCCTCTTCTGCACTAGTGGCTCACTGTTGTGTGACCCAGTGGTCCTCTGCTTTATTTACATTTTTTTCATTGGGTGCAGTCTATATGTGAATGTCCAAAACAAAGCAGAAAATAGGAATCATACCAAAAGTTATCACAAGAGTGGACTGTGAGAGCTGCAAGGACTCCAGCCCTTTGCTTCAGAGAATGACCACACAGATCTCCTGGTGTCCAGGCCACTGCTCTGACCATTGGCCCCTGTGTCCTTCCTTAGTATTTACCCCATCTAGTCATTTCTTTTTCTTTTTCTTTTTCTTTTCTTTTTTTCGAGACAGGGTCTTGAACAGTTGCCCAGGCCAGATTGCAATGATGCAATCTTGGCTCACTGCAACCTCCGGCTCATGCCTCTAATCCCAGCATTTCCTTAAAATAAAAAACAAACCCTATAGTGCTTTACAAATTTACAAGAAGCTCTCACAATTTTGCAGTTCTCACGGCCATCGTGTGTGGGCAGCACAGATGTGGAACCTGAAATGAGATGATTCAGGCCACACAGCAGTGAAAGGCAGAGTTAGGACCTGAACTCAGGTTTCCCTGCTCCAGTCTAGGTTGGGAGAAGATGGGGCTAACTCGGCTATAGGTTGGGCCCTGACCTTTGTTGGCTGCTGAAATGAGATTGACATCCTTCCAAGTACACAGGCCAGAGTTCAGACTCCAACACAGATCCAGTGTGAGCCACTCAAAGCGAGCCTGGCTGTGGAAGTGTGCTACATGCAGCACTGGGCACCTTGAACTCCTTGAGCCCCTGGAATGCCCCCAAACACCCATTTGGAAACCCCAGATTGAGCCCAAATAAGACAGTAAGAAAGAGTCACAGAGTCTTCCACAGCACATGAGGCAAGGTTTGTAGCATAAGGTTTTATGTCTGGGTTAGTGCAACACCATGATTGACAGAAGTACAATTATTCGGACAATTATGAACACAAGCCATGAATCAAAAGTTCAGGCAAGGGGAGCAAAGAAGACATTTCAGAACAAATGAACAGATTGCTTCTGATGGAAAGAATCTGGCCACTCTTTTCTTCCCTGAAAAGCATGCATAGCTCAGAGTGCAGCCAGCAGAGTGTGGACCTGCTTCTGGGGAGAAGCAGCAATCCCACCTGGCGTCGATATCACGGCTTTTCTTCCCGTCACAATCCGTGTTTCGTCATGCCTGGCTTGCACTCAGGGTGCTGTGCATTCCCCGAGCACATGCCTGCTAGGTGGAGGGTGGATGGGGCCCCCAGAAATGGGTGAGAGCAGTAGAAACCATAGGACACAAAAGGACAGTAAGGAATTGTCATGACTGTTCCCAGAGTGGATAAGCAACCCTTGCATGTTGGACATAATCACCAGGAACTGAACAGAGAGAGCCTCTTAGGCCCATGTCTGAGCTGGTAAAGAGAAAAACGGGATGCTAGCACTCCCGCCTAGCCCTTGGCTGTCGCTTTGTCATAGGTGAGCAAACAAAGGAGAACAGAGCCACAGACAGGAGCACTTTGTGCTTAATCCCTTCTGGGAAAGCTGCAGGCGATTCCGAAACCACGGCAACAAATAATCTCCTTAAAGGTCTTCCGCATCTTTCGGCTGCGGAAGGCATATATGACAGGGTCCATCACGGAATTACACATGATGAGTGTGAGGTACATATTGAAGTGAGACATGAAGCAAGAGCAGTAGAGGTTCTGAGGGCAAGAAAGCATTAAAACGAGATGGAGGAAGAACGGGGCCCAGCACACGATAAACACGCCCAGCAGCATGGTGACGGTGACCGTGCCCTGCATCCTGGTCCTCTGCCGCGCAGAGCTGGCCCCGGGCAGAGCCGCGATCTGCTTGACGTGAGTCCGCGCCAGGAGGAACATGTATATGTACAGAGACACCAGGAGGAACAGCATAGTGAAGAACATGGAGATGAGGCACAGGATGACGTAGGTGGATTCAGAGTACGGGATGAAGATGATGACGCAGCCCGTGCAGAAAGCCCAGATGCCGGCGATGATGACCCCTGAGCGCCTCGCCGTCATGATGTGGTGGTAGCGCAGGGCGTGGAAGATGGTGACGTGCCTATCCACTGCAATGGCCAGCAAGCTACACATGGACGCCACCACGGAAATGCAGGTCATGGAGTCAAACACATGGTCAATGTGGCGCACAAAGGCGTCTGCTATCACTAGGTGCTTGTTGTTGAGTAGGTAGATGGTGATGGTCTCCCCGGCACTGGACATGCTCACCAGCATGTCGGCCACTGCCAGGCTGCACACGAAGAAGTACATGGGGGAGTGCAGGTTTTTGTTCTTCACTATGGCCCCTATGACCAAGATGTTCTCCAAGAGGCTGATGACACCCAGAGTGAGAAACACCTCCACAGCGATGCCCATGTCTTCACATGGTGAAGACTTGTTTTGGACACTGGGTCCCGAAAGGTTGCCGTCTGTGGCATTCAGGTTGAGATCCAAGAAATGCAGGTGAAATGAGGAATTCATTGCCGGAGAAATACACCTCTTGTCTTGGCAGCAAATTTACTGTAAAACATGTTTTAAATTCACAATCCAGAGAGGTTAGCAGCCTACCAAAGAAAGACAGCAGCTTGCCTAGAACCAACACAGCCTAAGAAAGGGGATGAATGACACAGTGCATCAGAGGACTGGGCTCGGCTCGCTCAATCCTTTTTTTTTTTTTTTTTTTTTTTAAGAGACAGGGTCTCCCTATGTTGCCCAGTCTGGTCTCAAACTCCTGGCTACAAGCGATCCTTCTCTCTCAGCCTCCCAAAGTGCTGGTACTACAGGGGTGAGCCACGTGCCCGGCCGCTGGCTTGCACCTTCTGACCTGCGTTCCTGAGACCTGGAAGAGTGCCCCCGGACCCTCAGATTAGAATCTTCACCAGCCTCTTCTGCTCTCCTTGCTTTCAGCTCCCAGCCTTTCACATGCATCTTACTAGAGAGACACTCACCTCCATGCGCCCAGGACAGTTTCATTTTTTATGGCTGCTCTCCTGGGCTCAAGTTCACTATCATAAGTGTCCCCAACTCATAACCTACAAAATCCAGCCAGTCTCCCGATGTTCACATTTGTAAGGCTACTGCACGACATTCTCCTCAAGGGAGCTCCGATTTAAGACTGTACAGACCCGTATTCCCTTAAGAGAGACAGACAGGTGCATCCTGACACTTCTCAGACCCACTGGGATTCAGCCTTCACAGCTGTAAGTAAGGATATAACCGGAATGGTCTGTTACCCTGAGCAAAGTCACATGTTAAAAGCTACTGTCTTAAGTTTGTAAGTGTAGGCTGCACATACATGTTAAAATTGAGGAAAACAGTGCTGCTTTTACCTCAATACCTATTTTTCCCTCGCTTCTGCATTATGTGGAATTCCTTGAGGTCTGCTTGATAGTTTATTAGGTCCGCGTGAGCACAGTATTAAAAAAACAGCAATTTAAATGTACCACAGTCTTTTGTTGCAAAATTTCTCTCTTATGATTCATTTTCAAAAATCCCTTTGCCCTCCAAACTCAGATCACATCTGGAGAGAATTTCTGTCATCACTGTCATCGTTAATATTGGTAATCATTTTGGGAAGGAGGGAGGGGGTGAGGGACAACAAATTACTTAATAGGTACAATGTACACTATAGGGGTGATGGCTACACTAAAAGCCCAGGCTCCACCACTATGCAATATATCCATGTAACAAAACAGCACCTGTACCCCCTAAATCTATAAAAATAAAAAAGGAAAAAATTGGTAATCATAAGCATTTATTGAACTGCAATCATTTGTTACAGCTGAGTTCCAGCTCAGATATCTCGGTAAATTATGCAATTATACTAAAATCATATCGAGCTGTGTTAAAACCCCACGGGGCAAGCTAGCTGCCGCCCCGTCACTTCCACATGCAGCGGAAGCGCGATTTTGCATTTATTCTCAGGATCTCAAGGAGACAGAAAGCTGTGGCTATTTACCGGTGCTCCTCCTCGCGGGCCGCAGCGCTCAGCCTGGGCCCCCGGCGTCCCCGGGATCTGACGGGGCCGCGCGGCGCTCAGGGCCAGCCCCGGACTGTCCTCTTCCCCCAGCTAGGCGGCTGCGGCTCTGCGGGGCTTTAAGCCTCCTGCATGCCGGCGCCGGGCGGCCTCCGCTGCCACCTAGTGGCCCAGCGCGGCACAGCGGCCAGGGAACCGCGTCAGCCCGGAGCGAAAATCCTCCCCCAACACGCTCTTGAATGAATGAATGGTTGGTTGGTTAGTTGGTTGGTTGGTTGGTTGGTTGGTTGGTTGGTTGGTTGGTTGGTTGGTTGGTTGGCTGGCTGGCTGGCTGGCTGGCTGGTTGGTTTGGCTGGCTGGTTGCTTGGTTGGTTGCTTGGTTGGGTAGTTGGTTGGTTGAGTGGGTGGGTGGGTGGTTGCTTGTTTGGTGGTGGGTTGGTTGGGTGAGCGGGTGGTTGCTTGTTTGGTTGGTTGGGTGGTTAGGGGTTAGTTAGTTGGGTAGGTGGGTGGTTGCTTGATTGGTTGATTGGTTGGTTGGTTAGGTGAGTGGATAGTTACTTGGTTGCTTGGCTGGTTGGGTTGGGGGGGTTAGTTGATTGGGTAGGTGAGTGGTTGCTTGGTTGGTTGATTGGTTGGTTGGGTAGGTAGGTGGTTGCTTGGTTGGTTGATTGGTTGGTTGGATAGGTGGGTGTTTGCTTGGTTGAGTGAGTAGATGGTTACTTGGTTGCTTGCTCGCTTGCTTGGGTGGGTGGATGGGGGTTAGTTGGTTGGGTAGGTGGGTGGTTGCTTGGTTCGTTGATTGGGTAAGTGGGGGTTGGTTGGGTAGGTGGGTGGTTGCTTGCTTGGTTGCTTGGGTGGGTGGTTAGTAGGTTGGTTTGGTGGGTGGATGGATGGGTGGTTGGATGTGTGGTTGCTTGGTTGGTTGGTTGGTTGGTGAATGGATGGGTGTGGTTGGTTGGTTGGGTCAGTGGGTGGGTGGATGGGTGGTTGGGTGGGTGGGTGGTTGGGTGGGTGGTTGCTTGGTTGGTTGGTTGATTGGTTGGTTGGGTCGGTGGGTGGGTGGATGGGTGGTTGGATGGGAGGCTGCTTGTTTGTTTTTCTGGCTGGTTGCACTTTTTGTTTCTTTTCTCTCCCTCTTGAGCACTGATTAAAATGCTCCCGAGCTCAAAGAGGGCTCTGTCACCCCGTTTCTCCTGGACAGCGGTCTCTGGGATGTCCTGATGATTGTTCTTTGGGAAGGAGGCCCAGTGCCTGGGAGCCCTCATCTCTGGCCCTACCATGCCCCTCTTTGCCCGAGGCTCTCACCCCTCCTCCAGGACTGCACGTGGCATGCCAGGCTTTATCAACCACACAGGCTTTCCTTACTCCAGCAAAAAAGAGAGCAAAGGATATCCACTCGCCAAATATCCTGGCCTTTCGCAATAGTTTCTGGACCCCACTCCTTTCTCTGACACCTAAAACTGACCTTCAACCCCCAAAAGAATCATTATACTCACAATAGGCAGAAGTGCCACTGCCCTGCAAGCCAGGGCAGGAAGCATGGGGCCATATCACTACCAGAGCTTTCCTCGGGCTTCGCAGACGATCACAACCTTCCAGTAGTTCAAGTGTGGGGACCAGAGTCTGGCTGGCCTCACGCCACTGGAGTCCCAAGCCGCGCTGGGAGCCACGGGGTGGAACTCTAGGAGGAGGTTCTGAATGTTGAGAATACACATTGGGAATGTGGTGTGAGGGAGGGAACCCGTTTCTATGTGTTGAAAACATCGGCAGGGTCAAGCACTCCGGCATATAGTCCTTACATCCAAGATCAGATCGGAGAGGGCTCTGCAAAAGGTCCTGGTGTCCCAGGAAAGTGCTCAAAATGGAGGGCTCTGTGCAAGATGAGCAGCTGGACCGCATCAGGCGGCCTCCCACAGTGGCGAGGGCAGCTGGCCCAGGGGCCCTATGTGCAGGGGTGACCCTGAGTGCTGCACAGGAATTACCTTCCTCAACCTTTACAAAACCCTAGAAGTGGGTTTCTCCTCTCACAATGGAGGGAACCAGTGCTGGGAGAGGTTACTTAGCAAGCCCCGGCTTCCAGCGCTACATAGCTGAGCCCCGACTGACTCAGAGCCCAAGCACTTAGATTTTGGTATATAAGTTACCCTAACTTTGTTTAATAAACTGGGGAGATATTTCGATTATTTTTCTATTCTGAAACACCTTAGATGAGGTAGGAATTCTCGGTTTCTTGCAGGAAAATAATTGAATTAAGGTTAATAGAGTTAAGAGAATAGAGACTAAGCTCTTCAACTGTTCCTGTCATTGGAAACTGTCTCCCAAACAGCAGCCTAATGACAATGCTGGACACACACGATGACATGAGCCACCCAGGAAGGAATGTTCCTTTCCCTGTCAAAGACCAGCATAACATGCAACAACCCAGGTGTTTTATTTCTCAAACAATGACAACAGAGAGGATTCTCAATTCAAATGCACAGAGACAACCCGTGGAGTCATATCTGTGAAGGCTTGCAAGGGTGAAATCTAGCTGGACACTGGAGGTCTCGGCCTGGGTTCTCTGAGTCACAGGCTCTGAGGAGTTCACCGTGCAGGATGCTGTGGGGAAGCCTCCTGGGGGCAAGCCTGTGGAGGGAGAGATGGGACGGGAGGGAGAGAAGAGAGCTGCCAGGCAGCTCCAGCAACCTCAGCCCTCATGCCCCACCCAGCTCAGTCACCAGAAGCAAGCTGCTTCCGGGAAGGTGTGAGGCCAACCCGGAGGGGCTGACAGCTGGGGAAGGCAGCAGACCACCCCTACAGTTGGGCAGCAGGTCCTCCCCTGAGGTGTCTGGCACAGCTCTGTGTCTGTCGCTCTCGTGGCACCAGAAAACTCTTATCAAATGTCATCTCTGTGCTCAACAGAGATCAAATGTCATCTCTGTGCCACCAAGGGTCTGGACGAAGGCACTAAGAGACCTGCTGCAAGGCAAAGCTCACCCAAGTGAGCTTGAGAAAGCAAGATAATCACAAGTGCTGGGTTATGACAATTTTTAAACTCCAAGGATTACAAAATACTTTCATATATTAACTTACGTAGTCCTTAAAGCAACCCTGGAAGGTATTAACATTATTACCATATTCATAGACACAGACTCTGAGGCTCACGGAGTTTCTGACACTATTTGGCTGGTCAGTGCTGCCACCAGCTGTTGATCCAAATCTTCTCAATCCCAAGCCCGTGTTTATGTAGATGCACTTGCCCACGTCACACATGAACATTGGGCAATGCGATCCTAGATATGCATGAGTTTCCCACCTTACTTAGAAAGAGAAAAGTAAATGAACATTTGCTGGGAGCCTGCAGTGTCCAATACTGTGGTCTGCATATCCGTATTCTCAGCGAATTCTCCCAGCAGCCCTATAAAGTCGACATTCTTCCCACCATCTTACAGATGGGGAAGCTGAAGCTGTAAGTAGTCATGTGACTTCTCAGTTGGTGATGAAAGCAGGATCAGGATCTGAATCTAGACTTCCAGGTGGTATCTGTGCTTAATCACAGTCTAAGGACTCAAGTCCTGTGCCTCAGTCCCATTGCCACAGAGGAGGAAACGCAGGTGCCCTGGGATCCCAAAGGAAGGCAGAGAGGAACAGGGGGAGAGCATGAAGCGAAGGGAAGACAGTTGGACAGGCAGAGAGGCCTGTGATGGGTACAGGGTGGGCCAAAGCAGGAGATGGAGGCCCAGGGCTGAAGGGTGAAACGTGGTCACCAGGTGGGAGGAGGCCGGGGAACGTCCAGCTAGGGCGCTAAGGCGGGAGGGATGGGTTTCTTTGAGGAAGAGAGAGAGTGCCAGTGACTGGGGAAGGAGCTTGTGAGGGCACCCAAGACTTTGCAGGTTCTACGAAGGTACTGAGGCTAACAGTAAGGGGAAGCCTTGCCAGGCCTTAAGCAGCAGCACAACACTTTCAGATTTGTAGCGTTAGAGCAGCCCAGCCACGGCGAGGAGATGGCACTGGAGGAGCTCAGATGGGAAGAAGGTTGTGCATCAGTGGCAGAACCTCACGAGATGAACAGGCCCCTGGGCTGAATCCCTTTCTCCACCCCCTGCCTGGGGATGCTGCCAATTCATGCTCAGGCCCAGCTCTTTGCAGCTGCATCAAAATTACCAAGTAATCCGCCCTGACTCTGCGGTGTCAAGGCTGAAAACAAAAACCGGCCCTGAACAAGCAGGCTTCACACACTGTCGGCACAGTGGGACCCTTCCACACCAACCCTCAATATTCCCTCTCAAGCCAGAAAAGGAGGACTTGAAGTGTGGGCTTTGGTGTGGGATTTGGGGGAATTTTCAAATTTCTATTTTGGTTTTTCATTTCTGTTTAATGTTTGTTTTGTTTTGACTGCTAGAAAGACGTAATCTCTGCAATGCCATGTAGGTCAAGATTCTGAAAGTCCCTGGGGAGGGTTATGTTTGAAATTGTACACACCTCTCATCTTTGAACAGGACCTAGTAAGCATCCTTTGCACTTAGTTTAAAGCTAAGGATGTTAGCCTGAAGACCGAATAGACAGTCCTTTCCTTCCAGAAGCACATAGCTCCTGATAAGCAACTGAACTCACTGTGCTCCTGCTGAAGGGTGTAGAATCGCTCACTGGGGAGACACTCAGAGATGCCTTAGTCCAGCACCCAGGTAATCACTGAGAAGTTAGCCACAAGATCTGGAGAGGAAGTCTCTTTTCCAGTATTTCAATCTTGCAGTTCTTGTTACTTAGCCAGTTTTTGCTAAGAAGACTCTTCAATACTAATTGTTACTTCAGGCTTCTGAAAAACTTCTTGATGCTCCTTCTACCCCAAATTATTTCCATCTCTCCTCCCTTTGTCCTCTAACCTCCTGTTCCTCCTTTAGGCCCAGGCCCGTACCTCCTGCTGGGACTCTTCTGTGGACACCCCTACACCTGCCTGAGTGGCAGCCCCATTCACTTCCCCACCCCAGCTCCGATCTTACTGCAGGGTAATTATCTGCCTGTCTCAACTCCTGCCCCGGGGCACTGTGAATCCTGCTAGGCAGAGGACTCCCAGTGGTGGCCCCAGTGACCACCAGCATTGGGCTGACCCCTCCCAGCCACGTGGACCCAGTGTGGCCTGCACAGTCCTTTAGCTACAAGGATTCATTTGAGGGTCAGCCCATGACCCAATCCAGGCAAACGAGATTAAACGAGATTAAAGCAGACTTCTAGGAACTTCTGGGAAGGAATGTTCTCCTTCTTCAGTGGCAGCTACCACAGAGATGCACTGTCTCCCCCATTATGCGTGATTTAAAGCCTAACAGAGCCCTGGTTGTTGCTGACCACCTGCTTTCCACCCCGGGACAGCCAAGCCTCGGGTTGTGCCAGCGTCATGCAGGACCAGCCTCGAGGTGGGAGCAGAAGCAGTACCTGGTGCTGCTGACCCCACCAGTCCAGCCCTTCACAAGCCTGAGTTTTTCCGGACTCTTCAGTTCCCTGAGTTAATACATTCCCTTTATCATTTAAACAAGTTGGATTTGGTTTTCTTACTCTTGCCACCAAGAAAATCCTAGTCCTCAAATCCTACTGCACACTTACTTTTCTCTGGATTATTCTATTATATCACAGCCTAGCAGAGCATCAAATTCTTACACACAGTTGTCACCATCTTAACAGTACAGTGTTCATCTTTCAAGTTGAACAGTGACAGTAACTTTCAAGTTGAAAGTAACAGTGTTCATCTTTCAAGTTGAGCAGCTCTCGCCTCCTTCTCATTGTACAGTGTGACTGTGTATTAAGAATGCCCATTTGAGTTGGTTATGAACATTCAGATCCATTTTTCTTTCTGTCATTACACAGTCCTTCCCTAGATTGATCAACACATTCTACTCAGGATATCAGTCTTCCTTGTTACAAAATCCCAGGCTGCAAAAAATAACGTCAGAAGACACTGGGAAAAATACCTGTGATATGTGTGACTGAGCACCATTCTCTCTTTCCAGACCACTTAGAAACCAGTCCTCAGGAAACAAGGAAGACACTGCAGCGGGGAAATGAGCAAGAGGTGTCTGCAGTCTCCTCTACTTATTCCCTAGTTTCTAGAGCCCCAAAGCAGCCACCCCAAGCCCAGCCGGCATGACCTGCTGTCTGCAAGAACCACAACCAAACCATTGCTAGTGTAGGGGTCAGCTGTGGCCTCAGCAATGCTGCATAATAAACTACCCTAAAGTATAGGGGCTTAAAATGAAAATGACCTACTCTCATGCTCAATTCAACTGCAACTCAGCAAGGCTATACCAGACCTTAAGCTCTAAGACCCAGACTGAAGGTGGTTTGAAGTCTGCTCAGGCTTTGGCCCACTGGCTAAAATCCAGCACCCAGGTAATCACTGAGAAGTGAGGAGGTGCAGTCCCTACCTCACTGGGGCTCAAAGATGAGGGGACAGTGGCGGCCTGGGGCATATTCTCCTGCCAGACCATGAGAGCTAGGCACCATACTTGAGGCCTATGATTGGGACCATTTCATCTACCAAAGCAGGTTGCATGGCCAAGCCCAACCTCGATGGGCAGTGAAGCACTCCACCCAGAGTGGAGAAGGAAACATGGAATAAACACTTCCCAAGCAGTAATCCAGACCATCACAGCTAGTCTCTGTGTCGAAATGCTCAATAGCTCATCTGATTGGCCCAGCTCGTGAGTCACTGATCAGGCATAGGCCAATCACCTTGGCCAGGTCGGGTGTTCACGTAGTTCCACACTCAGTCCAGGGACCCACTTCTTCCTTCTTCCTCCAGGATAGAGGAGCATGCAGCACCCAGAAAGGGGGCAGGCATGAGGCCACCACCAGAAAGTTCCTTCCTCAGTTTTCATCACTGGCATCTGGACAAGAGAGAAGAGTTTTGACCTTTGAAAGCCACACGTTGAAGTCCCAGTGCATGTGACAAGAGTACATATGACTCCGGTATAACCCATTTATTTCAAGAAGACGGTTAAGAGAACAATTTAAAAAATCATAATGTTTAAAAATGTGTTTTATTTCAAAGAAATCAGTGATTTGAGGAATAAATATAAAACAAATTAAATAGAATTACACATCCAGTTTTCTTTCTTCCCTGGGTAGCTTCTTTAGGTATGGAGAGGAGGTAAATGAGAGAAAGAAATATCAGTCAATCAAGATATATTTTTCAAAAGTATCCACAGTGGGTAGTAAAAGTCTGCAACGTAATGACAATCACAATGAGTGTTCGCTCACTGTCTGCTAATAGAAGTGAGATATATGTCAGTGATGGAGAATATATTTCTTCAGTCTCCACAGCAGATCATTGATATTCAGGTTTTACTGTTGCGATTTGCTCTTATTTATTTTATATTTTTAGAAATTCTGTATTTATTAATTTGGAAAGCTTGAGCTGTGAGCTCTTTCGTAGGAGAGAACACAACTGAGGGCAGTAGCCCAAAGCATTCCAGGTCCATTCTGTGAACCATACCTTCTGAGCTAATGTAGGTTAGCTTTTAGACTCCTGCCATCATGCACCATTTACTAAATACCGTGCTGAATCTAAATTTGTTTAAGTAGAAACTAAGGAAGAAATTTCACGGTCCTTCCATTTACTTCTTGAATTTCCTCATTTCCACACATATCAAAGACACATATAAAATAGATACTGGTCTTGGCCGGGCGTGGTTGCTCATGCCTGTAATCCCAGCAATTTGGGAGGCCAAGGTGGGTGGATCACCTGAGGTCAGTATTTTGAGACCATCCTGGCCAACATGGTGAAACCCCGTCTCTACTAAAAATACAAAAATGAGTTGGGTGTGGTGGTGCACACCTGTAGTCTCAGCTACTTGGCAGGCTGAGGCAGGAGAATCACTTGAACCTGGGAGGCAGAGGTTGCAGTGAGCCAAGATAGTGCCACTGCACTCCAGCCTGGGCAACAGAGTGCGACTCCATCTCCAAAAAAAAAAAAAAAAAGATACTGGTCTTTCAAAACTCACATAGTCACTGAAATCCACAAATGTGAAGAGGCTCTGCCAGGTACGATGCTAATCATCATAGTTAATTGTTTTTTTGCAATGAACATCTTTAGGATGATAGCGTTATCTTTCATTTGGACTATTTCCTTAGATAAACTCTCAGCAGGGGGTAATAGGGTCTGCCTAAACTCTAGCAGTAATGTAAATATCAATTGCTTGCCTTAAAAACTAACATTGTTAGTTTTCCATGAATGCTTCTTCATCCTCTCAAGCTTCTAGTTGCATGTGGATGAATTAGAGGGAAAAAAGAAGCATTTACTCAAAAATACCTCTACACAAATCAAGCAGTGTCTCATTTAAAATCTGCTTAATTCTTGTCTAAATTATGCTACTATCAAAGTCAACATGTTTTCTATTCATAAGAGTGAAGTTCAATTTAAAAAATACTCAATAACAGGCTGGGCATGGTGCCTTATGCCTGTAATTCCAGCACTTTGGGAGGCTGAAACCAGAGGATCCCTTGAAGCCAGGAGTTCAAGACCAGCCTGGGCAACAAAGCAAGACCCCATCTCTACAAAGAATAGAATAAAATAATTAGCCGGGTGAGGTGGCATGCACCTGTAGCCCCAGCTACTCAGGAGGCTGAGGCAGGAGGATTGCACGAGCCCAGGAGTTTGAGGCAGCAGTGAGCTATGGGCACACCATTGCACTCCAGCCTGAGTGACACAGATAGACCCTGTCTCTGAAAAAAAAAAAAGTGTTTTTTTAAAGGTACTCAATAACAGGCTGAACGTAAATCCACTCCCAGAAACTAAGGCAAGCAATTGATGTTTACATTACTGCTACTGCTACAGTTTCAGCAGACCCTGTTATCCCCTGCTGAGACTTTATCTAAGGAAGTAGACCAAATGAAAGATAAAGCTATCATGATGAAGACAGTCGTTGCAGAATAATTTCAAAAAAAGTAACAATAGGATAATGATAAATTAAATAATTAT